>NW_020664418.1:7181949-7342586 GCF_002925995.2 Terrapene triunguis | reverse complement strand
TGATCAGTGGCCTTATACTTCCCTCATATCCTCCTCCCAAACCTCACCCAGATTACCTTCTTGGTTCTCTCCCTATGTTTATAATCACTTAATAAAGAATACATGATTTTTAAACGATAGTGACTTTATTTCCTTTGAAAGAAAGCTGGGGGAAGGGGGAGGGTGGGTTGCTTACAGAGAATGAAAGAGTCAATAAAGGGGGCTGGTTTTCATGAAGGGAGAAACAAACAGAAATTTCACACTGCAGCCTGGCCAGTCATGAAACTGGTTTTCAAAGCTTCTCTGATGCACAGCGCTTCCTGGTGTGTTCTTCTAATCGCCCTGGTGTCTGGCTGCGCGTAATCAGCAGCCAGGCGATTTGCCTCAGCCTCCCACCCTGCCATAAAGGTCTCCCCCTTACTTTCACAGAGATTGTGGAGCACACAGCAAGCAGAAATAACAATGGGGAGATTTCTTTGGCTGAGGTCAGAGCGAGTTAGTAGCGATCGCCAGCGACCTTTTAAATGGCCAAATGCACATTCTACCACCATTCTGCACTTGCTCAGCCTGTAGTTAAACAGCTCCTGACTCCTGTCCAGGCTGCCTGTGTATGGCTTCATGAGCCATGGCATTAAGGGGTAGGCTGGGTCCCCAAGGATAACTATTGGCATTTCAACATCCCCAACGGTTATTTTCTGGTCCGGGAAGTAAGTCCCTTGCTGCAGCCGTTTAAACAGAGTAGTGTTCTTGAAGACGCGAGCATCATGAACCCTTCCCGGCCACCCCACGTTGATGTCGGTGAAACGTCCCTTGTGATCCACCAGTGCTTGCAGCACCATTGAAAAGTACCCCTTGCGGTTTACGTACTGGGTACCCTGGTGCTCCGGTGCCAAGATAGGGATGTGGGTTCCATCTATCACCCCACCACAGTTAGGGAATCCCATTGCAGCAAAGCCATCCACTATGACCTGCACATCTCCCAGAGTCACTAGCTTGTGTAGCAGCACTTCAGTGATTGCTTTGGCTACTTGCATCACAGCAGCCCCCACAGTAGATTTGCCCACTCCAAATTGATTCCCGACTGACCGGTAGCTGTCTGGCGTTGCAAGCTTCCACAGGGCTATCGCCACTCGCTTCTCAACTGTGAGGGCTGCTCTCATCCTGGTATTCTGGCGCTTCAGGGCAGGGGAAAGCAAGTCACAAAGTTCCATGAAAGTGCCCTTACGCATGCGAAAGTTCCGCAGCCACTGGGAATCGTCCCACACCTGCAACACTATGCGGTCCCACCAGTCTGTGCTTGTTTCCCGGGCCCAGAATCGGCGTTCCATGCCTATAACCTGCCCCATTAACAGCATGATCTCCAAAGCACCGGGTCCCGTGGTTCGATAGAATTCCATGTCTATATCCTCATCACTGTCGTCGCCGCGCTGCTGTTGCCTGCTCCTCTCCGCCTGGTTTTCCAGGTTCTTGTTCAGCATAAACTGCACGATAAGGCGCGAGGTATTTACAATGTTCATGACTGCTGTCTTGAGCTGAGCGGGCTCCATGCTTGCTGTGGTATGGAGTCTGCAGTGTTGGTAAGAGAAACCATCTTGCACAAAGACGGTATCTTGCCAGATTAAGTTTCAGATTTTAGGTACGTATTTTCACTTTTATTTGTTGTAGCCAACTCTACCTTTATCTTTTACTTGGTGTCTCTTAATCCATGCTCTTTTGTTAATAAACTTTTTACTTTTACCATAACCAGTTCAGGGTGGTGTTTGAAGAGAACGGTGTATTTACCCCAGTTCAATTAATAAGCTGTGATGTACTGACTCTTTAACAGAGCAGTGAACGTAATATCTTCTGTGAATGCACTATGATATGCGGCTGTGCACTGCAGAGAAACTTCCCTGGGGCACTCAGATGCTGGAGTTCACTGATTGTACCTACTAAGTGAGGTCTGGGCCAGAAGAGCCTTGAGGAGTTGGCTGTGGGGGAAGGGGAGGCAGACAGACTGGCGTGGCAGGGAGCTGACACACAATCTAGTTGCCAGCAAAACTCACTCCTGTTGAGGCAGAGAGGTAACACATTGGCACGCAGCTCTGGGCACCCCAGCAGCATGTTATACCCTCACACACCTTTCCACTGACCCATCTCTCCTCTGACTATGTGTGCGGCTCATTGGCTGTTTCCAGTGGGGCAACCCCATGCAGTGTCAGACCATAATAGGTACAGGGTGATGCCCTAGTTGAGGAAAGATGGTTTCCTGACAGTTTAACTAAAGCCGTGAGTGAAACACAAGCCAAAGCTGGAGCAAGGCAGGAGAGAGGAGTTTCCTAGGGAGAGTGTTTCTGCAATGACTTTTTTCTTCCTTCTTTCTTTATTAAACTGCTCTGACTACAGATCAGTTTCTTTGCTCTGGATTTATTGTCATTTCACCTGCCTTGAAATGAGATCTGCAAACATAGTGATCAAAGGCTGATTAATTTGGCTTCTCTAAGCTCTGTGTAATCCGAACTGTAATGCTATTCTGTACCACAGTTTTGTTCAGTGAACCACAGTAGGATGCTTGGACAGAATAATCTATTTTCCTCTCATTTCAGTGCTGGAAGCACAAAGCCTGTGTGATGTCAAGACTTTATCCTTCTAGACCTTCTATCCATCTGATACTACGGTGATGAGCATGGTATAAGAACTGATATAATATATAGAATACACACTTATCTGTTCCAGGTTGACTCCTAAACCCGAATATGCAGAACTTCATGGCAGCAGCAGTAAGCAAACTCAGATCCTCCTTCTCCAAAAAGCACAGCCCTTGGCCACTTGAGTAGAGGAGACTCGTCACTAGGTGTGAGTAATACAGGATCTCTGACACATAGTTGAACAGTTCTGATACCATCCAGTAGAGGACAGTGGTGCACAAAGATACATGAACCAGTTTATTAAAGTTGCATTAGCAAAGATCTGGACACACCAGTGGTGCATCATAATTAGATTGCACAAGCTCTTTGGAGCATACACTGTGTCAGTGTTCTGTTTGTACAGCACCTAGCACAAGGGGGTCCTGGTCCAGGACTGGGGCTCCTAAGGCAGCATTTCTCAAATGCAGCCACGGCCTCCTGGGCAGTGATTGGGGGAGGGAGGGCAAAGCAGCAGCCCCTTCCCAGGGACCACCAGCAGTGGTTGGGCCCTGCCTCCCTCTGGAGAGACACAAGCTGGAGGAGCAGGCAGCCAGTGAGTTCCCCACCTTCCTGGGGGCAGTGGGGTCAGGCATCAGCCCTTGGGTGGAAGGCTCCAGCCACAGGGCTTCGGGCTCTGTCCCTAGGCCCTATCCCCTGGATGTGGGGCTTCGGGCTCCATTCCCTGGCTATTTGGTGACGTGCTCTGGCCCAAGCTCACCCCCCCCATCAGTTCTGCCCCCCTGCTGCCTCCTCCAGTGCCCCATCACTGTGGCCTCTGCTGCCTCTGTATCACTTTTCACAACATGCTTAGTAACTAGCAAGTCTTTAAAAAAAAAAAAAAGAAAGAAACCAAAAAAAGCAAAAGAAACAATAAGAAAAAAAGACAAGAATGTTCAAGGCACCTTATTTGTGTTTCTATTCTGTTTAGGTCCAATAAAGAATAGAGACAACTGTATACTATTTTTATTATTGAGTCTGCAAAAAATCCCATACACAAATAGATTACAATGATTTGGACATGTAGATGCGCATATTTATTTATTTTTCCTAAAGTTAATTAAGTATTTTAAGAAAAATTGTCAGAGCGGCCACCAGCAAGAGTTGGTGGCTGCATTCTGTTGTGAGAACCCTACAATACAAATAATAAATAATTGTAGAAAATACTATGGGTCCTACAAAAAACAATTTCTCATCAATACAGTGATGGACTGAAAACAAAAATGGTATTTAGAACCTAGAGGACATGCCCAACGCAGTCATAAGAGCTCTGAAGTTCAGTGATGCCTCTGAAATTTTGGAGGTTAACTAATAGACTGTTCTCTCTTAATAAAGAATTGAAAAGTCACACACTTCACCTGACTGTAGATAACACACAAAGGATCCCAGGGAAAAGGGCCATGTGGTTTAATGAAAAGAATCAGCTCTCAACAATAGTTCTATAAAATCATCAAAATGAGTTTTCTGTTGTTAAAATTCTGCACAGACCCTGGGGAGATTAGCTGCAATGCTATGTTCATTCTGGCTCTCTCCCTGCAGTTCAGTCGGAGGCCAGTGGCTGTAGTTTAAGAATTTGGGTCAGTGAATTGCTTTTTGAATCTACATGCATTTTCAACATTCTCACTTTATTCTGGTGGCTTCTGCACAGCTCCTTAGCTCCTGGGAGGCTCAGGTACATTCTGTGTCTTTATTATGAAGACTGAATAGTAAACAAAAGGTCAGATCCTTGGCTAGAGCAAGGAGTTTGCAGCACAGCTCAGGAGTGAAGGTGGCCTTTGCAATCCTCTGATCCTGGGCTATTGTGCACTGGGCTGGTCTCCTGTTCTAACTTAGCTGGCTGCCCGTGGCTCTAATGGGCCAATATTGCAGCTGGTGATGGCTGGGGGAGCAAAGAACCCCTGGATATGGCCCCTACACTGTCAGCATGTTACCTGCACTAGCCCTTTGCACTGCTCAGACCACTGGGGCTACACTGTTATTGTTAGCATACTAGCTTGATCAGAGCCACGTGGGTCTGTATGCTCACACTGGAAATGACACCTTCAGCTCTGGTGTAACATACCTATAATTACATCAGCACAAACCCTGTGTCTAGAGCAGGCCCCCAAATCAATCTCTTTTCTTGTCCAAAATCTTGTTAGTTGTCTCTTGATGTGAGTCTGTCATTTCCCTTGCATAGGAAAAGAAGACTTTAACACGTTGGCTAAAATCAGAATTGGTCAAATTGTAATTGTTGAATAATTTATTTGAGGAAGTTCATTAATCATATTTAAATAAATCACATGATAAATATTTCTCCCCCCCCCCAGGCCTCAGGGCTGGCCTTACCATGAGGCGAACTGAGGCGGCCGCCTCAGGTGCCAGACTGTGGGGGGTGGGGGTGGGGGACCACTAGGACCCAGAGTGTAGAAAATTGTGTCTGCTGCTGGTGCATATATATTCTCTCTGCTCTAGATGCATAGAGATGGTGGAGTGCTGTGCTGGAGGAAGGAGGGCACAAGAGATAACACGCAGGCAGGAGAAAAGGTGAGAGGGAATAACAGAAAGCAGCAGGAGCTGCAGGGAGAGAGAGGAGGAGGAGCCTCTTATGTACCTCTCTAGCACCCCCAGGAGCCTGGACTGATTAACATCAGCTTCTCAGGGAGCTTCCTGTTTCCTGCTGCTTCCCTGAACCCACTTGAGGAGAACAGGCAGTCAACTGAAGTAGTAGGAGCCAGTTAGGCCCTTAAGATGCTGATATCTTCCCTCACTCAGGCCCTGCTACCAGCCTGCTTATTTGTCCCCTTCAATTGAGTGTTGAGAGCCACTATAGCTGGCACAGAACAGCAGTCGTGAGTGAAAGAAGAAAACACCCCTCTGGGGCAGCATTCAGAAAAAGAAAGAAAGCAAAGGAAGCTTTTCTATCTAAGCAGGAAGGAGCTCTCCTGAGATACATAGACACAAATGTTCATGGTGAGCCTTCCGGCCCCAGTGAGGATGGGAGTGGTGAGGAGATGCCTGATCTTCCAGTTAGTCAGAGTGCATGTGACCTGGCAGCTACTGCAGCATCCATATCTCCATCTCAAATGGATGTAACCATGCACATTCCTGAAGAAAAGTGTAGATCAGTGAAGAGTGTG
The DNA here is from genome assembly GCF_002925995.2 of Terrapene triunguis. NCBI lineage: Eukaryota > Metazoa > Chordata > Testudines > Emydidae > Terrapene > Terrapene triunguis. The sequence goes on along the minus strand of NW_020664418.1, from coordinate 7,336,825 downwards.
GTGGAGGCGCAAGAAACAGCTGCTGCTGAGTTTAGTTCCTTAAGTCTAGATGATCCAGGACTGTGGACCCACTTGAGCAGTAGACTGAGGGACTTCCTTGTACTGCATGGAACACAGCAAGTGAAAAACTTCATGTTCCCCAAAGGCAATGAAAATAGAAGTTTCCATCCAACACATTACTGGTGTGAAATCCCCAATGGTGACAAAGTGGAGAGGCCATGGCTTATGTACTCAAAAACCCAGAATGCTGCATACTGTTTTTGTTGCAAACTCTTCCAGTCTAATGTTCCAGCCACATTGGGTTCTACAGGAGCAAAGGACTGGAAAAATGTGGCTAGAAATCTGGCATGCCATGAGAAGGCAGCAAATCACCAGAGAGTATTCCATAGGTGGAAAGAGCTTGAGATGAGGCTAAGGTTAAAGGCCACCATAGATGATCAGCATCAAGAGAAGATTGCATCTGAGTCTCTTTACTGACAAAATGTTCTGAAAAGGCTCATTGCCATTGTGAGAATGCTTGCTACCCAAAACCTTGCACTGCGTGGTACTTCAGATCAGCTGTATGTGCCGAACAATGGAAACTATGCATCCGAAGAAGTGGGCTGTAGCCCACGAAAGCTTATGCTCAAATAAATTTGTGAGTCTCTAAGGTGCCACAAGTACTCCTGTTCTTTTTGCGGATACAGACTAACACATCTGCTACTCTGAAACCTTCCTTAAAATTGTGGAGCTGATGGCTGAGTTTGATGCTGTACTCCAGGAGCATCTAAGAAGAGTCACCACCCAAGAAATGTACACACACCACTACCTTGGAAAAACAATTCAAAATGAGATCATATAGTTACTGGCAACAAAAGTCAAACAGAAGATTGTGGCAGATCTGAAGTCAGCAAGATATTACTCTGGTATTCTGGACTGCACACCTGACATCAGCCATATGGAACAAATGACTTTAATGGTGCGTTTTGTAACAACAACAGAACCTAGTGAAAATGTGCCTGCAATGGTGACTGTCAGAGAGCATTTTTTTAGAATTTATTGACGTTGATTATACTACAGGAGCTGGTATGACAAATGTGCTTCTTAAAAAGCTGGAAGATACGGGAATTGCGATAGCTGACATGAGAGGTCAGGGCTACGATAATGGTGCCAACATGAGAGGAAAGAACAGAGGAGTGCAGACACGGATCCGAGAGCGAAACCCTTGAGCTTTTTTTGTCCCATGCAGGTCTCATTCATTTCAGCAGGATCAACTCCAAAGGCTGTTCTGGAATATATTTGCACAAATAAGATGACCACCCTCTTTCCAAATGCTTTTGTTGCTCTGCGCATACTTCTAACACTTCCTGTAACAGTTGTCAGTGGAGAACGCAGCTTCTCCAGGCTGAAGTTAATAAAAACACATCTACGCTCCACAATGACACTGGAGAGGCTGGTCGGCCTTGCAACCATCTCAATAGAGCATGAGCTGGCCCAGACTGTGGACCTTCAGCAGGAAGCAGTTCAAATCTTTGCAACCAAGAAGGCATGGAAGCACCACTTTGATTAGTCAAACAGACTAAAATTCCAGTGTTTGGGGGGATAGCTCAATGGTTTGAGCATTGGCCTGCTAAACCCAGGGTTGTGGGTTCAATTCTTGAAGGGGCCACTTAGGGATTGGGGGCAAAATCAGTACTTAGTCCTGCTATTGAAGGCAGGGGGCTGGACTTAATGACCTTTCAAGGTCCCTTCCAGTTCTAGGAGATAAGATACCTCGATTAATTTATTTACTATGCAGACAAGAAAAGTTACATTTTCCGTTCAGGCATTGTGAAAGTTAAGTGTTACTTAAAATTTTGGAACAAGGCATTTTAAGTTGTTAGTTCTTTATTGGGGTAGGTAGCAGAGCAGTACCATGAGAGGAGTAGAACAGGAAGAAGGCAGAATTGAGACCTTTCAAAGTTTTGGCCCAAGCGAGGGGGCATGGGGGCATCATTTGAGCTCCCCGCCTCAGGTGCCAAAATGTTGTGGGCCAGCCCTGCCCAGACATCTGAGGGCCAGACATCCACTTGCCTTCAGCACTGGGATGCCACAGAGAGGCAGCATTGTTTAGTGCTTAGAGCAGAGGATTAGGAGTCAGATCACCTGAAGTCTTTGTCCTGCACTGTCACTGACTTGCTGTATGATCCTGAGCAGGTCAAGTCACCTCCCGCTACCTCAGTTTCCCCATCTGTAAAATGGAGACACGATACTTACCTGACAACTGTAAAATACTCTGAAATTCTCAGATGAAAGATGCTGTATACAAGAATGTACAAAATATTATTAATGGAGCAGCAGGTGCTGTGGGTGGGTTTTCTGCTTTGGTTTTGAAGGGGAGTGGATTACAAAGAAGAAAGATGTTCCAGTGATTTAAGTGCTAGCTGGAAACCTGGGTTCTAGTCCCTGCTCCGCCACAAGTTTCCTGGGCGACCTTGGGCAAGGCACTTACCCTCGTCTACACTATGAGTTTAGGTCAAATTTAGCAGCATTAGATCGATTTAACCCTGCACACGACGAGGCCATTTTTGTCGACTTAAAGGGCTCTTAAAATCGATTTTTGTACTCCTCCCCGACGAAGGGATTAGCACTGAAATCGACATTGCCGGGTTGAATTTGGGGGTAGTGTGGATGCAATTCAATGGTATTGGCCCCCGGGAGTGCTCCATTGTGATCGCTCTAGACAGCACTCTCAACTCAGATGCACTGGTCAGGTAGACAGGAAAAGCCCTGCAAACTTTTGAATTTCATTTCCTGTTTGGCCAGCGTGTCAAGCTGATCAGCACAGGTGACCATGCAGAGCTCATCAGCAGAGGTGACCATGGAGTCCCAGAATCTCAAAAGAGCTCCAGCATGGACCGAACGGGACGTACTGGATCTGATCGATGTATGGGGAGATATTTGAAAAAATCTCCAAGGGCATGAAGGACAGAGGCTATAACAGGGACCTGCAGCAGTGCCACATGAAACTTAAGGAGCTCAGGCAAGCCTACCAAAAAACCAAAGAGGCAAATGGCCGCTCCGGGTCAGACCCCCAGACATGCGGCTTCTATCTTGAGCTGCATGCAATTCTAGGGGGTGCCCCTACAACTACCCCACCCCGGTACGTGGACTCCTGCAAGGGGTTGATGATACTACAGGAGGGGATGATGATACTCCTGTAACAGGGATGAGGATTTTGGGGAGGAGGAGGTTGAAGATAGCGCACAGCAGGCAAGCGGAGAAACTGTTCTCCCCAACAGCCAGGAACTGTTTATCACCCTGGAGACAATACCCTCCCAACCGTCCCAACCCGGGCTCCCAGACCTTGAAGGCAGAGAAGGCCCCTCTGGTGGGTGTACCTTTGTAAATATAATACATGGTTTAAAAGCAAGCGTGTTTAATGATTAATTTGCCCTGAAGACTTGGGATGTATTTGCAGCCAGTAAAGCTACTGGAATGCAGTCAAGCAATATCCGTTCTTTATCTCTCTCTGTTATTCTCAGGAGAGTGATATCATTCATGGTCACCTGGTTGAAATAGGGGAATTTTATTAAGGGGACATTCAGAGGTGGCCGTTCCTGCTGGGCTGTGTGCCTATGGCTGAAAAGAAATCATCCCCGCTGTTAGCCATGCGGTGGGAGGAGGGGTGAAGTGATCACCCCAGAGAATTGGGTGTGAGGGGGGGTTTAGTTGGGTTTGTGCTGCACGTTAACCTGAAAACCGCAGCCCCTCCTTTTAAATGGCCAACTCATTTTAAATGATCAATCCAACTCTCCCTTTTTTTCCTCCCGCAGATGCAAATGTTTCAATGCTCCCGCTATCATCTCCGTCCCAGAGGCTAGTGCAGATAAGAAGGTGAAAAAAACGCACTCGCGATGAAATGTTCTCTGAGCTCATGGAGTCCTCCCGCACTGAAAGAACCCAGCAGAATGCATGGAGGCAGACAATGTCAGAGTCCAGGAAAGCACAAAATGAATGCGAGGACAGGAGGGACATGCGAGAGGATAAATGGCTAGAGCAAGAGAAGCGATGGTGGCAGCGTGATGAGAGGAGGCACTATGCAATGCTGAGGCTACTGGAGGATCAAACTGATATGCTCCGGCGTATGGTTGAGGTTCAGGAAAGACAGCAGGAGCACAGACCGCCGCTGCAGCCCCTGTGTAACCAACTGCCCTCCTCCCCAAGTTCCATACCCTCCTCACCCAGATGCCCAAGAATGCGGGGGGGGGGGCTCCAGGCACCCAACCACTCCACCCCAGAGGACTGCCCAAGCAACAGAAGGCCGGCATTCAATAAGTTTTGAAGTGCAGTGTGGCCTTGTCCTTCCTTCCTCCACCACCCCAATCAGTGCTTCCCTCCTCCACCACCCCTCCCGGGCTATCGAAGGAGGGCGGGGAGGGCGGTTGGCTTACAGGGAAGTAGAGTCAACCAAGGGGGTGGGTTTTCATCAAGGAGAAACAAACAGAACTTTCACACCATAGCCTGGTCAGTCATGAAACTGGTTTTCAAAGATTCTCTGATGTGCAGCGCACCCTGCTGTGCTCTTCTAACCACTCTGGTGTCGGGCTGCACGTAATCAGCGGCCAGGCGATTTGCCTCAACCTCCCACCCCGCCATAAACGTCTCCCCCTTACTCTCACAGATATTGTAGAGCACACAGCAAGCAGTAATAACGATGGGAATATTGGTTTCGCTGAGGTCTAACCGAGTCAGTAAACTGCACCAGCGTGCTTTTAAACGTCCAAATGCACATTCTACCACCCTCTGACTTGTTCAGCCTATAGTTGAACAGCTCCTGACTACTGTCCAAGATGCCTGTGTATGGCTTCATGAGCCATGGCATTAAGGGGTACGCTGGGTCCCCAAGGATAACTATAGGCATTTCAACATCCCCAACGGTTATTTTCTGGTCAGGAAAGTAAGTCCCTTGCTGCAGCCGTTCAGACAGACCAGAGTTCCTGAAGATGCGAGCGTCATGTACCTTTCCCAGCCATCCCACGTTGATTTTGGGGAAACATCCCTTGTGATCCACCAGTGCTTGCAGCACCATTGAAAAGAACCCCTTTCGGTTTATGTACTGGCTGCCTTGGTGGTCCGGTCCCAAGATAGGGATATGCGTTCCATCTCTCGCCCCACCACAGTTAGGGAATCCCATTGCAACAAAGTCATCCACTATGACCTGCACATTTCCCAGAGTCACTACCCTTGATAGCAGCAGCTCAGTGATTGCGTTGGCTACTTGGATCACAGCAGCCCCCACAGTAGATTTGCCCACTCCAAATTGATTCCCAACTGACCGGTAGCTGGCATTGCAAGCTTCCAGAGGACTATCACCACTTGCTTGTGAACTGTAAGGGCTGCTCTCATCTTGGTATCCTTACGCTTCAGGGCAGGGGAAAGCAAGTCACAAAGTTCCATGAAAATGCCCTTACACATGCGAAAGTTTCGCAGCCACTGGGAATCATCCCAGACCTGCAACATTATGCAGTCCCACCAGTCTGTCCTTTTTTCCCGGGCCCAGAATCGGCGTTCCATGGCATGAACCTGCCCCATTACCACCATGATGTCCAAATTCCCAGGGCCCGTGCTTTGAGAGAAGGTTGTGTCCATTGGGGGGGAGGGATAGCTCAGTGGTTTGAGCATTGGCCTACTAAACTCAGGGTTGTGAGCTCAGTCCTTGAAGGGGCCACTTAGTGATCTGGGGCAAAAATCAGTACTTGGTCCTGCCTAGTGAAGGCAGAGGGCTGGACTCAATGACCTTTCAAGGTTCCCTTCCAGTTCTAGGAGATAGGATATCTCCATTTAAAAAAAACAAACATCCTCATCACTTGTTTCCTCGCCTGCTTTTGCAGATTCTGCTACTGCAGGATAATGTGCAAGGTGTTTACAGTGCTCATAACTGCCGTGGTGATCTGAGTGGACTCCTTGCTTGCCGTGGTATGGCGTCTGCAGGACAGCAGAGTGGCAGCGGAAGCGTGACGATGGTTTGCAGCCCTACTGCACCGTCTGCTGCCAGCAGCACCCAGGACACAACAGCGGCAGCTGAGCTGAACGGGCTGCACACTTGCCATGTTATGGCCTCTGCACGGAAAAAAGGCGTGAAACGATTGTCTGACGTTGCTCTCGCGGAGGGAGGGGCGACTGACAACATGTACCCAAAACCACCCGCGACAATGTTTTTGCCCCATCAGGCAGTGGGAGCTCAACCCAGAATTCCAATGGGTGACGGAGACTACGGAAACTGTGGGATAGCTACGCACAGTGCAACGCTCCGAAAGTCGATGGTAGCCTCGGTTCTGTGGATGCACATCGCCGACTTAATGCGCTTATTGGGGGGACACACAATCGACTGCATAAAATTGCTTCCTAAAAAATCGACTTCTATAAATTCAACCTAATTTCATAGTGTAGACATACCTTTAGTCTCTCTGTGCCCAGATCCCCTTCTGTACTATGGGGATAATAGCACTGCCCTGCCCCCAGCAAGTTAAAGAAGTATGGATTGGATGAATGGACTATAAGGTGGATAGAAAGCTGGCTAGATCATCGGGCTCAACAGGTAGTGATTAATGGCCGGTTTTGTTCAACATCTTCATTAATGATCTGGGTGATGGGATGGATTGCCCCCTCAGCAAGTTCACAAATGATACTAAGCTGGGGGGAGAGGTAGATATGCTAGAGGGTAGGGATAGGATCCAGAGTGACCTACACAAATTGGAGGATTGGGACAAAAGAAATCTGATGAGGTTCAACAAGGACAAGTGCAGAGTCCTACTTAGGACAGAAGAATCCCATGCACTGCTACAGGATGGGGCCCAACTGGCTAAGCAGCAGTTCTGTAGAAAAGGACCTGGTGATTACAGTGGACAAGAAGCTGGATATGAGTCAACAGTGTGCCCTTGTTGCCAAGAAGGCTAACAGCATATTGGGCTGCCTTAGTAGGAGCATCTGCAGCAGATCAAAGGACGTGATTATTCCCCTCTATTCGGCACTGGTGAGGCCACAGCTGGAGTACTGTGTCCAGTTTTGGGCCTCCCACTACATAAAGGATGTGGACAAACTGGACAGAGTTCAGCAGAGGGCAACAAACATGATTAGGGGGCTGGGGCACATGACTTATGAGGAGAGGCTGAGGGAACTGGGGTTATTTAGTCTTCAGAAGAGAAGAATCTCCATCCTTAGAGGTTTTTAAGGCCTAGCTTGACAAAGCCCTGGCTGGGATGATTTAGTTGGGGTTGGTCCTGCTTTGAGCAGATGCTTTGGACTAGATGACCTCCTGAGGTCTCTTCCAATCCTTATCTTCTATGTTTCTATGATGGCTGGACATGCCTGATATGTAGATCACATGACTGAGTCCCCGAATCCCGCCACTGTTTGTGTGGGATGCTCCCATGTGACTTGGGAACCCCCACATCCACCTACACTGGGATTCACCCCTAAGTATCTTGCAAACACCGTTACTTTCTTCTATTCAGCAGTTTCTCATTTGATCCACCCTCCCTAGCAGCCATCTGGGTGATGCCCGCAGGGTGTGGAAACAGTGGCTCTATGTGGTGTTTTATTGAAGCATTGTCATTGTAAATTGGTCTGACTGGTGCCATCAGCGCTGCCCCTGCCTCTGTTCTCACTGGGTCTGCACCCGGCTCCATGGTTCCACAGAGTCCCATGCCGCCTGCCGGGCTTCACACTGCAAGGAACAGGCTGTCAGTGGTGGGGCCTAAAACAGAAGAGTGGTGGCAAACGTGGGTTCCATGAGGTCAGCTGGAACCTGGACCAGAGCATCGCGTCAAGGCTACACCAAGCTCCTCCTGCTGCTACTCTATTTCTCCCTCGTTATGTATGTTCCTCATCAAAAGTGTGTAACAACCCCCTTCACCATGGTTCATCAACAGGGATGGAACCCAGGACCTTCAGCCCAGGCCTCTCCCACTTCAGCTAATAAAGCAGCTCTGCTAGCTAGTAGCAGCAGTGGATTCTTATCCTCTGTGTGGATCTGCTACTAGAAGGAGACATCACAGTTAGTATGTTACAGCTCCTTATTAGAGGAGCCACTGCTGTCTACACAGCTAGGAATCATGTGCTCTGGGCTCACACGTGCTTTCTCCTCTGCTCTGCTGAGAGAGAGATTTCAGCAGTTGTATTGCCTACTCAGAGATGCAGCAGATGGGTGTGGAGCTTGGCACCACAGCACAGCCTGCTCACATGTACATGCAAGCACAGGGGAGCTCTGCGTTTGCAAGGCTGAACAGCAGCATAATTGTCCATCACAGGGAATCTCTTTTCAGAGACTCTGCAGAACTAGAGATAAGAAAGCCCTGCTAGCTCCCATCTAGTCCATCCCCTGGGGACAAGGCAGGACTGCTCCTTACAGCACATTTTCTTGGGCTTTGTTCAAGTGTCCCAAGTGACAAAGCTGCCACAACTTACACTGGGGCCTAATTAGCCAGTGCTTGGCCAAGCTGCACATATTTAGGCTCTTACCCTTTCCTCCAGAGTCAGTCCCTCCAATTTGCAATATCATTCTGGGAGCAAGATGCCCAGAACTGAATGAATGCCTCTTGGTATGGCCAGGCCCAGAGCCCCCTTCCAGCTCCTCCGTACCCACCCGGAGCATTGTCCAGAACTGCACTAGCCTTTTTGAGTCTAGGGGGTGAAAACAAGCACACATTTTTAAAGAGAGGTCTAATTAACAAAGGGCAATGTAGGGGTTACTGGACTGGGGCTCTGAAAGATTCAGTTCCAGCTTTGTCACAGACAACCTGTTTGACCTTGGAGAAAACACTTAATCTCCCTGTGCCCAGCTCCCCAGCAATACACAGGGAATAACCCTTCCTTTCTCTCTCCCTTTGTCTTGTCTATTTAGACGGTCCACTTTTCAGAGCAGACACTCCCTCCTCCTACGTGTCTGCCCAGCACCCAGCACAATGGAGCTGCCAACTCTGTTGGGGGAATATATACAATAACTTGGGGTGTATCAGCCTTACTTATGGCTCCTTTCGCCTGTTGGGGTTCAGTATTTTGCCATACTCCCAGCTTAGTACACCTACAGAAACCAACCCTGGACCTTGGCTCTGTTTTGTAAATGTTCCCATATCTTTGTTTAATCAGGCATCTAATCATAGCAAATACATTCATAATTGGGCTAATTAGCATATAAGGCTTAACTTTTATGTTCTGCAGATCACTTTGCAATAGCAGGATCTTTCTTTGGATCAGCAAGAACCCGGTCTCCTGCCCTCCTCAGAATATCTCCTGTCTGCTCTGCTGGTCTTGTTTTCTGCGGCTATAGTCCAAGGCCTAGCACCGGCATGTCCACACCTCACTGTGCCATAGTATATCACAGGGGTGTGGCTCTTTCTAATCCCATCTGGTGATCAGTTTTTGCTGTAAAAATGAATAATGCTAGTCCATGTAATTATACCCTAGCTGGTATCCCTGCAAACGTTGGGGCAGATTTATGCTGAGTACTATCTTATTCTGCACAAAGACTAATTGAAATCCATGGGATTGCTAGCAGAGTAAAGATGTCAGAATCTGGCCCATTTCTCTTAGTAGTAGGAAGCCCCTGGCATTTGCACAATGTCAGCTACCAACCAAAATTTGGCTTAAGCCCCATTTCATGGTGGATATTACACTACAGCAGATGGAGTACCTGCAAAATCTTGCACAATTGGCAGGAGGTGCGCCACAGAGGCCATTTGGAAATGGAGACAATGGAAACTGAGGTATGTGGGGGGTGAGGTTATCTGATTGGAAATGGAGTTGAAGGAGATGGGGTGGGGAAGGATTTACCCATTGGCAAAAGGGACTGTGGAAGAAGGTAGGGCAGGGTGTGGTTTCCCCCACTTGGAAACAGCCATTGAAAGGAGAAGGGAGCCCATGGACGTGGGTGATGAAGTGTTGCCTCATATTCTCTACTCACCAATTCTATCCAGCCTGTCCAGTGCCACCGTTTCAAAAGCCCTTCTCATCATGGGATACTCTTCCAATACCTCGTTGAAGTTGTCCACCGAGAGGGAGTAGAGGCGGCAGTAGGTGTCAGCTCGCACGCTTGCTGTGCGCCGGCCACGGGTCAACAGGCAGATTTCTGGAATGAAGACACAGTCTGAGAACCCTGGGACTGGGAGAGCGAGGAAACGACATCCCTGCCTCCACATTAACAGTATAAATGTTCCACTATGCAATAACATTTACCGAACAAAATACCAGAGAGCTCAATTGCAGTAACTGCTGTACAATATGGCACTGTGGGGATTCAGCTGATCTAATTAGCCAGCAAGTTCTGTAATCGTGGCTTATCATAGGTATCACTTGTGCATTCAGAATGGAGGAACTGTCTCTCTCACACTTTTCCTGGCCCACTGGGAGTGGAAGGTCACACCATGTCTCGCTGAAGCTAACTTCCTAGATTTGCAGTTAGGTCTTTGATTTGACCTGTGACCTCAGCGTCAGGAGGTTCAGCGATCCCCCATGCTGATGACATGTAGGCAAAGAAACTTACGAGTTATTGGTGGATCTGCTATGATCTTATTAACTGACAGGATAAGCTCACCTAGTGAAACCCCTTTATTACTAACATTAATGTAATTAAATTTCACATAGCCATTCTTAGGTCAGCAGAGAACACACAAACTTTCAACTTTGTGGCTGTACCACACATTGTGCGTGTATGTGTGCGCATATAAGTAATTGGACGATGCCTTTCCCCGGCGCCCCGTCTGGATCTGCCCCAGCGTAAGAGGTACTACTGCAGTGTAATAACTCTGACTGATGCTATAATTTTTAAAATCTGTTTTAAAAAAGAGCTGGCACCTCTGGGAGATGGTTCTAATGGACCCTGCCACCAGGAGGAAAGCCATTCTCCTCTGGCAAAGTAGATGGGTCCAAACAATGTTGCCCTGCCCCTCTGAGAGCAAGGGCACCACTAGATTCAGTGTAGTGCTCTCCTGTTCCCACTAGCCACTGGGTATAGTGGGCGCAGGAAGATCGCCAGGCTTTGTTGATGCCGCAGCTGGTATCCTTCCTTCCTTCCGCCCCCAATCAGGGAATCCAGCCAAAGGCATTTCTGGGGGTGAGTGCAGATTACTCAGAACCCATTGCCCATTCCAAACAGGGCTCAAGGTCAGCAAGTCTCTCCTCTATTTTAGCCCTTCCAGGGCCGGCTCCAGGCACCAGCTTGGCAAGCAGGTGCCTGGGGCGGCCACTTCGGAGAGGAGCGGCACGTCCAGCTGTTCGGCGGCAATTCGGCGGACGGTCCCTCACTCCTGCTCGGAGTGAAGGACCTCCCGCCGAATTGCCACCGCAGATCGCGATCACGATCGCGGCTTTTTTTTGGTGTGGTTTTTTGGGGTTTTTTTTTTGTTTGGCTGCTTGGGGCGGCCAAAACCCTGGAGCCGGCCCTGAGCCCTTCACAAGTCAGCCAGCCACCCTCTGAAGATTTGGAACGTGCACTGCATGTGGGGTGCTGGGGACTGTGCGGGGTGCTCATGTGAGAAGAGTGAGGAGACCCCATGGCCTGCTAGGGGGAGAAAGAGGGTCTCATGGCTGGAAAGGGAGGAGCTACAAAAGCTCAGCCGTTTCATGATGAAACCAACAAGTTTCACTTTGCTATTTCAGATCCATGTGAACCAGAAACTCCAATGGGATTGGAGCCCAGCTAATGGATCACACTGGCCTGGGTTTGCACAGTCATGCAAATATCCTGGAGCCTGCTAGGACAAAGGGGGTTCTTTAGTGAATTTGGGGCCTGCTGAGGGGGTGGGTAGGAGTTCCTCTGGGGAGGAAGGGTCCCAAGGTCTGTTATAGATGGAGGGGGATCCTTTGGTTGTGGAGAGCAGGCCACGGGGCTTAGGAGGTGGGGAAGAAGGGGCCCGCTCCGCCCATCCTCTCCAGGTCCACTCAGCCTCGGCAGGTTTAATGTTTGCTCTGGAAGTTGCCCCCATGTGAGGTCCGCTTGGTTTGGGGTTTCCAGGTGAAAGCTTTGCAGAGCCCTAGGAGTGAGAACATTGCAGTCACCAGTCCCACAGCGTGCAGGCAGGCAATGAAATCCCATCCCACTGTTTATCATCTCACTGTTGCCTCATGCCCCACTCCCCTGATGACCTGCGTCAGATTTAAATAGCGAGTTCTCTGTCGAGGGACTGTTGTTTTGCCCTGTGTTCGTACAGCACCTAACACCATGCAGCCTGATCCCTGTCCATCACTACGATACAATGCCTGGACAGCAGGAGGGATCAGGCAAAGGTATCTTTATAAGGAAGGGCCTGTGTTTGGCAGATCTGTTAATGCACTAGGAGCAAGGAGGAAATGACCATTAACAAAGGACATTAACAAAGCTTTCCCCCTCTTTGATGCTGATCTCATTATTGTTCTTGTATCTGTGGCGCTCCAGTCATGGGTCAGGACCCTGCTGTGCTATGCGCCACCCTAACACTGAACAAAAAGACAGTCCCTGACCCACAGAGGTCACGATTTAAGTGTAAGACAAGAGTCCTCAGGTGGAGACAGACAGACAAGGTGACAGAGGCTCCAATTCTGTCTGGTGCTGACCCCCTGTCTATCACAAGCACCAACATGAACCAGATGAGGACTGCCTGGGGAACAGCCATGGGTCTTGTTGCCCAAGCAGCACAGTTGGGTGGGTTACTGACTCTCACCTCCAAAGTAGGAGCCATCTGCCAGTTTAGTCTCCTTGTTGCCTTTGGTGAGCACGCTCACCACCCCGTGCTGGATGAAGTACATTTTCTTGCCGATGGTGCCCTCCCGGATGATGTAATCCCCCGGCTGGAACACCTCAAACCGCAGTTTGGTCAGCATGGACGTCACAAAGTTGGGATCGGCATTGGCAAACAGCGGCATGGATGCCACCAGCTTCCGGCAGTTGAAGTTTATGATTTCCTGGAGGGGTGGGGGGAAGAGACAGAGACACGCACAGAGAGAAACGCTTCAGTTAGGGTCAAAACCAAAGATACTATTCTCCCAAAAGATCCATCGTAGGATGGACACAAATCCAGTGCCTGCTGGGACAGCACTCTGGGAGGGCCTGGATGCTCGAATACAAGACATCCTTGCTCTCTCTCTAACCTGGGACCTGACAGTCACCTCCCCCACACACCAGTCTTTGGCAGCCATGCACATCGTGGGTGGCACAAGTGACATGCCCCATGAAGCAGCTAGAGGGCTCGTTCCTGGAAAAATGCTGTAACTCGCCTTGGCAGCCCTACGTCCTGCATTGTCCTTGCCTGCTTCCAAGATGCTAAAAACTGTGCAGATGTGCCCAGCCACTCAGAAAAGGAAATATCATGGGCAAGTGGGGACTTTGTGGGGGGAGAAGGTGGGCAGGATAGGTGCCCACCAGTTACTGTGGCCCAGGTTGGCTGTGACTTAAGGACATAAGAACTGCCATACTGGGTCAGACCAAAGGTCCACCAAGCCCAGTATCCTGTCCTCTGACAGTGGCCAATGGCAGGTGCCCCAAAGAGAATGAACAGAACAGGTTATCATCAAGTCATCCATGCCCTGTCACCCAATCCCAGCTTCTGGCAAACAGAGGCTAGGGACACCATTCCTGCACCATTCCTGACTTCTTTGATTTGAGTATCTCAGATGAAGAAAATACAACGTGATTGTACCTTTGTCATAAAATATACATGTCCTGTATATATTTCAGTGCATCACACCCTCTTAGGATACGACGGTGCTTTTCACTGCACTGCGCTGCTCAGAGTCACATCGATTCAAACTCAGAAAACAATGTGAAGTGAAATTGAGGCAAGTCATCTACCAAACCCACTTCCAGAAGGAATCTGATTCTTCCTTCTTGTTGCAATTTCCTTTTCGAGGCTCCCTTGTGTTAGTGAGAAAGGTTCTTCTCTCCCCTCCAGCCCACCCCCACCCTGGCGTTGGCAGTATGAGCTTTAAATTGTAGGGGGGCCGTCCATGTGCTGGGCAATAAACCAGTGACCTGGTGCGGCTGGCAGGCTGTCTGGGGAAATGCTGTTGCTTTGGCATATGAACTTGTGAATGACTCTGGGTGCCCGATCATTAGCTCTAGCATGGCTCCTTCATCTGCAAAGAGCTAGTCTGGTAATGCAACATCCGTGCACAGTGCATAACAGACATGCATTTGGGGGTCTCTCCAGCAGCAGAACCACTCAAAGTCACAGGGGCATTCCATCACATGGGCTCTTTTCCCTTTGTGACTAGTTTCCTCCTCTTTTTGGGATGGCTAGCAGAGGAGGAAGATAGGTATTGGGAAAGCAGCGACTTCCAGTCACTGCCAGTTCTGTAACCTGAATCAGGAAAAGGAGTGAGGAGCCCTGGCCTCACTCAGCCCCCCCAATGAACACTCAGGGCACCCCTCGTTACCTCACGCAGGGGCTCGCTCAGTTCTCCCAGGATGCTCTCCTCGTCAAACATCTTGCCCTGGTAGCGGTGCTCGTAGTAGTCATGGATCCGCTGGCGCATGTCAGCGGGGAGCTTGTGGAAGGACATGTACTGCTCCACTTGTTTGTACTGAGCAGGGAGACAGAGACAAGCAAAGGCAAGACATTACCGGGACACAATGCTGAAGGGCACCTCTACTGCCTCCAGTCATCTTAGCTGCAGACGCCTGTGCACGTCAGAGCAAATCTCAGATGGTGGCTACACCTGCCTCCTTCACACCGACCTGCGTCTGCTGTGTCTGGCAGAGCCAGGTGATGCAGAGACCAATGAGCCAGAGGAGCTCAGAGGCCATTCCCACACTCCCCAGAAATGGCTACCACACGTTTTAACCCTTAGCACAGTAAGGGTGACTTCTCCTCAGTCAGTTGCACAGAGGAACCCGAGACACATGTTCTCGGTGACCCAGGATCCTCTCCCTTCCACCTCACCCACCCAGCTCTCTCCCAGCTGCCTGGTGCTCCCCAGCCACTATACCGTCTTTCTGCTGGTTTCCACCTCTCCTCCCTACATGTGCTCTGTGCGCAGCCAGCCCTATCCTGAGCTCCCAGCAGACACCTGCCCGCCTCCATCGTGCCTCCCAGCGGCTTGGTGGGGTATTAGCAGCCAGGATCTCATGTCCAGAGGACTTGGGGTGGATTCCCAACTGAAAGTTTAAAGACAGAAGCTCTCACCTGTATTCCTGCCATTGGAATCCCTCCCCTGTCCCCACATTAGACTCCCCTGCCCAATTGGACTGGACCCAACCTCTTCTGCTCTGTGTTCTCAGGCTTAAACTGTTCGTTTTCATTTTCAGTTCAGGGGCAACCAATGTGGGGTTACTCAGTTCCTGCCAAATGAGCACTAACAGCTCAGTGCCAAGAGTTCACCTGACTGAAGAGTAAATGTGCCCATTCCTGCAAGGCTAACACCCAGAACCCCAGGCAGTGTCAGGGACCACCCAGGAGACCCTAAAGCCCCCTTTACGTGTCCTCAGAACAGTTACATGGCTGAGCTTCCCTTGCCCTCACACACCCCACCTCCTGCCTGTCTGCCGTTACCTTCACCTGGATGGGCCCCCACTAGGAATGAGCACGAAAGGCCCATGCTGGTCACTTGGGAATGACCTTTTGCCCCATTTGGTTAGATCAGCAGTGGCCTCAGACTGAGCAGTTGATGAAAATAATGGGCCAGGGGAGGCATTTGGGGGAGGTTTGCTTGGAGTACTGTTAGGCTGTCATGCACATCATGTCTAAGGGCAGCCCATCACCTCATCTATTAATGGCGGAGGAGGTCAGAGCTGACTTGAGACTTTCCACTCCCAGCTCTTCTAGGCTTTGGAATAATGATTTTGAGTTCTGGCAGCCGCCAACACTCAGGAAAGCAAGGGACTTATAGCCTTGCATTCCACACAGCTCTGCCGAGCCATCGCAGTTTGCATTCCTTACTGGTCCAGTAATGGGCAACCACACAGCTTAGCCAATACTCTTCAGTCCTGATGTGCAGCACCCACCAATCCCATCTCTATCTCTGCATTGCAGTCTTGCATGCACTCACTCCTGGTTTTGTCAATACAGCTCAGCTCTGACCTGGAGCACCCCTGCTATCTCAGCCCTAGTCCCATCCTGAGAAGAAACTAACAGTTCTGTCTAACTGTGGCAGAGCACAATTACCAATAGGCATCATGACAGCTTCCTACAGAAAACTCAATGCACCTGAGTCCTCCCATGGCAACAGCCACTGCATTGCCATTCCTGAGCCCCTCACACAGCTCCACCAGTGCACCTCCAGGGTGCCAACTGCTGTGAATTTAGTGCTGGCTTTTGAATTTGAATGAGATCAAACACTGATTCACTTCTGAATGGCCCGTAAAGAACTAGAACCCAGATCTCCACAGGCAGAAGGCTAGTGTACTAACTTGGTCCTCTTCACACCTCCGTGGGCATTTATATCTGTCCCAGGCTCACTCTCCATCTCCCTGGTACTCGATATCACAGAATCGCTACATTTCTCCACAGGCAAGGTCAGCTAGCCCTTCTCCCTCCCAGGGCAGGCCTGTTTCCTATTACACATGTAACAGAGTTTTGCACAGTTTAAACATTACAGGCTTGGGAAACTATTCTACAATTACGCTGACCAGTATCGTCTCACTATTCCTTTGTACTCCTTAGCTGTTCTCTCTTGTCTTATACTTGGATTGTCAGCAATTTGGAGCAGGAACTGTTTGTTCTGCATTTGCACAATGGGGTTTGGGCCATGACTGGGGCTCCTAGGTGCTAAGGGACTGGTGAGCTGGAGCCGGTTCGCACCGGTTCGCAAGAACTGGTTGTTAAATTTAGAAGCCGGTGTAGAACCGGTTCCTAAAGGGACGGGCGGCTGAGCAAGCTCCGGTCCGCGGGCCACATCCAACCCGCGGGACCGTCCTGACCGGCCCGCCTGAGTTCCCAGCTAGGGAGGCTCCCAGCCCCGCAGAGCCCTAGCGTGCCATGCTGCCGGCGCCAGCGCCCTGGGCAGCTCCGCAGCTCCTGCTGCTTTGAGCGGCATGGTAAGGGGGTGGGGCTGCGAGCTCCAGCGGCCGCGCAGCAACAGCAGCATGGTAAGGGCCAGGGGGCCGGGCCGGGACTGGGAGGAGGGGTTGGATAAGGGGCAGGGAGCAGTTGGAGGGGGGCGGAGGTTCTGGGGGGGCGGTCAGGGGACGGTGAGAGGGTTGGTAGGCGTGGGAGTTCCAGGGGTCTGTCGGGGTGGTGGTGGATGGGGTCGGGGCAGTCAGGGGACAGGGAGCGAGGCGAGTTGGGTAGGGGGTGGGGGGGTCTCGGGAGGGGGTGGTCAGGGGACAAGGAGCAGCGGGGGGTTGATGGGTTGCGGTTTCTGAGAGGGGCAGTCGGGGGCAGGATGTGGGTTGGGGTTGGATGTTGGGGGGGAGACAGGCACGTGGGGCTTGTACTCACTGCGCGGTTCCCTACCGGATCTTCGGTGGCACTTCGGCGGCGGGGGGGTGGTGGTCTTCACTCGCTCTGGGTGAAGTACCTGCCACCGAAATGCTGCCGAAAACCCGGAGCGAGTGAAGACCCCCCACCCCCCCCCGCCGCCGAAGTGCCGCCAAGGACCCGGTAGGGAACTGGTTCTTAGGATTTTGGGAGCTCATCACTGTGCTATGGTAATACAAATCAATAATAAATAACAACAACGTATATTACAGGGGCATCTACAGACTCCAACCAAGATCAGGGTCCCATTGTGCTAGGCGCTGTACAAAAACTCAGTAAGATATAGTCCATGCCCCAAAATCTAAACAGTCAAGAAAGACAAAGGATTGGAAGAGAAACTAAGCCACAGAGAGGTAAAGTGACATGCTCAAGGTCACCCAGCAGGCCAGCAGCAGAGCCAGGAACAGAAGCCAGGTCTCCTGAGACCTAGTCCAGTGTTAGATCCATTAGATCACAACTGAACCAAGCGCACAGCCTGATAGTCAGCCTGTTACTCAGCCTGGTTTTCTCTTCCTTACTTTCTTTCCATTCCTCTTAGTTAAGTCACCTTGAACCACTCTGCGTTATCCCATTCCATTTCCTAGGCACCTCTTCGCCAAGCTGTGAATAGTTAGAGGTTCGAATCTTCCCATAGAAGTCAATTACTCCAACCCCCTGATCAGTTCTGTTTTTTTCTGAACTCCCTCTAGTTTGCCAAAGTCCTTCTAGTTATGAGGTGCCCAGACAGGAAGGCGATATTCCAGCCCCTGTGCTGGTGTAAATCAGCATAGCTCCACTGGAATCAAATGGCCCAGGAAAGTCCATTACCCTCTTTATTACTTATGTGCATTCCTTTAGCATCTAACAGCCCCAACCAGAATTATGGCCCCACTGTACAAACAGAGTAGAACACAGGCCCTGTCCTGAAGGGCGTACAGCCTAACTAGACAAGACAGACATTAGCTAAGCTATTTAGCAAAAGCTGCAAAACAGTTTGTCCCTACTTTCCACTCACATAACAACCCCTCCACCACCCTCTTCTGTTCAGCAGTTAAGCACTCATTCCTCACTTTCCATACTTCATGATGCGTGGCCACCAGACACCAAATTTGTGCTGGCCTTTTCCACGGCCCTATTGCACTGCAGACACCCGCCAGTCTAATTTGGCTATAGTTTTGCCTGTAGATTTGCATTTCCACAGCATCAATTAACGGGGACGCAAGGGCTCATTTGATAGGACACGGGCAGCGCCGGGGGAGAAACAGGCCTTCAGTGGAACCAGAACCATGAATAAACAACATTCCCTCAAGGGTGCAAGAGTGGGCCAAGATGGGATGTGGGGAATTGTGCAAGATGTCATACAAACACGAAGTGAGAGACAGGCCTCACCCTGAGGAGTTTACATTCACAAAAAGCGGAAGAAAAGACAGTATTATTCTCCCCATTTCACAGATGCAAAGAGATTAAGTGACGTGCCAAAGATCACGCAGGAAATATGTGGTAGAGCCCATAAATGAATTCAGTTCTCTTCAGTCCCAATCCAGTACCTTAAACGAGACCATCCTTCCTCTCACATTATGGGTACCAGGAATACTGTTGCATCAAAGAAACCCAATATTCATAGCATTGTCTTTGCTGAAACCCACCGGCTCTGGCAAAACCTTTCCACCAGATCTACAATGCCCTGGACCCCATGCTAAGCCAGGAAAGCTTTGAGTTGCACAGTGTCTTGTGGGGCTCCTACATATTCCAATTGTCTCATGGCTATAAGAGAGGACTTATGGATATAAGAGAGGACTTTGCCAGTTTAACATGGACAGACACCACTGCAAGGTTATGGGACAGCTGAGCAGTCATTTCCGTGGCACATCAGATGGGGAGAGCTGGGGAAGGGACATCTGGGATGGCAGCTGTGTGGCCGTGTGGCACTGAAGGTAGTGGGCAGCTGCAGGGGCGGCTCCAGGCACCAGCGCACCAAGCGTGTGCCTGGGGTGGCAAGCTGCGGGGGGCGGCCTGCCGGTTGCCGGGAGGGCGGCAGTCAGGCTGCCTTCGGTGGCATGCCTGCGGGAGGTCCGTCGGTCCCGCGGTTTCGGCGGCAATTTGGCGGTGGGTACGCCGAAGCCGCGGGACCGGCGGACCTCCCGCAAGCATGCCGCCAAAGTCTGCCTGACTGCCATGCTTGGGGCGGCAAAATACATAGATCTGCCCCTGGGCAGCTGCATGTCTATACCCAGGGATCTCCTAAGTGTGTCATTCATCCCTATGCCACTCTAGACCCAGAGAAAGTCCCGTGGCTCACCCTGGCATGTGACAGATCCAGACCTAACCCTCTGCTCAGCAAGGACATGGGAATGCTGCAAACACAGAGGCAGGGAGATGACAGAATGCTGTAGTCAGCACTGCTCTACAGCACCTTCTCTTAGCTGACTAGAGGAGCAGTCTAGTGGCTTCTTTGGTGGCTACCTATTCCTAATTGGCTGTGGGGGAGCATTTCTGTGCAGCACAGGTGGGAGTAAATCAGAAGCAAATACATGGGGATGTCCCCGCAACCCTCTGCCACAGCAGGCTGCTGATCCTACTTGCAGAGGAGCTAGGGTTTTCATAGATTCATAGACTTTATGGTCAGAAGTGACCATTGTGATCATCTAGTCTGACCTCCTGCACAACGCAGGCCACAGAATCTCACCCACCCACTCCTGTAACAAACCCCTAACCTATGTCTGAGTTATTGAAGTCCTCAAATCGTGGTTTAAAGACCTCAAGGTGCAGAGAATCCTCCAGCAAGTGACCCGTGCCCCATGCTGCAGAGGAAGGCGAAAAATCTCCAGGACCTCTGCCAATCTGCCCTGGAGGAAAATTCCTTCCTGACCCCAAATATGGTGATCAGTTAAACCCTGAGCATGTGGGCAAAACTCACCAGCCAGCAGCCAGGAAAGAATTCTCTGTAGTAACTCAGATCCCACCCCATCTAACATCCCATCACAGATCATTGGGCCTATTTACCTGCTAATAATGAAAGATCAATAAATTGCCAAAATTAGGCTATCCCATCATACCGTCACCTCCATAAACTTATCAAGCTTAGTCTTGAAGCCAGATATGTCTTTTGCCCCCACTACTCCCCTTGGAAGGCTGTTCCAGGAATGACAGGGTTCCAGATCTTTCTCCTCTGGTTACGTCTTTCCTTGGAGCCCTCACAGCAGCTGATCCTCTAAGAGATTCGGGTTAGCAATGCTGAGATTACCTGCTGTAGCCACAGATACAAACTGCTGCTAGACTGGTTCAGGAAGGTGAGTGTTCTTGTTGTGCCACTGGCTAGTACTCAGTCCCCACTACTATTCAGTGCTGAGTCAGAGAGGAACTATACCCTGTCTGCTCAGCTCGATGCTGAAAATTAAAGAGGGCCTGATCTTGCTCCTTTGAACTCACTGGAAAAGCTAAATGCCAGTCTCAGCCTCACTGAGAAGGTGAGAGGGCATCTGGGGGACTGGGTGAGTAGCAGAGTGCTCATGTTAGAGTGTTTTCTCATTGCCAACTCTGAATGTTAATAGCATTTGTAATTTTAGCTTTAGACAGTCGCCCCCTTCCCTAGCTGAGCTCCTCACTCTGTGCAGGCCAGCCAGCCTGCGGGCATGATCGCTGTGCCTGTGCAAGGCCTGTGCCCTGGTTCTGTCATTTGAGGGAATTTTCCCTGGATTGTGGAGCATGAAGTGGGATCACAACCATAGCCCACCAGCAGCTCAGGGGGCTCTTCTGTTCTTTCACACAGCCTCTTGTCTAGAGACAACAGCCAACTGCTAGTTCAGAAACACCTGGGTTGTTTGCTCACAGGGTGAACTCTGATAACACTGCTCTACAGCCAAAATGCTTCTGAAATAAATGTAGTCAAACTTTACTAATTCTGGGTCACTGAGAACGAAAATGATGCTTAAAATTGTTGATTGGCTCTAGTTTTCAAGATATGCTATTGGGTCAGTATATACGACCCTTGACTTGGGAATGGCGGAGGATAAGTGAGTTATAAAGGGAAGGGACCTCAATTTAAACCAGAAATGACTAAAATACATCTTTGACTGGATCTATGAATAAATCTATGACTGGGTTTGGACAGTACTTGCTTTTTAGGCAAAACAATGAATGATGCAATCTGAAGCTGGTATTGCGTCATACATGATATGAATTGCATCATGTTATTCCTAGAAGTCATGGATGATGCAATCATAACGAAGCTTACATCACTCTGCTGAACAAATTGCCCTATATCAGCTCTAGAAATCATACAGTGTCGTGCTCTCTTATTTGTCAGTGTTTGATTTTGCAAAGGGACACATTTCTGTTTAGCCAAAGTGAGCAGAGATGCCTCGTACTTGTGTGAATAGTGCAGATAACTTCTGCTATGTTTGTGGTGAAGTGACTTTTGCATCACAAAAGCGCAGTATAACCACTATGGTTAAGAAAGCCTATCACCTTTATTTTGGCTGCAAAATTGGAGATCAGGACAAGAGGTGGGCCCCACACATATGCTGCAACACTTGTGCAACAAATCTTCGCCAGTGGTTGAACAGGAAAAGGAAATCTATGCCTTTTGCAGTGCCAATGATTTGGAGAGAGCCAACAGATCATACCAGCAATTGTTACTTCTGCATGGTGCCTCCAGTTGGGAAAGGTGTGTCAAAGAAGAAAAAGTGGACTGTGCATTATCCAAACATTCCATCAGCTATACGCCCAGTACCCCACGGAGGAGGACTGCCGGTTCCTGATGCACCAGAATCATTCTCACTTGAGTCAGACGAGGAAGAGGAAGAGGATGAAACTTCTGGTCCTGAACCATCAATGTCACAGGACCCACATTTTCTCCCATCCTCCTCCTCTGAACCACACCTCATAACACAAGGTGAACTGAATGACTTTGTCAGGGATTTGGAACTACCCAAGAGTAAGGCAGAGCTGTTGGGCTCCAGACTACAGCAGTGGAATCTCCTGGCAGGTGATGTTAGGGTTTCCATGTTCCGTGACCGTCAAAAGGATCTTGTCCCATTCTTCTTCATGGAAGGTGATCTTGTAGCCTGCAACAACATCGATGGTGTGATGGCAGCCCTCAACATCGTTCATGATCCAGATGAGTGGAGACTGTTCATTGATTCATCGAAGACGAGTCTTAAAGCTGTTTTACTGCATAATGGCAATGTTTTGCCATCAATTCCAGTTGGTCATGCAGTCCATATGAAGGAAACCTATGACGACATGAAACAACTTTTGAGGTGCATAAACTAAGACCAACATCAGTAGCAGCTCTGTGGCGATTTGAAGGTTGTTGCTCTCTTGCTTGGTCTGCAGACTGGATACACAAAGTACTGCTGTTTTCTCTGTGAATGGGATAGTCGTGCAAGAGATTCCCACTACATCAAGACAGATTGGCCACTCCGACAGTCACTGGAGCCTGGGAGGAAAAGTGTTCAGCATCCACCACTTGGTGAATCAAGGAAGATTTTGTTATCATCTTTACACATCAAGCTGGGTCTGATGAAGAACTTTGTCAAGGCCATTGACAAAACACAAGCAGCTTTCAAGTACCTCCGTGGAAAATTTCCAAGGTTAAGTGAAGCTAAGATAAAGGAAGGTGTCTTTGTTGGTCCTCAGATTCGTGAACTTCTTCGAGATGATGCATTTGACCATGCACTGCGTGGCAAGGAAAAGATGGCATGGAAAGCCTTCCAGTTAGTGGCAATAAATTTTCTCGGAAACAACAAGGCAGACAACTACAGGTTGTTGGTGGAAAACCTCCTCAAGGCATACAAAAGCCTTGGTTGCAACATGTCACTAAAGATACATTTTTTGCACTCTCATCTAGATTTTTTTCCACTGAACTGCGCAGCAGTGAGCGACGAGCACGGCGAGCAATTTCACCAGGACATTGCAACAATGGAGAAACGCTATCAGGGCAAATGGAGCCCATCAATGCTTGCAGACTATTGCTGGACAGTGACAAGAGATGCTCCATTTAATGAATACAAGAGACAAGCCAAGAAGCGCCGAGTAGACACTGAATAGGACTAAACTATGTACAGAACAGTTTTTTGCCTTTTGTTTCATAATAAATTTTATTTATATAACCCTTTTGCTGATTTTTAAAGTGTTACATAAACAGGACAGGTGAAATATTATCATGTAAAGCAACCATAAACACATGAAAAGACCTAGGTTTACAATTTATGATTAAAACTCTACTATCTACACAATATACATAGACATAAAATGTCAAAACTTAAATATCTTAGAAACAGTAGCCAATCAGTTGTTTTAATTGTCATATTTGAATTTAGCACATCAAAATACATAATAAATAGCACATTTTATCTCTGAAGCAGACGACTTCTCAAAAATTGTAGACCAGTGTAATTAGACTGAACTCCATTTTCCTACAATTGCCTCATCTCAGTGTCATCTAAGTTGCGGTTCAATTGCCTTTGATCTCTACAGACCAGGCACTCCCTGACCTGTGTCTCCAGAGCCATCCCATCAGCCAGGTCCCTATGTGACTCAAACCACAGCTCTCCCTTCCCTGCTCCTGCCCAACCAGCATCTCTCAACAGATTCAATAGAGCATTAAAAACTCACGGCTCCACGTTGCCTACAGTTTTACTAGTGATGAGAGAGCCAAAAGGCTCAGCGGGTCCATTCTGCACCCCAAAATGTCGATCCTTATCTGAACTTTACCTGAAAACTGCACTGGAGCTCTCAAGCTTCCTGGTATGTCCTGCCATCAGTGGGGCTGAGACTAACACATGCACAACGCTTCACGTAGCATTTAAACACCTAAGGTTCTGGTCCAAGACAGAACCCACAAATGCAGAGGCTACTCCAAAAATGAAAATGCACTGCAGGAAGAGTGAGCGGAGAACTCCCCAGAGAGGATCTGTTAGAGAGAGACACTGTTTCTTTTGATTGCGGTGTGAGTTGTGGGTGAAGGCTGCATCCAGGTCTGATTTCGGCAGGCCCATTTTGCCCAGCCTCTCTCCTGCAGTCGTCTGCTCAGTTCCCTCGCTTGTGCTCTTGAATTTGCCCGGAGCTCAGTGACATATGCAGAGATTAGTGATGCCCCCATGTTCAACCCAAAAAGACTCATTTAGGGATTATCTGAATCTCTCTGAAGAAAATTGGGGGGATTTAAATCTCAATTCATCTTCTTCAAGTCTGCTTTTCCCAGCAAGCCCTGGAAGGCAACACTAGTTTATTAGACGGGAAGGATCTTTTTCTCCCAGGGTGGGTCACTCTAGTTTCCTGTCTATTCCCCCTTCCCTGCACAGCTCACTCAAAGCTCTTGGGTGCTGAACACTTTTAAACTCATTTTACCCCATTGCTCCTTGTTATGGCTCCATGTGACAGCTATAATATCATAGATCTGGACACATTTCTCAGGGAATCAGCAAGGAAGGTTTCTGCACATAGGAAGACTAATCCCCTCCCACTCCTGGCCTTCCCCACTCACTCCTCTCTTCTCCAGTCCCCACCTTTCGCTTGAATCAAGATCAGTGCAATCTGTCACATTAGACACTGATCCTGCCAATACTTCCATACATGCTTAACTTCACACACAGACAAGGACTCCCACTGACTTCCCCAGGACTATTTGGGTGTGTAAAGCGAAGCAGGTGTGGTAGTGTTTGCGGAGGAGGGCCTTAGTCTGTTCTGTATGTCCTTTCCATAGCAATGCCCAGGTGATTCTGAGATGCTGTAGTAACGCAATTTTGATTTCTTATTAAAGATAGGACTAAACCTAATACCCAGATCTATCCACTCCTCAACCTTTAAAGCATTTGATGGCTGCATTTGGATCCAAAGCCACATTTTGCAAATACTCTTCACTGAATATCCTGGTTCTCAGCTCCTCTAAACACGGGGGTTCAGATCGGGATCATATTTTTACTGTTCAGCCCTGGCTCTATTTTTATACTGCAGCAGGAGGGTTTTCAGGAGCCATATATCACACTGAAATATTGAGAACAATCTGGGCCTGATCCTGCACTCAACGCCAGTGAGTCTGGTGGAGTCAGGGCCGGCTCCAGCATTTCTGCTGCCCCAAGCAAAAAAAAAAAAAAAAAAAAAAAGCCGCGATTGGCGGCGGCAGTTCAGCGGCAGGTCCTTCGCTTCTAGATTTGCCGCAGGTGCCGCCCCTCTCCCTTGGCCACCCCAAGCACCTGCTTATTAAGCTGGTGCCTGGAACCGGCCCTGGGTGGAGTTACTCCTGATTAACACGGGTGTAAGCAGAATTAGGGTCCTTATCTCCTGTTCTATTACAACCCCCCCCGAAATGGGCTGAAAACTCAGTGTATGTTTTTCCACTCTCCATGCAGGGTCCAGGCACAGTCCAGCCATGACCATCAGCCACCCCTGCTGCCGCACCAGGCTGTTAATCAGTCCCCATTCAGGTGAGGATGTGTTTCAGACAATCCCATTGCTGGACTGTGATGGGGAGGGGTCATTTACCAGATTGATGAAATGGAAACCGCTGCTCTCTGCTGCCAGATTGCAAATGAGAGGGACATCCCCTGTGGTGGGGGAATGGTTACGTTTAACCCACACAAGGCAATCTGTATGCTCAGGGGGTGAAATTCTGGCCCCACTGAAGTCAATGGGAGTTGTGCCAGGTTTCACCAGGTGTCTATACAGCAAACAAAACCCCGTGGCACTGAGTCTCAGAGTCCGGGTCTACAGACTTGGGCTTGCACTACAACGCTAACAATAACCATGTACACAAGCTTCAGTGCCAAGCTCCAGCTCCAGCCAAGGTGTCCACACGGCTATTTTAAGTGGAGGAGGGGCTTTTGCTATGTAGAGACACCCTAAAAGTACAGTCACCCTGCACCTGGCAGTGAGCCTCCCAGCCTAGGCTGACCCACTTGTGTTAGTGGGGCTCAGGCTAGAGCACTGAAAACAGCCGGGTAGATGTTGCTTTGGCATTGCAGCTTTGGCTGGAGCTCAGGCTCTCAAGTCCACCCTCACCCCTTGGCATGTAAGCCTGAACCGCAGTGTCCATACAGCTATTTATAGCGTGCTAGCGCAAGCCCTGCTGTCAACCTGGCCTGGGAGGCTCCCTTCCCAATGCAGTGTGGACATACTCTTAGGGGTTGATCTGGGTGCATAACACAGTGGAGGTGCAGTGCAGGGCTTGCCTGCTCTTACGGGTGCTCCCCCAGGAGGTGTGCCCCAGCAAGGATGGTGCGTTGCGGCACCAGACAAAACATCCCTATGCACCAACAGGTGTGAGGGGAGGGAAAGCCATTCAAAGAACTCATTTGCATGATTTTGTCTCCAGGCTGGGGAGAGACCTCTGATGCAAGCACCAAGCAAAAAAATTTTTGGCTGCCCCCCACCCCAGCCCTGGGCTCTCACCCCCTCCCCTCCACCAATGCCCTCCCCCACCCGCCCCCCCTGCCGCCCCAGCCCTGGGCTCTCTCTTCCCCTCCCCCCCCCACACCCCCTGCCACCCCAGCCCTGGGCTCCCTCCCACCAGTGCTGCCCCAAGCACGTACTTGGTTTGCTGATGCCTAGAGCTGGCCCTGGCCCTGGGGCTGGGATTTCCCTTGGGACACAGCTCTTCAAAGATCCCAGCCTGCGCACTCAGTTCACCCTGGGCGGGACATTCATTGCCAGTGGGTCTGGAGAGGCCGGGGTAATGGAGAAAACGCTCCTTTTGCAGCAGTGAGCAGGAGGAAAGCGCAATGGAGGGGTAGGGGTGGGGAACGAAGAGGCTGTGCAATTCCAATCAGCGCCCACGGAGCAGACACCTCCGGTTCCCGCCGGGGTCACTGCTCAGCAGGGAGGCTCGGCTCTCAGCGTTACTCATTTATTTTCCCATACATGTGCAGAAATGAATTTGAAAACTGATAATGAAGTTTGAACCTTCCCTGCCCCCCACACGTGGGATGTACTGAACTGCTAATGACAAGAGCTTTCTCCTCACTGTGAACACGTGCAGACACACACACAAACGCACTTCTCAGGCTAGATTGTTGCTGCACATGGCTACAGGACCAAAACATGCACCCTCGGCAGAGATTCACTCACGGGAATAACAGATGTCAAAATCTTAGCCTTTTCCTGCAATTGGCCAGTTCATCCCTGGTGTAATTCCATTGACAAGACTGGAGTTGTGCCATGGATTAGTTTGGCCCACAGTGATTTGTACATGTTGGCTAGGTATGTGCTGCACATGCAGTTAACTCCCACCATCTCACCCCTGCATGCACGCACATGCACAGTGTTTCACATGTACACTCACCCTCCCACAGGCTCAGGTGCATCCACATATACACTGAAGTCAATAAGATCAGTGGCTCTCAACCTTTCCAGACTACTGTACCCCTTTCAGAAGTCTGATTTGTCTTGTGTACCCCCAACCCAAGTTTCTTCTCACTTTAAAACTACTTGCTTACAAAATCAGATCTAAAAATACAAAAGTGTCACAGCACACTATTACTGAAAAAGTCTTACTTTCTCATTTTTACCATATAATTATAAAATAAACCAATTGGAATATAAATATTGTACTTACATTTCAGTGTACAGTATATAGAGCAGTATAAACAAGTCATTGTCTGTATGAAATTTTAGTTTGTACTGACTTTGCTAGTGCTTTTTATGTAGCCTGTTGTAAACCTAGGCAGATATCTAGATGAATTGATGTACCCCCCAAAAGACCACTGTGTACCCCCAGGGGTATACATACCCCTGGTTGAAAACTACTGAATAAGACTGACGCACCCAGACCTCAGAACCTGTTGCATGCTGGGGATCTCCCTGAGCTGGCTGATATAAGGGGTTATTGCCCCAGGTTGGGCACCTGGGAGCCCCTTTCTAAAGCACTATTCAGGAAGACTAGTCACCTGTTTCTTACAAACTATTTGAAACCAGATGGTGGTGGAGGTGGCGTGACTGGGGTTCAGAGCACAGGCTGTGTGACTCAAAGCCAACCGTCATTACCAATGCCAGCTGTTCGATGGCCTGTATGAAACAGGTTGCGGACTTTGCAACGTCCTGGTGACTTTTCTGCCACATTCTGAGTGAGGACTTGAAAACAACCAAAGAATCCAGCCCAGCTCTCAGAGAATCTACCCAGATGCCAGTGCCCATGGAGTCTGAGCCCAGCATGGACCACCCATGTGATGCAGACATGATCAGTAAAGCTCATAGATTACATGCCTCACTCTCAACTTTGAGTTCTTTTACTCACCCTAACACAAGGAGACATACAGACACGGAGACAAAACAGTTCTAAGGATAGTTCTTAGCAAACAGAGGTCCATCATCCTCACAGTGCACACTTAGAAAGGAAATTGCCAGGGGATGGCTGATGGCAGAGAGAAGTTTTAACCTCCAGGCTGGCAGCGAATGCCACCTGTTGCCAGCTGAGGGCTGTTTGGATGCCTAAGTGAAGTTAGTGGCAGTTTCATTCCAGTTCCCACTGGGACAAATAGCCAGTGGCACTAATTAGCTCAGGTGCTGGCAGTCTTAGAAGAGAGGCCAAGGCCTGAATGGGCCCTGAGGGCTGGATTGCCCTCTCACCTGGGAAGTGCTGCCTCTGGTGCAGTTTCTCCTAGTACTGCTTCTACTTTGCTAGTTTTCTGGGTGCAGAACCTCAGTCTCCCGGGCCATCAGCCCAGCCCCAAATCCACTTACATGTTTTAGAGACACCTTCTCTCTTCTCAAACTTTTGTTTGGCCTGGAGCTTTTAAGAGGGCTGCAGTCATGTTAATTTGACTCAGGGCACCTTTTCCTGGTGGGACTAAATTATGAGTTGAGGTTTGTGTTTTCTCATACTGACCCATTGTGATGCCATGGAGAGGCAGAGAATGAGTTCAGGTCTATCTCCTAAACAACAGGCCTGAGATCATGGGAACTGGCAGTCACGTCCCACTCAGCTTGGAAAAGCCCAGGCTAGATTCACAGGATACAGGACAGATTTGTGCAAGTCAGGAAGGCCCCACTCATTTCCAAGTGGCTGGTGACCCCTGGGAAAGGACCATGTAAGATCCAACAGCCAGACACAAGAAAGCAGGTTAAGCAGGGACTCTCTGCTGGGGTTTGAGAGCGGTAAGCAGACCCTGAATACTGCAGTGTAAGCGTGTCTCTTTTTAATGCAGGAGTGGGCAAATTACAGCCCGCGAGATTGCCATTGGCCGGGAACGGGGAACTGCGGCCAATGGGAGCTTCGGGGTCGGTACCCACAGGTGATGGCAGCGCGCGGAGCCCTCTGCTCCCCCCTCCCCCAGGGGCCTCAGGGACGTGGTGCCGGCCACTTCCGTGAGCAGTGCAGGGCCAGGGCAGGAAGGAAGCCTGCCTTAGCCCTGCTGCGTGCTGCTGCCATCCCGGAGCTGCTCCAGGTAAGCAGCACTGGGCCAGAGCCCGCACCCCGAACCCCTCCTGCACCCTGCACCCCAACCCCCTGCCTTGAGCCCCCTCCCTCACTCCACACCCCTCCTGCACCCCAACCCCCTGCCCTGAGCCGCCTTGTACACCCCACACTCCTCCTGCACCCCAACCCCTTGCCCTGAGCCCCTTCCTGCACACTGCACCCCCTCCCACACCCTGAACTCCCTCCCGCACCCCAACCCCCTGCCCCAGCCTTACATTCATGGCCCTGCATGCAATTTCCTCACCCAGATGTGGCCCTTAGGCCAAAAAGTTTGCCCACCCCTGTTTTAATGCCTCTTTCAAAAAAACCCAGACAAGCCAACAGTCCCCCGTGACTGTGCATGAGAACTGACGCTGCCCCTTTGGCGCAGTGACAAGCCAGTCTGGAGCTACACGCAAATATTTACCTAATGGTCCAGTGTGTAACTATATATTTACAGCTGCCTTAGAATGGGCAGCATGGAGAGCAATGAAGGTGTGGAGAAGAGAGCTTGAGAGAGCATGTGAGATATGGAAAGGGAGAGGGGACTCTGGGAAGAAATTTCAGCTAGATTGGACTCTGCAAGGCTAACAGCAGCAAGACCTAGTTCTTGTCAGTGGCTGCATCTCAGGAGATAATAGGGAGAGTAACACCTCCCTACAGGACACACTTAGCTCCCAGTGCCTACTGGTCTCCTGGTGGGACGAGAGAGGGAGAAGTGGGGTCCAGGGAGCCCACACACAATGCACAGTCAACCTGTTGAATTCCTTGCCAGAGGATGTTGTGAAGGCCAAGACTAAAACAGGGTTAAAAAAAGAACTAGATAAGTTCATGGAGGATAAGTTCACCAACGGCTATTAACCAGGATGGGCAGAATGGTGTCCCTAGCCTCTGTTTGCCAGCAGCTGGGAATGGGCAACACAGGGATGGATCACTTGATGATTACCTGTTCTATTCATTCCCTCTGGGGCACCTGGCATCGGCCACTGTTGGAAGACAGGACACTGGGCTAGATGGACCTTTGGTCTGACCCAGTATGGCCGTTCTTATGAGCCCAGCCCTCTCTGTCCTGTTCAAAGAAGTATGGAGGCAGTACATTCAGCTCTCCCAGCTGGCTCAAGGTTACAGAGTCTATCAAGGGGGGTGAATAATGACTTCCCATTAATATTAATCCTGCTGAGCTCTAGGACAATGAGAAATCAATAGGACTTCTCGGCGCGGCGAGCAGGAGAGTGGGAGCAGCTGGAGATGAACAGTGGCAAATTTGTCATTGAGCCTGGCCTCCTCTAACAGCCCATGTCACCCTCCCCCCACCTGTGCACATGGCCCTGCTGGGAGCCCAACACCTGAGCTCCTCTTACACAAGACCTTTAATCACCAGTGCAGACAGAAGAAGCAGAGCTGGAGGGAGCCTGGAGAAGAGGATGGGCTGGCAGATAGACAGGGAGGGGGATTCATGGGTTTGTGACATGGCTAAGGGGGAATAAACAATGTAAAATGTCAGATTCAGCAAGGGGGGAAAGCCTCGCCAAGTCTGGTCTAGCACAGCAAGATGCCAGGGGGATTCTTGGCTGAATCGCACCATTTACATGGCAAAGCGCCTTTGGGTGTAAAGTGCACAGCTTTGGGGGCAGCCATTTTCTACCCTCCCTGGGATGTCACTGGGCAATCAGCCCTTTCAAGGCAAGGCAGGAAACAAGAAGCAGTGCTCGATCAGGGCCCATTACAGAACCACAGTATTCCAGGCCAGAAGGGACCAGACCAGTGGCTCTCAACCTTTCCAGACTACTGTACCACTTCCAGGAGTCTGATTTGTCTTGCATGCTCCCAAGTTTCACCTCACTTAAAAAGTACTTGCTTACAAAATCAGACCTAAAAATACAAAAGTGTCACAGGACACTTACTGAACAATGGCTTACGTTCTCATTTTTACCACCTAATTATAAAATAAATCATTTGGAATACAAATATTGTACTTACATTTCAGTGCATAGTATCTATAGCAGTATAAACAAGTCATTGTCTGTATGGAATTTTAGTTTGTACTGACTTTGCTAGTGCTTTTTTATTAGGGCTGTTGATTAATTGAGGCTAACTCACGCGATTAATTCAAAAAAATTAACTGCGATTAAAAAAATTAATCATGATTATTTGAACTGTTAAACAATAGACTACCAACTGAAATGTATTAAATATTTTGAATGTTTTTCTACATTTTCTGCTATATTGATTTCTATTACAACACAGAATACACAGTGTGCAGTGCTCACTTTATATTATTTTTGATTACAAATATTTGCACTGTAAAAATGATAAACAAAAGAAATAGTATTTTTCAATTCACCTCATATAAGTACTGTAGTGCAATCTTATCGTGAAAGTGTAACTTACAAATGTAGATTTTTTTTGTTACATAACTGCACCCAAAAACGAAACAATGTAAAACTTTAGAGCCTACAAGTCCACTCAGTCCTACTTCTTGTTCAGCCAATCGTTAAGACAAACAAGTTTGTTTACATTTATGGGAGATATTGCTGCCTGCTTCTTATTTACAATGTCACCTGAAAGTGAGAACAGGAGTTCACATGGCACTTTTGTAGCCGGCGTTGCAAGGTATTTATGTGCCAGATATGCTAAACATTCATATGCCCCTTTGTGCTTCAGCCACCATTCCAGAGGACATGCTTCCATGCTATTGATGTTCGTTAAGCAAATAGTGCTTTAATTAAATTTGTGACTGAACTCCTTGGGGGAGAACTGTATGTCCCCTGCTCTGTTTTACCTGCATTCTGCCATATATTTCATGTTATAGCAGTCTCGAATGATGACCCAGCACATGTTGTTTGATTTACGAACACTGTCACTGCAGATTTGACAAAATGCACAGAAGGTACCAATGTGAGATTTCTAAAAATAGCTACTGCACTTGACCCAAGGTTTAAGAATCTGAAGTGCCATCCAAAATCTGAGAGGGAAGAGGTGTGGAGTATGGTTTCAGAAGTCATAAAAGAGCAACACTCCAATGCAGAAACTACAGAACTCGAACCACCAAAAAAGAAAATCAACCTTCTGCTGGTGGCATCTGACTCAGATGATGAAAATGAACATGCATCGGTCTGCTCTGCTTTGGATTGTTATTGAGCAGAACCTGCCATCAGCATGGATGCATAGCCTCTGGAATGGTGGCTGAAGCATGAAGGGACATATGAATCTTTAGCATATCTGGCACATAAATACCTTGCAAAATGTAGAAAACATCCAAAAATATTTAAATAAATGGTATTCTATTATTGTTTAACAGTGCGATTAATCGTGATTAATTTTTTTAACTGCACGATTAATCGTGATTACTTTTTTTTAATCGCTTGACAGTCCTACTTTTTATGTAGCTTCTTGTAAAACTAGGCAAATATCTAGATGAGTTGATGTACCCCTGGAAGACCTCTAAGTACCCCCAGGAGTACACATACCCCTGGTTAAGAACCACTGGATCAGACCATCGAGTCTGGCCTCCTGGAGATCACAGGCCACCAGCACCACCCAGCACCTGCACACTAACCCAACAACCAAGCTGAGACAAAAGTATCACAGCCCTCAGGAGACTGGATTGGTACGAACCACAGGCGGCAAACAGGAAGGACCAAGGTACCTAAGGGCCAAAGGCTTCTGCAATGGCAGGGAAAGGATCCCTGAGGTGCTGAATGCCCTCAATTCCCACTGAAGAGCCTGGCAGTTGAGGGCATGGAGCACCCCCCAGGATTGAGCCCAGCTCACATGCCAAATGAGCCAGCATCTCTCTGTTGTGGGACCTTTCCCTATGCATAGCAGTTACCTGGAGGTATCTGGGCAGGATCACCAGCAGGCCAGGGGTACCTTCAGGGAACTGCTGTACCAATGCCCTGCCAGGCTCAATGCAAGGGAAGAAGAAAAGATGCTCAAGAGCAAGGACGCACTTGCAGTTACACACGGGGCTTGGTCGCCCATGATGTGGGTTCAATTCCAGGCCCAAGTCACTGAATCTCACTGTGTCTCAGCTCCCCCACCCCATGGAGCACTGTGAGGATCTGTTTGTTCTCGTACAGGTGGCGCTCAGATTCAGCGAGGGATGGGCACAAGGGGCGATCAATAGCTAGAACTGGAGCAGACTGTCCAACCATTCAATGGCTCAGAGCACAAACTGAAGAATGTAGGGCCACCTCATGCACTCCTTCCTCAGACAAGTCTCCCACTGACAACTGCAGAGTCTGGCCCTGAGTTCTGGCCCTCCGAAGCCCTGTTTGTGCAACTGGCCTTTCTAATGCAAGAGCAAACTGGCTTGGGTAAAATATAAGCCAGCCTAAAACTTTACTGCAAGCTTGAATCTGAATCTTTTCCTGAGGGAAAGTTTTGTTTAAAACCAAGAATACAATAAAAGATTCCCCAGACCAACACTTTCTGTCTGCTCCTCCGTGCAGGGCCACAACCATCATACCCATGAAACAGCCCATCCGGCCAAACAGTATGGACCACTGCACAAGAACATCCATTCCAATGAGGCACAGCCCAAAGCACTGTGGGGGCCTGGTCCGCAACTAGGGCTGCTAGGCACTGCGGGAATACAAACAACTACAACAACTCAGGATAAGTCCCAGCCTGATGGCTGCTTCTCCAAATCAACCCTCCGAATCTCTCTGCTTCTAATATGCTCCAGCAAAAATGCTGTCCCAGGAGGACTGAGCTAAATTGAGCTGGGGAGCTGAAAATCATGAAGCAGACTCATTTTTAATTATGGCTATTCAAGTTCCAGGAATGCAGAAAGTAAATATATATTTGTTTTTAGGCCATCTTTTGCCCCATTTTCAACAGGAAATTGAATGTACTCGATTCCCTCTAGCTGTGCTCCTGAGAGAAACCCAGGGGAAATGAATACGCTGTAACCAGCACACACAAAATTTATTTTTTGTTATGTCCTCACTGCTCATTGACTCTGCCATAAAGATTTCCCTGGGGATGTTCAGATACATGCAGGATTAACCCCTCATTCACAACATCCTGAAATTCTATTCCTGCTTTAAATGTTACAACCCTCCAACCACCTTCCACTCCAATCCCCATGGCTAAACTGTGTCCTTATTTCCTGTTTGGTGCTTGAGAGCTCTGGACTATGCACATTGATCGGAATCAAACACAAATGGGCCACATTCCATCCTGGACTTCAAATCTGGCTGGACCAACCCCTACTGCCCAGACCCGCAGATGCAAACTGAGCTGTTGCTACCAAGTCCAGGCAGCTGAATTTGCAAATCAGTCTTTAGCTTACACGCTGCCATTTCAAACACATTTGTATAAACACTCTACACACACTTGAACAATTTGCACTGTGACTGCTGCGGGCTCCTTCATTTTTGCATTCCTCACTCTCTCTTTTCCCCCTTCCAATTCCAAAGTATATAGTCGCAAAATTATCTACGTTGCCTGCTGCTCTGATCATACCTAGTTTCCCTTCAAGTTCCTTTCCTAGCTCCCTCAACTTCTCAATCAAATTCAGGTTCAAGCTCTCCCCACAAATGAGGTTCTGCCTACTTCTTTTTTTGTTCCCTTTTGCTCCCTGCCTTGCCCCTGCTCTCTGTGCAAGCTACACAACCGGCCACTTCTGTTTCTTCCTCCTCACACTTCCAGTTTTGATCTCCTATGGCTGGAACCTTCTTCTGGACCAGACCCACAATCTCCTTCCAGTGTCTCTTTAAAACTCACTTCTATGAAGCCTAAAAACATGTTGCTTTACCCATTTAAATAATAATCACCCCCCACATTTGTAAGTGGGGAAACTGAGGCATAGAGATGGAAAATCACTTGCCTAACGTCACCCTGCAAATCAGTACCAGAGTCTGGATTAAAACTCAGATCTCCTGACTCTTAGCACCCTGACCATTAGATCATGTGTCTCCCACTCTGGGGGTACCTTGGCTCCCCGACCATCTACCTCCTTGTCCAGAGGTGATTGAACTCTATTGACCAGTGGTAGGTGCCTGTCTCCATGTATGGAGGTAACCAAATTCACTTGTTGTTAAGTAGACTCCTCACTTCTGGGCACCTATACTCTAGGTCCACAGCTACACACAGTTCTACAAGCACTTTTTCTTCTTCATTACCATGCAGGGCCTGGCTGCTTCAAATTAAGTTAGAACTCCTGCCCTTTTGTATCAGCTGGGACAAAATAACTCCATCACAGAACTGTGCCACGAGACTTATTGTCTTGACTTTGCATCAGCTAACACACAAGGGTGCAATGTAATAGCATGACACTGTAAAGTCATCACATTTGGCCACCACATCGCCCTGTGCTGAAACTGGCAGCTACACAGCCTACTCATTGTCTGTTTGGCTCGTGCGTGCTTTGAGCTACACGCAGCAATATGGTAGCACAGGGTTGCTCACAAGTGCTGGAGTGGTTGGAATTGATACTTTTAAAGAAAGGCCTGGCTAAAAAACAGCAGCGCTCGCTGGAAGATTGATGTGGGCTTTGAAACCAAACCTGAAAGAGACAAAATGGGTGAAAATTTTAGCTGCCACTGAAGTTGATAGCGTCCCTTTAGAAAGAGAGTGGAGTCATGGGTTGGCCAGCCTCCCCGCAGTCAGCCTCCTGCGGCTGTTATGCTGATTTCTTCCCGGGGCCAGTGGGGTTTTCTTTGAGTGAATGAAAAGACACCAACCATCCATAAACTGTTGACACCTCAGCTCTAATCTAATTGTGGCAAAGCAGGGTCCTTACCTTCTCCTGGTACTGCCGCCGTGAGGAGTCCAGAGACTGGATGAGGGCTGTGGCATGGCCGATGAACATGGCATAGCAGGTGGCACCAACGATCATGCTCAGCATAGTGAGCCACACATCTGACATGCCAACGGGAGCCTGCTGCCCATAGCCAATGCAGAGCATGTGACTCATCGCCTTGAACAGTGCATAGGAATACTGCTTCCCCCAGGAGTCATTCTAAAGAGACAGACACAGACAGACAGACAAGGCTTTAGCAGCTTTACAGGACACAAGGAGGAAGCCAGGGAGACATTCCCTGGGACAGACTTTTAACACAGATGCCTAAGGTTAGGCCGCTAAGTCCATATTTAAGGTACCTAAACAGGTGACTTAATTCCCCGAAGGCCACATACCAAGCAGTCCCATCAACTCCCCTGAGAACAGCTGGGGTACTCAGTATATTTGAAGAAATTAGATCTTTCATTTAGGTGCCTAACTCTGGGCACAGAAGCCTAAATTTAGGCACCAACATTTGAAAATCATGGCTAGGATTTACACAAATTGCATATACTGGCTCCAGCCAAACCTTCTGCAAAGGGAACCCAGAGAGACTAACACGCTGCTAGCCCAGGATGAACTTAGGCAGCGACATCAATCACAGCACACAAAGGCTACAGGGTGATTCCCAGGGTGATTCGTGTGCTGGAGGAGGAACTGCAGCAAATCACTGCTCTGCCTAAAAACTGGTTAAGCTGGGGAACAGCTGCTCCAAGCTGCTATTTGGAACCCCTTGATGGGTTGTGTTCTAACATCACTTGTATGTCTCTGATTTACTCTCCAGCTCAGGAGTGCCAGACCCCAACTGAACAGGCATGAAGGGGTGAAGGCAAGTTAGTATTTATAATGTCCAGGCAGCCCTTTCCCCAAGAGCAGCGCAGGGACTTGTTTTCAGTGTAAAATAGTACTTCTCCCTGCGAGCAGCACAAGCCACGGGTGACCATATTGCAGGGACGCACTACGCTGTCACAGCAAAAGGCAAATAGATTAATTGCTTTCTTGGGAAAGTCTGCGCAGTCCTGGCTCTGCGCTGAAATGAACAGCAGGAGCACACCAACTGCTACAGAACTAGATAGGGCTGAATGCAGGCAAGTT
This sequence comes from Terrapene triunguis, assembly GCF_002925995.2. Taxonomy (NCBI): domain Eukaryota; kingdom Metazoa; phylum Chordata; order Testudines; family Emydidae; genus Terrapene; species Terrapene triunguis. Next base: position 7,299,159 of record NW_020664418.1, on the reverse strand, counting down.
CGAGGTTTTCTGAGCTACTCAGACTAGACTGAGTTCACACACCAAATACAGGTTTATTAACTACAGAAGGGGTGCAATGATGGCTCTACGGTCCTTCCCACAAAATCCTACTTGGTCATTACACTGTCATCGCACACTGCTGCAACAACATATATAAACAATACCTTCACTGTGGTTACATGAGTGACAGTAAAGAACCCACCAATTCACCATTCTTCTGTTCCTAGGAAGACGCTAACGTTACTGATTGACTTGTGCCAATAACATGGGACAGACCAGCTTGGGGAAGATCTTTGTGGGGCAGGGTTGGTTGGTGGGTGAGGGTAGTATAACCAAGGAATAGTTCTACTAACCACCCAGAGAGACCCTGTCTACACTAGGGACATTTCCCAGGAGTTTCCCACCATTGGCTCAGCTCCATCATGTAGCAGCATTGGGAAGCCTCATGCTAATGGGCCCCCAGAAGTTTTTGGACCCTGCCCACCATGGAGAGATCTAACCACAATGGCGGTGAACAGGCTGGTGACCCATCTACAACAGGACTCCCAACATCACTGGGAAACTTGTCAGAAGCTCCACTAGCATAGATGGAGACAGAGCATATTATTGCTGCTTCTGGGCAGCCAAGAAGAGCTGGAACCTCTGGAGAGTGTTCATGGGCGCTAAGCAAGTGGACAGAGACTCAGGATAGTCTGACCCAGGCTATATTCAGTGGCCATACATATAATGTCCTGATTAAAAATGGACAACACAACAAAAGCAGCGGCAAAAGGAACACAGAAGTAGTCCATTCAGAGCCCCATACAGATACAGCTCCTCACCGTGCCAAACTCTCTGGGCTGGTCTTGCTAATAAACAAGGAGCCAGTTCAACCCAGTGCATTGGAAAACGTCTCCTGCCATTGAGACAACATGGGAATTGCAGATTCAGAGCCCTACTACGAAATGGGCCCCTCACTGTGCCAGTGACGACACCTCTGCCAAGGGGAGCAGCGTTTGCACCTCGGAATGGGAGCACAGATTTCACTTGCAGACAGTGCTCCATGAGGAACCTCATGGATGGACGCTGCCAGGGGTTGTGCACTGAATTGGTGTATCCTCCATACACCTTGGCTATGCCCTCATCCCCACCCTCTTTTGAGGCTGTGGGGTTCCTGGCCAAGCAGGGGTTGGAGGTTTTCCTGGGGGGCATCTGTCACTACCTGGGGTCTTGTGCCATGAGCTGAACCAGCCCTGAGCTGTTGGGGCACCTCAAACTAGGTTTTGTTTTAATGAACGTGTTGTTCCCTTACCGCTATCATTGCAGTTATGGTATTTACCCACCTTCCCTTTCCCTGGACCCCCTTCATTCTAGCAATCACAGAGCCATCACTGTAAAAAGCCCCATCACTTACACAACAACACACACACACTCCCCAATCATTAGCCCTCTCTCCCCACCTGGCCTATTGTCCATGTACTGAAGGGCTAAAGGGAGCTCTGAGATTGTGAGCTAGACCAACTGCCCTGGCCAGACCTCTGCCCGTGATGATATGTCACCTGTGAGGTGGGCAGTGGATTGACAGCACCAATTATACCAGCTGCCACAGAAATACAAATTTGGATTTATTGGGATTGGTGTTTCTGCGTTTTTCTATCACAAATTCGCTTAATATTAGGAATAATGCTGGAAAGTTGAATCCTCATGTCAGGCGCAGCATCAAGCCTATTCCTATACTGGGTTTTTGTTGCAGTATAATACGAAAATCCTGTCTCACACAAATAAGTTGTAGCAAAAGGAAGGAGCACTCGAACTGCACATTTAGCCACATTAGGGTACTCTTCGATTAGGCTGCTCCAAAAATTATTCAGCTGAAGTTCCTTAAACTTTTGTTTCAAATCAGAGTCAGAAATTAAGTCAATTAGGCTTTCATAATCGTGCTCAGTAAAGCCGACTGGTTTGGCTGTAATTACAAACGGATTTCGAACCCAAGCATTATCATCAGTAGTTGGAGGAAAATATTCTAATAAAGAGGCCTGCAAGTCACGTAAGTGCTGTAAAATGGTGCTGGAAACTTCTTCATGGACTGTAGAATTTATTTCAGTCAGAAATTCATGTACTGTAGGGAAGCAGTCGAAGTTATTCTGTTCTACAGAAGATGCCCAGAATTCCAGTTTCTTTTTTAACGACGAAATTGTATCCATTCTAGTAAAAATGGTCACATTCTTTCCTTGCAGCGACAGATTAATTTCATTTAATTTTGCAAAAATATCTGCAAGATACGCAAGTCTCATTAGCCATGAGGAATTTGTCATACAGTCATTAAATTTTCATCCTGAATTATCTGAAGTGAAGAATACCAGTAGTTCACTATTTAGCTCAAAAAGCCTCACAAGCACTTTTCCTCTGGATAGCCACCTCACTTCCATATGTAAAAGAAGCGTTTTGTGCTGACTACCCATTTCCTCACACAAAATTTTAAATAACTTGGATTGAAGTGGTCGAGATTTGACAAAATTGATAATTTGTACTGCTTCATCAAGCACAATTTTCAGATATGCTGGTATTTTTTTAACTGCAAGTGCTTTTCTGTGTAGAACACAATGGCTCTTAGTGCTTTCTGGTGCCACACTTATGATTCACGTTACAGCTACCTTCATCTTCCCAATCATTGCCCGAGCACCATCAGTACATACATCAATACATTTTCCCCAACTAATTTCATGCTTTCTGATAAAATTGTTGATGCAGTTGAATATTTCTTCTTCAGTCGAGTTGCTTTGCAGAGATTCACATAAGAGCAGGTCCTCTTCAATAATATTATTAAATCTATGTTGGACAAATACTAGTAGCACAGCAAGTCCTGAAACGTCAGTGGACTCAGCTAGCTGCAATGAATACTCATGGCAAATTTTCATCAGCAAACTAGCTCTTTTTCTATGTCATCGGCAAGATCTTTAATATGGCGTGCAACAGTATTATTTGACAACTATACAGCATCAATTTTTTTACCAGACTGCTCACTCAACATGCACGTTACAATATCTTTCGCGCAAGGCTTGATAAGCATTTCTCCAATAGTGTGAGCTTCTCCGGCAAGCGCTATACGGTAATTTACCCAATAAGATGCCTCTGTTGCACTTTCGTTGTCTGTTTTAGCAATTTTAATCATTGAAAGTTTACAATTTCCAAGTAAGTCATGCTGCCTCTTGAAAAAACATATACCTTTGTCTTTGTATTCAGCATGCTTTGTTTCCAAATGCCTACGAAGTTTAGCAGGAGCCAATGAACTGTTTGCTAGTATTTTGTTGCACACAACGCACTGCGCATCAGGAACATCTTTATTTCCAACACACGTAAAACCGAAAGACAAATAACTTTCATCATACTTTCGTTTCAGTCTTTTAACACCTGCTTCTTCTTGTTTTTTTATATACTTCAGTGGAAATTCTTTCACCTTGGATAACTCACTAGTACTAACAGATTTTTTGGCAACAAAAGACTGCGATTGTTCATCCTCACTTTGAAGTGTCACAATATTTTGCTTGTTTATTTCGGCCACAGTTGGAGTACCAGAAGAACTTGCTTTTCATTTCAAAGTTCCTTCTTTTAGCCACAAATCCATGGTGATTAGGTTTTGTAAAAATATTTAGAAATACTGATTTTTGTCAAATTTTGTTTGTCACGAATATTTATATTGTTTTGAGCGAAGCTAGTTTAGTTGTGCTTATCGCACAGACGGTAAAGACCCACAGGTTTGAACGTGTTGAGTGAATATGTTATATTCAACATGGCGTAAAGAGAATGGTGTGTGCATACCACTGCAGTTCGCGCAGCCTTGAGCAGAAGGGGTACGACGTCACTAACTGAAACGTGCCCGAAAGGGGTAGACATCAATCTGCTTGTGTGCCGCATTCAATTTACACCATGATATTCAATACGAGATCTATCAATAACTGGAAAAAGAGTTTTATATTAAATTATAGTCATTCAAAAAGTGTTGTAAACTATGCTTCAAATATGCCAAATTGAAAATTAAAAAAAATTTAAAGACCCTTTTTTAAAATTATGATTCTTTCACAGAACACCTATTCACATCGTGCGGAACACCAGTGTTACGCAGAACACAGTTTGGGAAACGCTGCTCCAGATCATTTATGAATAAATTGAATAGGATTGGTCCTAGGACTGACCCTTGGGGAACACCACTAGTTACCTCTCTCCATTTTGAAAATTTACCATTTATTCCTACCCCTTTGTTCCCTGTCTTTTAACCAGTTCTCAATCCACGAAAGGATCTTCCCTCTTATCCCATGACAACTTAATTTATGGAAGTGCATTTTGTGAGGGACCTTGTCAAAGGCTTTCTGGAAATCTAAGTACACTATGTCCACTGGATCCCCCTTGTCCACAAGTTTGTTGACCCTTCAAAGAACTCTAATAGATTAGTAAGACATGATTTCCCTTTACAGAAACCATCTTGACTTTTGCCCAACAATTTATGTTCTTCTATGTGTCTGACAATTTTATTCTTTACTATTGTTTCAACTAATTTTCCTGGTACTGACATTAGACTTCCCAGTTTGTAATTGCTGGGATCACCTCTAGAGCCCTTTTTAAATATTGCTGTTACATTAGCTATCTTCCAGTCATTGGGTACAGAAGCTGATTTAAAGGCAAGTTACAAACCATAGTTAATAGTTCCGCAATTTCACATTTGAGTTCTTTCAAAACTCTTGGGTGAATGCCATCTGGCTTGTTACTGTTAAGTTTATCAATTAATTCCAAAACCTCCTCTAGTGACACTTCAATCTGTGACAATTCCTCAGATTTGTCACCTATAAAGGACAGCTCAGGTTTGGGAACCTCCCTAACATCCTCAGGTGTGAAGACTGAAGCAAAGAATTCATTTAATTTCTCCACAATGACTTTATTGTTTTAAGTGCTCCTTTTGTATCTTAATCGTCCAGGGGCCCCACTGGTTGTTTATCCGGCTTCCTGCTTCTGATGTACTTAAAAAACATTTTGTTATTACCTTTTGAGTTTCTGGCTAGCTGTTCTTCAAACTCCTTTTTGGCTTTTCTTATTAAATTTTTACACTTAGTTTGGCAGTGTTTATGCTCCTTTCTATTTACCTCACTACGATTTGACTTCCACTTCTTAAAAGGTGCCTTTTTATCTCTCACAGCTTCTTTTACATGGTTGTTAAGCCACAGTGGCTCTTTTTTAGTTCTTTTACTGTGTTTTTTAATTTGGATTATACACTTAAGTTGGGCCTCTATTATGGTGTCTTTGAAAAGTGTCCATGCAGCTTGCAGGGATTTCACTCTAGTCACTGTACCTTTTAATTTCTGTTTAACTAACCTCCTCATTTTTGCATAGTTCCCCTTTCTGAAATTAAATGCCACAGTGTTCGGCTGTTGAGATGTTCTTCCCACCACAGGAATGTTAAATGTTATTATATTATGGTCACTATTTCCAAGCCGTCCTGTTATAGTGACCTCTTGGACCAGATCCTGTGCTTCACTCAGGACTAAATCGAAAATTGCCTCTCCCCTTGTGGGTTCCTGTACCAGCTGCTCCAAGAAGCAGTCAATTAAAGTATTGAGAAATTTTGTCTCTGCATTTCGTCCTGAGGTGACATGTACCGAGTCAATATGGGGATAATTGAAATCCCCCACTATTATTGAGTTCTTTTATTTTGATAGCCTCTCTAATCTCCCTTGGCATTTCATTGTCACTATCACTGTCCTGGTCAGGTGGTCGATAATAGATCCCTACTGTTATATTCTTATTAGAGCATGGAATTACTATCCATAGAGATTCTATGGAACATGTGGATTCATTTAAGATTTTTACTTCATTTGATTCTACATTTTCTTTCACATATAGTGACACCCCCCCTCCCCCACACACGACCTGTTCTATCCTTCCGATATATTTTGTACCCCGGAATGATTGTCCCCCATTGACTGTCCCCACTCCATCAGGTTTCTGTGATGCCTATTATATCAATAGCCTCCTTTAACACGAGGCACTCTAGTTCATCCATCTTATTATTTAGACTTCTAGCATTTGCGTACAAGCACTTTAAAATCTTGTCACTGTTTATTTGTCTGCCCTTTTCTGATGTGTCAGATTCTTTTTTATGTGAATGTTTCTCATCTGATCTGGCCCATACTTTATCCTCTTCCATCCTCTCCTCCTGACTAAAACCTAGAGAATCTCTATCAATAGACTCTCCTCTAAGGCTACGTCTTCACTACAGGGGGGGGGGTCGATTTAAGATACGCAAATTCAGCTACGCGAATAGCGTAGCTGAATTCGACGTATCGCAGCCGACTTACCCCGCTGTAGGGACGGTGGCAAAATCGACCTCTGCGGCTTCCCGTCGACGGCGCTTACTCCCACCTTCGCTGGTGGAGTAAGAGCGTCGATTCGGGGATTGATTGTCGCGTCCCGACGGGACGCGATAAATCGATCCCCGAGAGGTCGATTTCTACCCGCTGATTCAGGCGGGTAGTGTAGACCTAGCCTAAGAGAAGTCTCTGTCTGATCCACGTGCTCCTCTGCAGTGATCGGCTTGCCCCCATCTCTCAGTTTAAAAACTGCTCTGCAACCTTTTTCATGTTAAGTGCCAGCAGTCTGGATCCACTTTGGTTTAGGTGGAGCCCATCCTTCCTGTATAGGCTCCCGCTATCCCAAAAGTTTCCCCAGTTCCTAATAAATCTAAACCCCTCCTCTCTACACCATCGTCTCATCCACGCATTGAGACTCTGAAGCTGTACCTGCTTACCTTGCCCTGATCAGCAGTACATCTATGAGAATCACTTATTTCCATCACGGAAATGCAGCTGCTTTTGGGGTTGAACGCAACAGCTGTTAAACACTGCAGTGCAACTTGATGCTACAGTTTAAGACAGGAAGTGAAGGATGCTCTATCAAGCTGAAACTGAAGTGGGAATTTTGGAGGACAGATTTCTATCAGCCCTGTTGGAATTTGGCTAAAATACCCAGGCTAACACCCTTTCTCACCAGAAGATCTGCCAGTGGTGTTAGGCCCTCCTTGTGAGATGCTGAGCAAACTCAGTTCTCATCCAGCTCCGCAGGAGTTGACAGTAGAGGAGGAATTCAACACCACACAAAAACTGGGTCTCTAATGGCCACAGGTGGCCAGGGCTTGAGATCTAGAGGAATGAGATACAGGATTGAGAGCTGAGAATTGGGAGCAGCTCAGCCAATGACTTGCTGTTTGGCCTTGGACAAACAACTTCACCTCTCTGGCAGCCCCTTAGGAAGCGGGGGATAATATTTACCCACCTGCCCTGGGACTTTAGAGGGCAAGGCAGTATTTTGTACAGTAGTTACCCAACGCAGACCAGAGCCCCCTAGCATCCTACTGATGCACAGGGTCAGAACTGGCTCAGAGGGAAGAGTGCTACCAACTGTACCGCCAACACCATTCCCTCCAGCATCTGGCTCTGCCCTGGGAAGCAGCCTGTTCCACACCAGACCCTGAGTAACTTTTCAGATCTTATGGTGGTTACAGCTCAAACTGCCAGGACTGTAGGCGAGCAAGGAGCAGCTGGCACTGGGCAGGGCTGTGTGCCAATGACAGCAAATGAGAACAGCAGAAACTGGAGCTTCAGCTCAGTGCCTCAGGACGTCAATCTACCCACTGAGCACTTCAGGCACCTACAAAACCTTTCCGGACACTTGTGATTGCAATCTCTGGCATGCCCATTGGTTTATGGACCTCTTCAGGCTGTTAATTTAGGCCTGGTCTAGGCCCAGGGTTTTTTACCAGCACAAATATGTCTACTGACCTGTGCCAGGCAGGGTATCAGACTAGATGATGACAGTAGTCTCTTCTGCCTTAACATCTACGAATCTGTTACACTGGTGATATTTTTGTAACTGAACTAGTAATGCTGTGTGACAAAGTTCCTCCTCTATCTTGGTGGGGTCCTGCGCTTATTGGCGGATTTTCTTGCCTCAGAGAGTCACCATGTGGGTTGGGGAACAGCCCAGAGACCTTCCCCTCTGGAAGAACCCATAGTCCAGGTCAATTGGGAGGTTTGGGGGGAACCCGGGCCCGCCCTCTACTCCGGGTTCCAGCCCAGGGCCCTATGGACTGCAGCTGTCTATAGTGCCTCCTGTAACAGCTGCATGACAGCTACAACTACCTGGGCTACTTCCCCATGGCCTCCTCCAAACACCTTCCTTATTCTCACCACAGGACCTTCCTCCTGGTGTCTGATAACGCTTGTGCTCCTCAGTCCTCCAGCAGCACCCTCTCACTCTCAGCTCCTTGCACCTCTTGCTCCCAGCTCCTCACACTCCCACCACAAACTGAAGTGAGTTCCTTTTAAAACCCAGGTGCCCTGATTAGCCTGCCTTAATTGATTCTAGAAGCTTCTTCTTAATTGGCTCCAGGTGTTCTAATTAGCCTGCCTGCCTTAACTGGTTCTAGCAGGTTCCTGATTACTCTAGTGCAGCCCCTGCTCTGGTCACTCAGGGAACAGAAAACTACTCATCCAGTGACCAGTATATTTGCCCTCTACCAGACTCCTGTACCCCACTGGTCTGGGTCTGTCACATATCCCTCCCCCCTGCTCAAGGCCAAGGGGTTGGGCAGCTTGGGACGCCAGACAGTGCACACGTGACAAGCCATCGGCGTTGCCATGACGGCTCCCTGCTCTGTGTTGCACACGGAACTGGAAAGGTTGGAGGGATAAGAACCATCTGGTCACCTGTGTGTTCTTCTCCTTGTTCCGCTGCATCCATTGAAGAGGGGCATGGTCGGTCACGAGGACAAATCTGTGCCCGAGCAGGTAGTAGCGCAATGTTTCCATGGCCCATTTTACAGCGAAGCATTCTCTCTCCACCACTGCATATTTTTGTTCCCTTGGAAGGAGTTTCCGACTGAGGTATAGAATTGGGTGTTCCTCCTCCCTGACCATCTGTGATAGAACGGCCCCCAACCCTACTTCTGATGCATCCATCTGCAGGATAAACTCCTTGGTGAAATCAGGGGCTATCAGTACAGGGTTACTGCAGAGGGCAGTCCGTAGGTCTGTGAATGCTTCCTCTGCTGCGTCAGACCATCTCATCAGATCAGGTCCACGGGCTTTCACTAGGTCTGTCAGGGGGCTTGCCCTTGTGGCAAAGTGGGGGATAAATCGTCGGTAATACCCCACCACACCTAGGAACGCCCGGACTTGTTTCTTGCGACTTGGTCGGGGCCAATTTTGGATGGCCTCTAACTTGTTCACTTGGGATTTTACCAGACCTTTTCCCACAACGTAGCCAAGATATTTGGCCTCCGTAAACCCTACAGCGCCCTTGGCAGGGTTTGCTGTAAGGCCAGCTCGCCTGAAGGTATCGAGGACTGCCTCCACCTTCTCCAGGTGGGTTTCCCAGTCTGGGGTATGAATGACCACATCGTCCAAGTAGGCAGCAGCATAACTGTTATGCGGGTGTAATAGCTTGTCCATGAGGCACTGGAAGGTAGCTGGGGCCCCATGTAGTCCAAAAGGGAGGACAGTATATTGAAAAAGACCCTCTGGTGTAGAGAACGCAGTCTTTTCCTTTGCGTCTTCTGCAAGGGGAATCTGCCAGTACCCCTTTGTCAAGTCTAGAGTAGTCAAGTAACGGGCATTACCCAGACGGTCCACTAGCTCATCTATGCGAGGTATGGGGTACGCGTCGAACTGGGATACTTTGTTTAGTCCCCGGAAGTCGTTGCAAAATCTTGTGGTGCCATCAGGTTTGGGCACCAGCACGATTGGGCTGGACCACTGACTGTGGGATTCTTCGATGATCCCCAACTCCAGCATTTTTTTTACTTCTGCTTTTATTTCCTCCCTTTTGGCCTCTGGCACCTGATAGGGCCTCATTGTTACTCTGGCCCCAGGGTTCGTGACGATGTGGTGATATGTCTCGGTTGTTCGACCCGGTTTTGTCGAGAACACATCTTGGTTCCAGAAGATCATCTCAGACACCTCATTCTTCTGGTCTGGTGTTAAATCAGGAGACACTCTCACCTGTTTGGAAGGCTTGTTTTCCTGGGTTAGGTCTTTTTGGACCGTTGTGCATGCCTCTTTTGCATGCCAGGGTTTCAGAAGGTTAACGTGATAAATCTGTTCTTGTTTTCTGCGTCCTGGCTGCCGCACCTTGTAGGTTACTTCCCCCACGGGTTCAACCACCTCATAGGGCCCCTGCCATTGGGCCAGAAGCTTGCTTTCTGCCGTGGGTACCAACACCATAACCCGATCCCCTAGTTGGAACTGTCGCACTTTTGCCTGGCAATTGTAATGGGTTCGCTGGGCCTCCTGTGCCTTCTCCAAATGTTCCTGTACAATAGGGGTAACCCGGGCTATCCGGTCTCGCATCTGCATTACATGCTCTATTATATTTCTCCCCTCACTGGGTTCCTCTTCCCAGATCTCTTTGGCGATATCTAGTATGCCACGGGGGTGACGCCCGTATAATAACTCAAAGGGGGAAAACCCAGTTGAGGCCTGAGGTACCTCCCAGATAGCGAACATAAGGTAGGGTAGTAGGGTGTCCCAATCCTTCCCGTTCCGACTTACCACCTTCCTTATCATAGCCTTGAGGGTTCGGTTAAACCTTTCTACCAACCCATCAGTCTGCGGATGGTAGACCGAAGTTCTCAGGGTATGTATATGGAGCAGCGTACAGAGGTCCTTCATTAGCTTCGACATAAATGGGGTTCCTTGGTCAGTTAATATCTCCTTCGGTAGCCCCATTCCGGCAAAGATCCCCACCAGCTCTTTGGCTATAGTTTTAGAGGCCGTGTTCCGCAGGGGGACAGCTTCTGGGTAGCGAGTAGCATAGTCCAAAACAACAAATATATATTGGTGGCCCCGAGCCGTCTTCTCCAGGGGTCCCACTAGGTCCATGGCTATTCGCTCGAAGGGGACCTCTATGATGGGAAGGGGTACTAAAGGTGCCCTCAAGTGGGGATGAGGACTGTGCAGCTGACACTCCGGGCAGGAGGCACAGTACCTCCGCACTTCTTCATGTACTCCGGGCCAGAAGAACCGTCGTAGGACTCGTGCCAGGGTCTTCTCTACCCCCAAATGCCCCCCAAAAAGATGATTATGAGCAAGACTTAATACAGCGTTCTGGTGTTTTTGAGGTACTAGGATCTGCTGTACCTTCTGCCCCTGTACTGGTGCAACCCGGTATAAGAGATCCTTCTTCATTATGAAGTAGGGTCCTGGTCCCTGGGTTCTCCCTTCCACGGGGACCCCATCTATTTCAGTCACCTCCTTCCTAATGTTGTCATACCTTGGGTCTTCTGCCTGGTCCCATCCAAAATTTCCTCTCCCGGGGCTAATCTGCCCAAGATCTAGGGGCCCAGTCTCTGTTGCCTCTACTGGTTCAGAAGCATTAGGGTGGGGGTCAGACTCAGGTGCTTCTCCCTCCTGCGTGGCCTCCTTTTCAGCTGCGCGGGTCCGCCTACCTACTGACTTTGGGTCAGTATTCGGGTTCCCAAGGCGTTAGCTGCCCTTCTTGTCTTTCTACCCTGTCTGGGAGTGGAGAACAAATCTGGGGATATTTCAGAGAAGATTGGGGGTTGACAGTCTGCTGTGGATGCCTCACCAATTTTAGGGTCCCCATCTTTCTCCAGTCCCCCTACTGGGAGTAAGTTTCCAAACCCTGGGAAGTCCCTCCCTATGAGCACCGGGTATGGGAGTTTAGGGACTACACCTGCTGCTACCTCAGTAGTGTTCCCTTGGATCTCGATTTTTACTGGGATGGTGGAGTAGTAACTAACTGTCCCATGGACACATGTTATCCCCGTACGTTTAGCCTGCAGCAGCTGACTACGCTTCACAAGCTTCCCTGAGATAAGCGTGATAGCACTCCCCGAATCAACCAGTGCCGTGGTCCCTACCCCATTTAGTTTCACTGGTATGGTATACATATGTGGGGTTAGTGAGACCCCCACAAGGTGGATTAGGGAGCATGGATCTGCCCAGTTCCCCAGGTTACACTGCATAGGCTCCTCAGCATTGGGACACTGTGCAGCTATGTGTCCCCACTCCCCACAGGCATAACATCTGTATGGAGCCCTAGGCGTTCCCCTGTCTCTTGGTTTGGGCAGTCTAGCACCACGATCCTCTTCTCCCTCAGTGCTCCGACTCTTTGTGGCCTCTGATGGGCCTTCAGCCTCTCTCTTTTTCCACCTGGGCCCTCCTGGTGGCCCAGTCACCCGAACTTTAGGGCTTGGTGCTGCTAGTTTAACCCGGGGTGCCTCTTCCTTAACTGGTTGGGTCAGCTCCCTCGCTGTCCTTCGCCTCTCTACCAGGGCGACAACCTCGTCATAGGTGGAGGGTTCGTTCTGGCTTACCCAGGCACGAAGGTCTGGTGGTAGTCCCCTCATGTATCGGTCGATGACCAGAACCGGTAGTATCTCTTCCGGACTCCGGGACTCTGTTTGCAACCACTTTCGTGCGAGATGGATGAGGTCATACAATTGGGACCGCGGGGTTTTGTCTTCCTGGTACCTCCAACCGTGAAACTGCTGGGCCCGCACTGCTGTCGTTACCCCAGATCTGGCCAGGATCTCTGCTTTCAGCTGGGGGTAGTCTGCCGCAGCCTCTTCAGGCAGATCATGGTAGGCCTTCTGGGCCTCCCCACACAGGAATGGGGCAAGGATGCCAGACCACTGATCTCGAGGCCAGGCCTCCCGTAGGGCTGTCCTCTCAAAGGCCAGAAGGTATGCCTCTACATCATCCTCCCATGTCATTTTCTGCAGCCAATGGCTGGCCCGTATGAGCCACGTCCCATCAAGGCCGCGATTCAGCTCTGTAAGGGACTTTACCTGGTTTACCAGTTCCCGCAACATAGCTCGGTCTTGAGCAGCCTGGTCCATCAGCAGGCGATTAGTCTCTTGCTGCAGCCGCACTGCCTCCTGTTGGGCGGCTGCCTGGACACGGGTAGCCTCCTGCTGGGCCACCATAGCTTGTATCAGTGCCCGCACTACGTCATCCATTGTGGTGAAAAAAAATAAACCCTCTACCTTTTTTTGGTTTGTTTTTGTTTAAATCACCCTCCTTCTTCCGCCGCGCTGTGCACCCCAAGATCCCACTACTGACAACAGTGTGACAAAGTTCCTCCTCTAATTTGGTGGGTCCTGCGCTTATTGGCGGATTTTCTTGCCTCAGAGATTCACCATGTGGGTTGGGGAACAGCCCAGAGACCTTCCCCTCTGGAAGAACCCATAGTCCAGGTCAATTGGGAGGTTTGGGTTGGAACCCGGGCCCGCCCTCTACTCTGGGTTCCAGCCCAGGGCCCTGTGGACTGCAGCTGTCTATAGTGCCTCCTGTAACAGCTGCATGACAGCTACAACTCCCTAGGCTACTTCCCCATGGCCTCCTCCAAACACCTCCCTTATTCTCACCACAGGACCTTCCTCCTGTTGTCTGATAACACTTGTGCTCCTCAGTCCTCCAGCAGCACACCCTCTCACTCTCAGCTCCTTGCACCTCTTGCTCCCAGCTCCTCACACTCCCACCACAAACTGAAGTGAGCTCCTTTTAAAACCCAGGTGCCCTGATTAGCCTGCCTTAATTGATTCTAGCAGCTTCTTCTTAATTGGCTCCAGGTGTTCTAATTAGCCTGCCTGCCTTAACTGGTTCTAGCAGGTTCCTGATTACTCTAGTGCAGCCCCTGCTCTGGTCACTCAGGGAACAGAAAACTACTCATCCAGTGACCAGTATATTTGCCTTCTACCAGACTCCTGTACCCCACTGGTCTGGGTCTGTCACAGCTGGTACAAACCCCAGTGTGGACACAGCTATAAGGGGATAAAAGTGCCTTATACTGATGTAGCTTATTCTCCTTCCTGTAGGGTAATAGCTATAGCAGAATAACTGCAGCCACACGAGAGGGAGTGTTCCAGGGTAGTTAAAGTGGCAGAACTTGTGTGTGTTAAGCCCTTACACTGTGTTAAGGAAACAGCTCTGTCCTCATTAAACAAATTTTCAACCAAGCAGAACCAAGTTACAGAACAGTGTGTGAACCCAGCTGAGCAGGGATCCATTTGAACATACGTCTGGCACTGACCTAGTTTAGTGCATTCCCTGATTCAGGGAGCATTTGCATGGGTGAACTCACAGGTTTTTTAAATGATCTGCCAAACCAGTTTGACTATAGCCCTAATGTAGATAGCGCTGCACAGGTCTGGGCAACCTCAGTGTCCCATACTCAGCCGCTCCTGCTCAGAATGTTTTGTGGCAATTCTTGTAACTCCTCAAAGGAAGCATTGGGTCCATGGGTGATATGTGAATGCCTCCTTTGAGGAGACTAGACACCCCACCCCCGCCCCTTCTGCCCGAGGTCCCGCCCCACCTTGCCCGTCCCCTCCCTTCCACCTGCCAAAGCCCTGAGGCCCACCGCAGCCAGAGGAGCCCTGGCCAAACTGCCCCAACCCCTGGGCCATTGGCTGGCCCCCAAGCGCCGGCCTGACCAGTCCCAAGCCAACCCCTGACCCGAGTTGCCCTGGGTCCCCCTTGGCCATAGCCAGCCGGCTGAGCCTCAGCTCTAGGCTACCAGCCCAAGCTAAGCTTCCACCGGCTTTGGGGGATATGGGGAGTCAGGGCGGGGCCTCGAGCACTTTGGAGAAGGCTCCATGGTAACTGATGCAATGGCTTATGGGACATTCCTGGCAGGGCAGCCAGTTGTGAGCGATTGAGCCAATCTATTACAGCAGAAGTTAGGAATGAGACACCTGGACAGCCAGCCCACAGCTAGCAAAACAAACCCTTGGGGCTCCCACAGGGATAGAGTTGAGTCATGCGGTCATCCCAAACTTGTCCCACTTCAACTTCACAGCACCAGGGGGCTGATTTCCCCTGCCCAGGGCATCACTCCCATACATTAGGCCTAGAGCTGAAGAAAGGCAACGTGACAGGAGTATCAGCAATCGTTGCCAGAGTCAAGGAGTTTTCACAAGGCTGTTTGTACCAAAGGTGATGTGTGTTTCACTTTTCACCTAGCCCCCAATCCCACTTAGCTTTTCCTTCACCCTCCACAGCTCCTGCTTCTTCTGAGCCTGCAAATAGTCTTTTCCTTCTGTCACACTGATCTCTTGAAAATATTAATAGCCTGTGATCATGGCCTGCCCTCACCTAATCTTTTTTTAAGATGATAATTTTAGCTCCATTCCTCACTTCCTCTCATGCTCCAATCCTTTGCTCATCTTTGTAGTGGGTGAGACAAGTGGGAGGCAGTGTGTCCTAGTGGACAGAGCACTGGACAGGGACTCGGAAGACCGGGGTTACTTTCTTGGCTCTGCCACTGGCCTAGTGGGTGACACTGGGTAAGTCACATCACCTTCCTGTGCCACAGTTTCCCCATTTTAAAAAAAAAAGGGTGAGGGGGATAAGAATATCAACATCCTTTGAGAGCGACTGTGGTGACCAAACTGCCACATGCCCCAGAGGTACAAACTGGCATTGTTTGTACATCCTTAGCTGTACTGAACCCCAGGATAGCACTGTGAGCCCAGATTTATCCCCTGGGGGTCTCAGACTCCCCTAAGTCGGTCTATCTAAGGTACTTATCTGGCCCCCATTGCCATAGTCTTTGAGCACCTCATAATTTTTAATGGCTTTCTCCTCTCAGCACGCCAGGCAGGCAGGGCTGTCACCCCCATTGCACAGGTGGGGAACTGAGGCATAGAGAGACTAAATGACTTGCCAAGGCCACACAGAGTCTGTGGCAAAGCAGGGACTTGAACCCCAATCTCCCAAATTCCAAGCTAGTGCCCTGACCCCTGGGTCATCCAGCCTCTTCATCCCTCCCTAACCATGCTGTTTATTGCCTTTTCCTAGGTGTAGGGCTTGGCATGTGTCAGTCTGGACTGTCCCCTCCTCGCCTGCGGTGCCACTTGCTCCAACTCCTCCAGCTGACGTTTGGTTTTAGCTGAATTTGCACTGTAAATCTGGCACATCAGGCTGGCATGGGAGCCTGGCTGTTCAAGAACGCAGCGATGGGATGCAAAGCTTTGGGAGTTTGGCTCAGGAGAGAACTGTCTGAAAGTCCTTCCAGGCTGCTCAGCATGTTTGCAGCTTCCACCCAGTTCCTAGTGGACAGGTATCCACGTCACAAAACCCACCACAGAACTGGCACTAATTGACTTGGGTCAGTACTGACCAGGCAGAGAGACTCCGCTCCCCCTTCAGCTGCTGCTCAGGCTAGTACCTCCCCGGGATGGTTGAGGCACATCAGCAGAAACGCAGAGGCAGCATGATCTAGTGGCCAGGGCACTGGATGCCTGGGTTCTATTTTTGGCTCTAACAATGTCCTGCTGGGTGACCGTAGGCACATCACTTCCCCTCGCTGCGCATTCTGGTCTGTCTAGACTGTAGGCTCTTCAGGCCAGGGGCCGTCTCTCACTCCGTCTCTGTCCAACACCCAGCACAACAGGGCCTTGATCTCTAGACACCACAATAGAAATAGAGAGGGGGCAGCGTGGGGGAAGATCGTGCTGTACCTGTCCTGCAGATCAATAGAGCAGTCAGTCTGGCACCATTCACCAGCGGGGAGAAATAAACAAACCAACCTCCCCACAGGTGGTTCTCTGTGGCTTCTAACTCAGCCTGAGATGGGCCACCCATCCTGGCCCTTCACAGCTCTGCATAGGGTAGGCATGAGATGTTGGCCGAGCCTTTTTAATTTCAAGTTTCTTTCTGCTTCAGTGCCTGATTTTGAAGAAGAAATTGGCTGCAGGATCCAGAGGTTAAGAGCTGTAATAAGAGGCAATTTTTTAAGGTTTGTCAGTTTTGCTGCTTAATCATCTGGATGTTGTCCCTTTGAATAAGGGATCCTGAATTCTTGGGGAAATGTTGAAAGGCACCATGAGCTCAGCAGGCACTTACCATATGTTCCATGTCTCATCATAAACATTGCAGCCACCAGCAGAGCCCCGGCTATTGCTCCTGCTATGGGAGTTGCAATATTGCCTGGCACAGTTTATTTTCAGGATGCTTTATAGTCTGTACAACACCCACATAAGGCAGGGAGGTGAGCAGTGCAATCACACCATCTTATACACAGAGAAACTGAGGCAAGGGAGGATGAATGACTTGCTCAAGGCCACAGCAGGGATTGGTGTCAGGAATTAGGAGCCTGTGGTTCAAACCCAGGCCTGCCTTTATGGGGAGGCACTGGGCACGCTGCCGCCCCAGCTCAGCCCCACAGATGCACAAGGGCCTGCTCCCAGCATGGAGCAGCAGGGCCGCCCAGAGGATTCAGGGGGCCTGGGGCAAAGCAATTTCGGGGGCCCCTTCCATAAAAAAAAAGTTGCAATACTATAGTAACATGTATTTGGAAATGTAAAAAATAACTAGTGAAATACATTCAAAAATTAATTTGTAATAATTTGAAAATACACTAAATACATTATTTAAAAACATTAAATGCTTTAATGGTATGTATACATTTGCAATTACATAATGGGCTGTTGCTGGGTGATGGTGATGGTTGGTGCCAATGGGCTGTCGCTGCCTGGGGGTGGCGCTGCTGTTACCCAGGGCTGGGTGGGGAGCTGGGCTCTGGGTTGGGGGGTGCCCGGCTCACAGGGCTGGACTCAGGACTGTGGGGAGATGGGGTCAGGGGGGTGTCCAGCTCAGAGGGGCTGGGCTCGGAGCTGGGGGTCAGGGCTGTGGGGGGGATGGGGTCAGGGGGTGTCCGGCTCAGAGGGGCTGGGCTTGGAGCTGGGGGTCAAGGCTGTGGGGGGGATGGGGTCGGGGGGTGTCTGGCTCACAGGGGCTGGGCTCGGAGCTGGGGGTCAGGGCTTTGGGGGATGGGGTCAGGGGGGTGTCCGGCTCACAGGGGCTGGGCTCAGGGCTGTGGGGAGATGGGATCACGGGGGTGTCCAGCTCAGAGGGGCTGGGCTTGGAGCTGGGGGGCTGGGCTGTGGGGGGTCTGGGCTCGGGGGGGTTGCCCGGCTCAGAGGGGCTAGGCTCAGAGCTGGGGTCAGGGCTGTGGGGAGGATGGCGTCGGGGGGTGTCTGGGTCAGAGGGGCTGGGCTCGGAGCTGGGAGTCAGGGCTGTGGGGGATGGGGTCGGGGGGGGGTGCCCGGCCCCTTACCATGCCGCTTACCCCCTCTCCCGGAACCTCAGCACGCCGCGTCCAATGCTGCAGTGGCGTGGTGTTTCCAGTGGGGCCTGAGCTCCCGCCGCTCGGCTGCAGCTCGCAGCCCCGCCCCCTTACCAGCTGAGACGCTGGGGGATGGGGGAAGACGGAGGCGGGGGGAGCCTCCAATATACTCGTGGGGGCCCCTGCGGGGCCTGGGGCAAATTGCTCCACTTGCCGCCCCCCCCCCTCCCCGGGCGGCCCTGTGGAGCAGGGTTTGTGTCATTTTTTGAACCCGCCTCCTTGCTGTCTCCTGCCAGCAGGGGGAGCTGGGCTCCTGCCTTGTCCTGTGTGCATCCAGAGCAGACTCCACTTAGGTTCTGCCGCTGCTGCTTTCCAGACCAGTGAGCCCTGCTTGTTTCACCACAGAGGGCTCTGCAAGGCGCATTCCACCTCCCTCCAGCTTCCCCCACCTCCAGGTGATGCTAGAGAGAGGAGGAAGATACTGGAGTGGGGGAGGCAGTGGAGGGCTGCTGGATAGCTGCGGGGTGCTTAGGGTTGCCAACTGTCTAATTGCACAAACCCAAACACCCGTGCCCCATCCCTTCCCCAAGGCCCCGCCCCTGCTCACTCCATCCCCCCTCCTTCTGTTGCTTACTGTCCCCCACCCTCATTAATTTTCCATGGGCTGGGGCAGGGGATTGGGATGCGGGAGGGGGTGTGGGCTCTGGGCTGGGGCTGAGGGGTTCAGAGTGTGGGAGGGGATTCCAGGTTGAGACTGGGCAGGGGATTGGAGTGTGGGGGGTGGGGGGGATGAGTGTTGTAGGCTCCAGCTGGGCGGTTCTTACCTCAGGAAGGCTCCCGGAAGTGGCAGCATGTCCCTGAGGCTCCTAGACTCAGGGGAAGCCAGGCGGCTCTGCCCTTGCCTGCAGTCACCACCCCCGCGGCTCCCATTGGCAATGATTCCTGGCCAATGGGAGCTGTGGATTTGGCGCTCGGGGCAGGGGCAGCGTGCAGAGACCCCCTGGCCAGCCCTGCACCTAGGAGCCGCAGGGACATGCTGGCCGCTTCTGGGAGCTGCATGGAGCCAGGGCAGGCAGAGAGCCTGCCTTAGCCCCGCTGTGCCACTGACTGGACTTCTGGCCTGTTAAAATCTCCTGGAGTGCTTTCAATAGCAACCAGGAGATTGAGGCCGATTCCAGGAGAGTCCCGGCCAATTCGGGAAGGTTGGCAACCCTAGGGGATGCTGTATTGCTGAGGGGGGAGGGTTGTGGAATAGGGAGCTGTGTGTTGGGGGGATGCTGGAGGGATGCTTTGTTATTGGGGGCTTGTGGAGGGCTCTGGGGTGTCAAGAAAGAGCAGGCACTTACCACCATGCGATTGAGGGACACCCAGCAGTCTTCAGGGAAGTCCTGCAGCATGGGCACCAGGAACTGAAGGCAGCCATCCCAGTGACACAGCAGCAGCATCATTCCAATCAGGTTCACAATCCGCACCACCGCGCTCGCCAGGTCATAGGTCATGTGGAATATCTGCAGGGGCCAGGATGGACACGATTCACACCCAGCTCATCAGCCTACCAATACAACCAGCAGACGGAGAGCTCCAAGCCAGGGAGCCACAACAAATCAAAGGCAGCCCAAGACAAGGTTGGGTCAATTCTCCACGGGCAGATTAGTGGTTAAATACAAAACATTAGAGCAACTCAGAAAACAGGTTAAAAAAAATAATCACCAAATATACCTACCCCCTCCCATTTTTCATCCACATTTCACTTGGATTTAAAATTTTCAGTCTGCTTTACAAAATAAATCGCATAGCTTCTCTTCAGCATTTCACTCGCACGTTACTTCTCTCCAGGGAGCAGTCCTCCTTTGATATCCCCCGTTTTGAAAATAGATTGTAAGTCCCACAGGGCAGGGGCTTTCTCTGTGTTTGTATATTGGATGCATGTGCCAGCATTCTCTCACACGCAGCAGCCTTAAACCAGCCAGAGCTCTCCAGTGAAAAATTCAGCAGAACTTGTCTCTTATCCAGCTGTCCCCTCTGCCCTTGGCCTTACATGGAGGACGGCAGGCTGGTGGAGAGGAGGGGGCATGGCATAGCTGGGCTACACAGAGTTGGGCTACCATCTTCTGCTGGTATGCAGAGTCTTACCCTTCACAGGGCCATTTAGAACCAGAGGGCTCAGCAGCCCTGAATCAGGGAGTTGGAGTTGGTTCTCTGCAGCCACCATTCTCCATTACAAGGAGAGGCAACGTATTTTCCCCATTGTACTAATCATAAGCAGAATATATTCAGAAGTCCACGTATCATGTGATCAAGGCGGGGTGCAGACAGACATATGCCCCATAGAGTACAGCCCAGCGAGGACACTTTGCTTTATTTGCTAGGGAGAACTGGCATTCTGAAAACACTGGGGTTTGTCTCGCTAGGGACATGCAACCTACATGGAGCTACTATAAGGTGGGTGCAAAACTGGTTGGAAAACCATTCCCAGAGAGTAGTTATCAGTGGTTCATGGTGGAAGGATGTAACAAGTGGGGTCCCACACAGTGGCGTAGCCAGCTTTTAAGAGGAGGGGGAGCAAAGATAAAAAGGCACCCCCCATTGGCTCCTCCTCTGGCCACGCCCCCTTGGCTCCTCCTCCGGCCGCACCGACCCTCCCCCTCCATGGCTCCTCCGGCCCTGCCGTGCCACTCCCGTGACCCCCCCCTCGCTCCTCCGGCCGCGCCCAGCGCCCCCCATGACTGCCGGCCACACTGCAGGCCGCCAGCCTGGGCGCCCCCTCACTCCTCTCCGGCCCGGCCGCGGCTGCCAGGCCGCGAGCCTGCGTCCCCCCTCGCTCTTCCGGCCCAGCCGCGGCTGCCGGGCTGCTCTGCGGGCCGCCAGCCTGCGCCCCCCCCTCGCTCCTCCGGCCGCTTTTGGAAAGGTGGGGGAAGCGGCTGCTTCCCCTGCACCCCGCTAGCTATGCTAGTGGTTCCACAGGGATCGGTTTTGGGTCTGGTTCTGTTCAATATCTTCATCAATGGTTTAGATCAGAGGTGGGCAAACTACGGCCTGCGGGCCACATCCGGCCCATGGGACCTTCCTGCCTGGTCCCTGAGCTCCCGGCTGGGGAGGCTAGTCCCCGGCACCTCCCCGGGTGTCCCCCCTCCCCCTCTGGGCGGCATGGCTGGCTCTGGCTGGGCCCCGCGGCTGCGAGCTCCTGCCGCTCCAAGCGGCATGGTAAGGGGACGGGGAGTGTGTGGGGGGGTGTTGGATAAGGGGCAGGGTGTCCCGGGGGGCAGTTAGAGGACAGGGAGCAGGGAGCAGTTGGATGGGGCGGAGGTTGGGAGGAGCAGGGGGTTGGATGGGTTGGGAGTTCTGATGGGGGCAGTCAGGGGCCGGGGACCAGGCTGTTTGGGGAGGCACAGCCTTCCCTACCCGGCCCTCCATACAGTTTTGCAAGCCTGATGTGGCCCTCGGGCCAAAATGTTTGCCACCCCTGGTTTAGATAATGGTATAGAGAGTACATGTATAAGGTTTGTGAGCGATACCAAGCTGGGAGGGGTTGCAAGTGCTTTGGAGGATAGGAATAAAATTCAAAATGATCTGGACAAACTGTAGGGATGGTCTGAAGTAAATAGGATGAAATTCAATAAGGAGAAATGCAAAGTACTCCATCTAGGAAGGAACAATCAATCAGTTGCACACATACAAAATGGGAAATGACTGCCGAGGAAGGAGTAATGTGGAAAGGGATCTGGAGGTCATAGTGGACCACAAGCTAAATATGAGTCAAAAGTGTAATGCTGTTACAAAAAAATCGAACATAATTCTGGGATGCATTAGCAGTATTGTAAGCAAAACACAAGAAGTAATTCTTCTGCTCTACTCTGCGCTGATTAGGCCTCAACTGGAGTATTGTGTCCAGTTCTGGGCGCCACATTTCAGGAAGGATGCGGACAAACTGGAGAAAGTACAAAGAAGAGTGACAAAAATGATTAAAGGTCTAGAAAACATGACCTATGAGGGAAAATTGAAAAAAATTGGGTTTGTTTAGTGTGGAAAAGAGAAGACTGAGAGGGGACATCATAACAGCTTTCAAGTACGTAAAAGGTTGTTACAAGGAGGAGGAAGAAAAATTGTTTTTCTTAACCTCAGGATAGGACAAGAAGCAATGGGCTTAAATTGCAGCAAGGGAGGTTTAGGACATTGGGAAAAACTCCCTAACTGTCAGGGTGATTAAGCTCCGGAATAAATTGCCTAGGGAGGTTGTGGAATCTCCATCATTGGAGATTTTTAAGAGCAGGTTAGACAAACGCCTGTCAGGAATGGTGTAGATAATACTTAGTCCTGCCATGAGGCAGGGGACTGGACTAGATGACCTCTTGAGGTCCCTTCCAGTCTTATGATTCTTTATTAATGCCCTGCTCTGTCGCAATAGCTGAACCCCTCTGCTGTGGATCACAGTGGGCGGAGAGGTGTACACACTCCTGCACAAGTGTAACTGGGGGAGGTTCTCTCTGTAAAGGAAGGCCTGTAAGTTACACGTGACACATGGCACACAGAGCATCCCAAGGTTCCCTGCACCTTTAATACAGACGTGCAGCTCAGGAAGACTACAAATCCCAGCATGCCACAATCCAATTTAACAAAAAGCCTGTTTGGATCAAGATGGAGCAGTTTATGTTGGAACCTGTAGTCCCTATGGGATGCATATTCACGTTACAGTAAATCTGTTGCATTTGAGGTGCCTGGCAAGTTGTTAGTGTTGCCAACTTTCTAATCGCAAAAAAACAAACACCCCTGCCCTGCCCCATCCCTTCCCCAAGGCCCTGCCCCGCCCCGCCCCACCCTTTCTCCCCATGTTCTGAAGGGTTGCCATAGCGATTTTTGCCAGTGCAAGGACGGACTGAGGCACGACAGACAGATGTGGCCTAGCCCTGCCTGCTCATCACATCTCGGTGCCTTGGCCAGGGAAATCCTGAACACCGCTCCCCATGTGAAGCAATGCTGCTGTGGCTAGAGGAGGGATGACACATGTGAGTGAAGTATGTAGACTCATTGCTGTCAGCTGCCTCCCACCAAATGTATCCCGGCCCCTCGTCATGAGGAGACCTCTCCCTTCCCCATGTTGGGGATCCAGGCGCAACCTGGCTGTTTCACAGATCAGCCCACAAGCTATTCACACAACTTCTTAGTTTGATTTTAATTGAGTCAATTGAGTGCCGAGAAACCTGAGGGGCTGAATGTCCCCATGTGAGTCAGGCAAAGCACAGACAGGACTTGGGCAGCACAAAGGAGATGCATTCTGGACAAGCATGTCCCTGGTTACTCCATGTACCTCACAGCTCTACCCAGGCACCTTGCATCTGGACTTATCCCAGCCTTGGGCTCCCTACACAACTCTGCCAATGTGGCTCAGTCCTATCCATAGCCCCCTTGCTATTCCAGTGCTCAGTCCCCCACTCCTCACAGCTCTGCCAACGCACCTCACTCCGGACCAAAATGACTCCAGTGGTCCCTTCTAACCCTATGGTTCTATGAATCTGTGACTTGTACCCCTGCTATTCCAGTACTGGGCTCCCCTCACAGCTCTGCTGATGCCATTCCCCCTCCCCACCGACCTCTGCCAAAGGGGTCTCTATCCTGAGGTGTAACACCCCCTGCTATTACACTGGGGATTTTGGCTGGGGATATAAAAGTCAGCTAGGCAGAACATATGCCGACACCTACATAACTCATTCTCCCTTATGGCCTTGGCAGGATCTACACTCGGTTCTTCAGAGGAACATTAGCCCTCTGGTACCACCTAACCTAGCTTTCTCACATGGCACTTGGACAAGCTGGGTTGAGAAATTGATGCAACCCCTCATGTAAGATGGAGAAGTAATTTTCAGTTAATTAATTGGAACCACTAACTATAATAATTAATAATTTAGAACTAGTCATACTCCGTACTCTGAAAACATTTAGCATTAGAGCAACGCTGTCCACTCATGCTGCTCTGTTACTTCATTAGGCCTAAGTGACGGGTTTGTATGAAGAAAGAACCAACCCAACCATCACCCTCAAATTTAAGCTGACCGTGGGACTCAGGAGACCCAGGTTCAATTCCCCGTTCCATGACAGATTTCCTTGGGAAAGTCCCTTAGGCCTAGATCCTCAGAGGTGTTTAGGCACTTAACTCCCATTGGTTTCAATCCTTGGAGGATCCAGGCCTTAGTCTCCCTATGCCTCAGTTCCCCATCTATACAATGGGGCAATAGCTCGGCCCTACTTTACAGGACTGTTGTGAGGATAAATTAAAGAACGTGAGGCGCTCAGATACTGCAGCAATGTGGACAGATAAGTAGGGAAGTAGAAAGGCAGACAGTTTGGTTAACTGTTTCTAAACCCCATTGTTCATCCAGCTTCCTCTGCTTCTAGGGTGCAGCAGAAAACAGAGCCAAAATAGCATGAGAGGCCACCAAACAGCATTTCCAAGCAAGATGGACCCAGAATCCTGAGTGAAAGGCTGCGGTAGGAAATCCAGCTCTGTTTGGCTGGCTCAGCAGGTTAGTATGACAGCTGAGCAAATCCTTCAGAAAGAATCATTTGACTGGTTTCATCTCTTCTTCTGTCGCAGAAATGATCACCTCGAGTCCAGAGTATTCAAATGACAACCGAGGGCTATGCTGGTGCTTGGGGCAATGATCTGTGAAAGGGGCCACAAGTGGATATTTGTCAATGGAGGGTTTTAGTGAGTTAAATGACATTTCCTCTCCTAGGTATCTGCACTCTCACATTTCATCAGAGTTCTAGCAATAATTCCATCCCTAGGAGCCCTGCCCGTGGGGACAGTGTCCGGAACTGCCTTTTTTCTTTAACATAGAAAGATAGAAAATCAAAAGCCTGCGGAAATGGACGTCTCAGGAGATTTGTAAAGGGATACAAAGCTTTTCACCCCCTAGCTGGGGATTTGGCCCTATTCCAGCTAGGGATGCAAAGCTTTCACCATCTGATCTGTGTTCAGCAGCCTGCGTGAACTGAGTTGGGAGCTTCAGCCTAGTTCTTAGTGGACAGGTGTCCCCATGACAAGCCGCTGCCTTTGCTCTTGGCAAGAACTGACTCCCTTGGCTGGCAGTCCCAGGAAAGGGGGCCAAAAGTTGAATGGGCCATATAGAGTGAATTGCCATCCCCAAGGCTGCCACCATCTGGACAGACAGCCCCAGTCTCCAGGGCAGTCAGTTCAGTACCTTTCCCCCCTTGAAATAAATTCACTTTCAGACATTAAGAAAAAAGGAGGAACCCGCACTCTGAGGAGCAGAGACGTAGCCACAGGGGGATGTGGTGGATGCCCTTCGTCTGAGCAGATATCCCTGCAGTAATTTTGCCCCATGTCATGGGGAATACGGGTTCCAAACACTCACCAGAGAGCTCCTAAGCTGGTCTCTCACCAAGCACTGTGCCTTGCTGCCCTGCAGCACCCCCCCGCCCCCCGCCCCCCGCCCCGCTTGTGCATGAGAGATGGGGAAGGAGCGTCCGAAAGTACATTGCACGGGGACATGAGCTGTGATTGGTACTTGTCTGGCTTTTGTCATTATGGCAGGGAAGCCTGGAGTGCTAATGACCAGTCCTGTGCTGGGTGCTATTGGGGCTCCCTAGCTCCCTTGGAGTTGGTCACACACTTGGTCTTTCATCTGCTTGCCATTTGAGTGATTGGGGTTTGGCAAAGGCGGTGGTGGCCTGTACTCAACCTCTGAACCTCTGTTTCAGGAGAGAGGCAAGCGGGAGGTGGTGACACTGGCTGACAGTGCTGAGGGCTTCACCTCAGAAACCAGGCCAATTGTCCACAAATGGCTATGACTTGTGAATCCCTGTTATGAAGTCTGCTCTACACCCCCAGTCAAGGGAACAGTAAAGCTTCCTGGCAGGCCAGCAGCAGGAGGGACTGTGAACATCGCAGCCGAACTGAACCCTTTTCCAGTAAAGCAGCCTCTAGTTGTGGATGTGCCTTAGAACCCCCTCTGCATCTAATGGGATTATCCATCAGGCTCCTAGTGGTACACATTTGAAATCCTGTCAGCACTGACCAACTCTGTAGAATACATCTCCACTGGCTCTACACCCCTGTAGGATTCCGCTGGGCTGGGTGAAGCCTCAGATGGCCACTAAAGTCAGAGGGCAAAGTAGACTTGAAGGTGACTTAACGGGGCAAGGGGCCCCCGGCTGTGGAATCTAGGCCGTGGCTCCATCACACTGTTTTAACTAAAGGTATAGTTGTTTAAGTCAGTGCATATCCGAGTGTGGATACTCGGACTGATGTATCAATTGTCAGTAGAATTTTTGGTAAAGTATCTATAATTTCAGTTCCTTGAGAATAGTGTTGGCTAAGTAGTTTAAGTGTCCAACATTAATTTATGGTACAAATCCAAAAATATCCCTTTAGAAGAAAACACTTAAGGGTACAAAAATCAAGACAACAAAAATAATTTAAAAACCCCACCTTATGGGACAGAGTTACGGTTGTGCTGTGATTAAATGTGCATTTGATTATTTCTGAAAATAGCATGTTTGTCGATTACGTGGAGAATGCGAGATTTAGGACACTCTTAACTATTCGTTCCTTTATTTGGGTTTTGCAAATGAAGCGTTAGGAAAATTTTGTGATTTTTTTTTCACGTAGCAAACTTAGCTAGTTTTCTAAACAAAGCTTTTTGTTTCTAGATATATGCGAGTTGAGTGAATGAGGAAAAAAGTTTTCCATAGAGTATTGGCTTGAATTTAAAATTCATTGGACCACTTATCTTTTGCACTGCACCTTGTATAGTCATTTAGACTAATGCAGAGTGAACGTAAAATCAGGGCCGGCTCCAGGCACCAGCTGAGCAAGCAGGTGCCTAGGGCAGCCAAGGGGAAGGGGCGGCATGTCGGGCTCTTCGGCGGCAATTCGGCGGACGGTCCCTGTCCCTCTCGGAGGGAAGGACCTGCCGCCGAATTGCTGCCGAAGAAGAAAGCAGCATGGTGGAGCTGCCACCGATCGCGGTCGCGGCTTTTTTTTTTTTTTTTTTTCTTTGCTGCTTGGGGCAGCAAAAACCCTGTAGCCGGTCCTGCGTAAAATGCTACCACTTTGATTTGATAGCATTTCACTCTTCCTTTGCACTGGTGTAAATGACTATACAAGATGCAGAAGAGAATCAGACTTGCTCATGCTCATGCTTTGCTCATGCTCAATCCACTTTTGGAGTAATAGAGTTTTACACACTCAACACCTGAATACTCATTCATAGTGTATTTAAACTTACATGTGCAAGAATTTGCACCAAAATTTAAATTCAAAATGATCTGGACAAACTGGAAAAATGGTCTGAAGCAAATAGGATGAAATTCAATAAGGACAAATGCAAAGTACTCCATTTAGGAAGGAACAATCAATGAGTTGCTCACATAAAAAATGGGAAATGACTGCCTAGGAAGGAGTACTGTGGAAAGGAATCTGGGCATCATAGTGGACCATAAGCTAACTATGAGTCAACAGTGTAACACATGATAGTTTTCAAGTACATGTTACAGGGAGGAGGGAGAAAAATTGTTGTTCTTAACCTCTGAGATTATGACAAGAAGCAATGGGTTTAAATTGCAGCAAGGGAGATTTAGGTTGGACATTAGGAAAAACCTTCCTAACTGTCAGGGTGGTTAAGCACTAGAATAAATTGCCTCAGGAGGTTGTGGAATCTCCATCATTTGAGATTTTTAAGAGCCGGTTAGACAAACACCTGTCAGGGATGGTTTAGATAATACTTAGTCCTGCCATGAGTGCAGGGGACTGGACTAGGTGACTTCTCGAGGTCCCTTCCAATCCTATGATTCTATGAAAATTGGTGCATTTTACATGGTATCAGACATAGCAGGTGGACGAGGTTCCCTAAGACCCTCACCAGATCTCTAGTACCGATACAATTAAACAGACCACAAATGTCCAAGCAGTTATTTTGTGTGATTAGTACAAGAGAAATTTACCTTTAAACTTCCCCCCCATAGCCCAGTTCTTTTAGGAACGATGCCGTAGGCAAGTCCTGTATGACACAGAAAGGGAAAAAAATTACTTTTTAAGAAGCTGATGAAAAATGCTCCCTCTCTCCTTAAACTGCTTCTTCTCTCCAAGAGATTCAAAGCATCAGTAGCTTGTGCCTGATTACAAAAATAATGATCATCCAATCAGGAAACAATAACGATACCATCTGGCCAATCACAGCTAACAGTTAATTTTTGTTCATATGTATTAAGTGTCGAATACTGGCAGAAAATTGGTTGTCATCAAACTACAGATAGAAATAAAACTAGAGGAAAAAGTTAATAGGAACATAAGAACGGCCATACTGGGTCAGACCAAAGGTCCATCTAACCCAGTAGCCTGTCTTCTGACAGTGGCTAATGCCAGGTAACCTATGGGGAATGAACAGAACAGTAATCATCAAGTGATCCATCCCCTGTCGCCCATTCCCAGCTTCTGGCAAACAGAGGCTAGGGACACCATCCCTGCCCATCCTGGCTAATAACCATTGATGGACCTGTCCTCCATAAACTTATCTAGCTCTCTTTGGAACCCTGTTATAGTCTTGGCCTTCACAACATCCTCTGGCAAGGAGTTCCACAGGTTGACTGTGCGTTGTGTGAAAAAAATACTTCCTTTTGTTTGTTTTAAACCTGCGGCCTATTAATTTCATTTGGTGACCCCCTAGTTCTTGTGTTAGGAGAAGGAGTAAATAACACTTCCTTATTTACTTTCTCCACACCAGTCATGATTTTATAGACCTCAATCATATCCCCCCCCAGGCATCTCTTTCCATGCTGAAAAGTCCCAGTCTTATTAATCTCTCCTCATATGGAAGCCGTTCCATACCCCTAATAATTTTTATTGCCCTTTTCTGAACCTTTTCCCATTCCAATATATCTTTTTTGAGATGGGCCGACCACATCTGCACACAGTATTCAAGGTGTGGGCGTACCATGGATTTATATAGAGGCAATATGATATTTTCTGTCTTATTATCTATCCCTTTCTTAATGATTCCCAATACTCTGTTTGCTTTTTTGACTGCCATTGCACATTGAGTGGATGATTTCAGAGAACTATCCACAATGACTCGAAGATCTTTTTCTTGAGCGGTAACATCTAATTTAGATCCCATCATTTTATATGTATGGTTGGGATTATGTTTTCAATGTGCATTACTTTGCATTTATCAAGATTAAATTTCATCTGCCATTTTGTTGCCTAGTCACCCAGTTTTGTGAAATCCTTTTGTAGCTCTTCGCAATCTGCCTGGGACTTAACTATCTTGAGAAATTTTGTATTATCTGCAAATTTTGCCACCTCACTGTTTACCCTTTTTCAAGATCATTTATAAATATGTTGAATAGTACTGGTCCCAGTACAGACCCCTGGGGGACACCACTATTTACCTCTCTCCATTTATTCCTACCCTTTGTTTCCTATCTTTTAACCAGTTACCAATCCATGAGAGGATCTTCCCTCTTATCGCATGACAGCTTACTTTGCTTAAGAGCCTTTGGTGAGGGACCTGTCAAAGGCTTTCTGAAAATCTTAGTACACTATATCTACTGGATCCCCCTTGTCTACATGCTTGTTGACCCCGCCCCCCAAAGAATTCCAGTAGATTGGTGAGGCATGATTTCCCTTTACAAAAACCATGTTGTCTCTTCCCAAACAAATTATGTTCATCTATGTGTCTGACAGTTTTATTCTTTTTAGTTTCAACTAGTTTGCCCGGTGCTGAAATCAGGCTTACCAGTCTGTAATTGCCAGGATCACCTCTGGAGCCCAATTAAAAAATTGGTGTCACATTAGCTATCCTCCAGTCATTTGGTACAGAAGCTGATTTAAATGATAGGTTACAGATTACAGTTAGTATTTCTGCAATTTCACATTTGAGTTCCTTCAGAACTCTTGGTTGAATACCATCTGGTCCTGGTGACTTATTATTGTTTAGTTTATCAATTTATCAGGTAAATTAATCTACCCAAGAACATTCCAGAAGCAGGGAAAGAGGCTAAAATCTCCAAGTAAACCATTCACCGGGAATTATTTTCTTGGCTCTAACGTATACATCTGGATCACTCCCCCACTTCTGGGGATGAACGCAAGAATAACACTGCACAGCTTTCACACAGGCTTCATACTGATGGAGGAGCAGCAGAATATCCTGTGTCACCAACATTACATCTGGCAGCAGCCTCGATTCCTCTTAGAGGTCTTCCATCCAAACACTCACTAAGCTTGATCCTGCTTAACTTGCAAGATCTGACTAGAAAAGACCACAAGCTATGTCTACACTGCAGCCGGAGGTGCAATTGCAGCAAGTGTAGACACACCTGAGCTAGCTTTGATCTAGCTCACAGGACTATCAATAGCAGTGAAGCCACAGCAGCACAGACTGCAGCACAGACCAGCCACCTGATTAAGAATCCAGGGTCCCAGACAGGCTTACACAATCCATGCTGCCGCAGCTTCACTGCTGTTGTTATTTGCATTAGCTAGGTTAATGCTAGCTTGGGTGCATCTACTCATGCTGCAATCACACCTCTGAGTACAATGTCTAAGCTGTTATTGCCCCACATCAATGTTCAAGGTAATGCAACTGCTCAGGGATCATTATTTTTCTCACTTAGAGCTTGTTGTTATATGAGGACAGAGCCTGCTGTTGCCCGCAAAGAAAACACCTTCCTTCCTCTTCTCCAAACTTAACAAACATCCCACACAACGCAAACAATGACATGCCCTGGCTGCTAGTTGACAACAGGATGTGCAGTGGAAGAGAGGGAAGATCAAACAAGCACCTCCCCAAGCTTGGAGATTTTATGAGGTGGCTTTCCCCGAAGGAAGATAAATACTCTCCAGGAATATACAATACTTTATAGACATCAAAACACTGACAAGTAACAAGTACACCTAAGCCACCTACAGCCAAACCCCTTGGCCAGCTAACTCATACTATGGTGATAGACAAGGCATAAGAACCAGGGTGACTAGGATAGATTGCAAAATAATTCACCCTTCAGTGCACTGAGGAACCAGCGCACACACTATCCAAAACTCTAATACATTTTATTTTAGCAACACCATACAAAAGCTCTCAGTTGCTTTTTCTGCATTTCTTATCCCACCACTGCTGACCACCAAATATCCATCAACCTCTCTCATTTACATCCCGCTAAGATTGCTCATTTCCCCCAAGTGAGGTTGCAATTCAAGCTGTGCAAAACCAGACACACTTTACCCCAAAACGTGTGTCGTTTTGGCCAATTACCAACCCTCAAGATTGCACAAAATGGCCATTTTTGCCACTAACACACACAAGTTCTGAATTTCAAAGGCACCTGTTACTCACAATGGACCTGTTTTCATTGATCAGAAGCTAATTTGAAGTGGAAAAAAATGTGCAAGAAGGGGTGAGGGGGCTTATTTTCAAGGCTATAACAGTGTGAAGAATTATGTTGCACGTGGAGGGGTTATGCTTTGCACAGTGAATGTTCTGTAACACTGTCAGCCAGCATAATTTAACTGCATGGAAGCAAGAGAGATTTACACTAACCTCCAGAGGGAGTTTAATTCTTCATAGACAGCTGGCTTCCAGCAGGACTGATCACGCTAATGGAGCTTCTTCTCCAGTCGTGAGGTGGGAGTGGGTGGGCAGGAGACAGGACAAAAGCCACCAGAAAACCCAACTAAAAATAAAAAACATTTTCTTCTCTTCTCCTGCAGAGACTCGCGTCTGCTGCAAAATGTTTACAGCAGGAATAGGTGAAGTAGCAGGACTAATTAGCACCAAAAAAGCTAGTGCAAACGGCAGATGTTTATAGATAGATAGATAGATAGATAAAACTCCAAAGATCTTGCTTGTGCCATGTGTTTGTGCCTCTTAGAGTTCAGGTTGTCATGGCAACTGCCTCCCTTCCCATGCAACCATTCAGACTAGATTTTAATCGTCATCATTTTAAGAATTTTTCTTACCATGACAAACACGACACAGACAACTCTAATGACTGGCTTGCCCTTCAATTGTCTTTTCCAAATATCTCTAGGAAAAAGATTCCAGAGTGGATCCTGCTCCCACCGAACTCAAATGTGAGACTCCGGGGAGGAGGCAATGGTTGAAATCTCAGAGAAAGTGTCTGATAAAAGCAACAATGAGGTTGGTGCTAAATTTTTTAGATGTACCATTTCCAAAAGTGATTTAGACACCTAGATGCCCAAGCATTTTGTTGACTTTCAATGAGGACTTGGCTCTGAAGTGCCTAGGGGTCACACTTTCAAAGGGATTTAGGCACCTAAAGATGGAGATGAGACCTAGTGGGACTCTTAAATGTACCTAAACAGGCTAGGTGCCTAACTCCCATTAGCTGCATCTTCAGGTGCCTAAATCCCTTTAAAAATCTGGCCCTAACACATTTTTGAAAATGGGAATTAGCCACTTTTGGAACTTTTACTCCGAGTCTAGAAAACTAACACAAAAAGAATCAAAAGTGAGGAATGTCAATCACTTGCAGTTAGAAATGAGCACATCCGCTCAGCACGGTGTGCAACGCCTTACTAAAGTCTAGATTTATCACATCCACTGCTTCCCCCCACCCACTATATCAGTACACCTGCCAAAGAAGGAAATTAGATTTGTTTGGCATGATTTGTGATTGACAAATTTGGGCACTCAACTCCCACTGAAGTGGAAATTGGCCCCTAGCCCCCATAAGCCACTCTGAAAATCTAGCCGTAGGTTTTGCTAAAACACTAGTTACAAAACTCAACATATAAATTGGAATGTTTTGGTGGCATTTTAAATTCCAAAAGGTTGGTTTTTTGTTTGTTTGTTTGTTTTTTGGGGTTTTGTTTTTTGGTTTTGGTTTTTTGGGTTTTTTTTTTGTTTAAACTAGAGATGGGTCCAAGTCTGAACAAAACAAAATTCTGGGGTGTTTGCACCTCAGATGTCGATCTGAATTTTGCATCATGGCTCTATCTTGCACTTAAACCATTCCATGTAGCGCTGGAAACCCAAGCACAACAGCTGCTGGTGGTGCAGGAAAATCAGGAAGTGAAACTGACCAGTTTAGCCTCTTTGTGTCCAAACTAAGTGCAAGAATTAAACTAACAGCAGAAAGGTGAAAATGAAGGAAAATTGACAATTTTTTTTTCTCAGTTTTAATATTTTACAAGGAGTATAATTAGTACAGAAGGACATTTTGAGTAGAATTTTAAAATATGATTATCATTTAATCAGTGTCCCTCTATTAAAACAGTTCAAAACTTAGCAAGGAATAGATGACTGAACGATTTACGTTTCTCATCACTTATATGGGGCCTCAGGCAAGTCACAATGTCTCTGCACCTCATTCACTGCATCTGTAAAATGGGAGTAATAATACTTTCCTCTCAGCAATGTTGCAAGGGTTAATGAATATTTATACTCTGTGTGGACTAGGTAAAGTGCTATGTAAATGCCAAGTTCTGTTATTCTATATCATTCCTCTTACATCAACATAAGAGGAATTGGTTGAAATGATCATTAAAAACAGAATTATAAAACACTTTCATTAGGTGACTGATCATGATCTGAAAAGGACTCACTAGCATAACTTTGGCAAAGAAAACACTATGCCTCTCTAACCTACTAGAATGCTTTGAGCAGGTCATGGACACAGGAGAACTAGATGACATCGTTAATGTGGCATTTCAGAAAGCCTTTGACAAAGTCTATCCCAAGACTTGGGAAGCTTGGTCACCCTGGGATGAGAGGTAAAGTTCTGTCATGGATTAGCAAGTGGCCAACAGACAGCAAAGAGGAGAAATAAATGGTCAGTTTTCACCATCAGCAAAGATTAACAGATCCAAAGTTCTGTACCATGACCAGTGTTTAATATATTTATCTGTGAAATGGAAAAGGGGTTGAGCAGCAAGATGAAAACGTTTGTAGACGACATAAAATTATTTAGATTAGTCAAGACTAGCGAAAAGCATGCAGAAACTTCAGAGGGGCTTTACAGGCGTTCTGAACAAAGCCTATTGAAATAAATGGAATGATCCCCATTGATTTCAATGGGCTTTTCATCAGACACAAAGCTAGTTAAATTGGCAACACAATGTTAGATAAAACTCAAGGTTTGTAAATGCAAAGTAATGCACATAAGAAGGAATCATTTGAGCTATCCATACTGTGACAAAGCTCCGTCCTTGTCTCCGTGGGTCCTGCGTTTCCTGACTGATTTCGCTAGCCTCAGAGGCTCACTGTGGCACCTTATAGTTCACCTCTCCCACAGCTTTGATTACTTCGTAGGGTCCCTGCCACTGGGCCAACAGTTTACTTTCTGCTGTGGGCACCAGTACCACCACCTGATCCCCTGGTTGGAACCGTCGAAGCTTCGCTTGGTGGTTATAATGGGTTTGTTGGGTCTCCTGTGCTCTCTCCAAGTGTTCCCGTACAATGGGCTATCTGATCTCTCATCTGCAGTACATGCTCAACTATGTTCCTTCCGGGATTTGACTCCTCTTCTCAGGCTTCTCTGGCTATATCCAATATGCCCTGGGGGTGGCGCCCATATAGTAGTTCAAACGGAGAGAAACCCGTGGAGACTTGCGGAACCTCCCGGATGGCGAACATGAGGTAAGGCAATAGGGTATCCCAATCTTTCCCATCCCGGCTTACCACTTTCCTGATCATGGCCTTGAGGGTCCTATTGAACCTTTCCACAAGGCCATCTGTTTGCAGGTGGTATACAGAGGTCCGTAGGACTTGTACATGGAGCAACGAACAGAGATCTTTCATCAACTTGGACACGAAAGGTGTCCTTGATCAGTCAATATCTCCTTGGGTAGCCCAACCCAGGCAAAGATCTGTACTAACTCCTTAGCTATTGTCTTGGAAGCCGTGTTGCGTAGGGGAACAGCTTCCAGATTCCGGGTTGCATAATCCAGTACAACAAGCACATGTTGGTGGCCCGAGCTGTCTTCTCTAGGGGCCCTACCAGATCCATGGCTATCCGTTCGAAAGGAACCTCTATTATCGGAAGAGGTATCAAAGGATCCCACAAGTGCGGGCGAGGGCTATGTAACTGACACTCTGGAGTGGACAAGAAGTGCCAAATCGCCTGACATCTTCATGTTCTCCTGGCCAGAAGAACCTCCGCAGGATCCGTGCCTGGGTTTTCTCTACCCCAGGTATCCTCCAAACAGGTAACTGTGGGCAAGACTCAATATGGCTTTTTGATGTTTTTGTGGCACCAGAAGTTGTTGTATCTCTTGCTCCTGCATTTGCACCACGTGGTACAGGAGATCTTTCTTCACTATAAAAGTAAGGTCCAGGACCCCGGACCTTCCCATCCACGGGTATCCCATCGATGTCAGCCACCTCTTTCCTGACGTTATCATATCTGGGGTCCTCCGCCAGGTCCCGCCCGAAAGTCTCTCTCCCGGGACTAACCTGCCCAAGCTCCCAGGGCCGGCTTCTG
The DNA here is from genome assembly GCF_002925995.2 of Terrapene triunguis. Classification (NCBI taxonomy): domain Eukaryota; kingdom Metazoa; phylum Chordata; order Testudines; family Emydidae; genus Terrapene; species Terrapene triunguis. The sequence continues at coordinate 7,263,579 of NW_020664418.1, read as the reverse complement.
CTTCTTCCAACGGCTCGCCACCGTCATGGCTGGGGGCAGCCTCCGGCTCACCTTCTGTGGTGGAAGTTTCTCTGTTGGCTGCTCGTGTCCATCTGCCTACTAGGGAGGTCTTCTGGCCCTGGGTCAGGATCTGGGTTCCCAAGGCCTTCACGGCCTTCCTCTCTTTTTTTGTCTTCCGGGTCTTTCGGGGGGCTGAGAAGTGATCCTGAGAAATCTCAGCAAACATCAGGGGTTGCCATTCCCACGGTGATGAGTCGCTGTTCTCAGGGTCCCCACCTCCCTCCAGCCTCTCCAGGGGAAGTAAATTATCAAACCCTGGATAGTCCCTCCCAATGACTACAGGATATGGGAGTTTAGGAACTACACCCACCGTCACCTCAATGGGGTTCCCCTGAACCTCTATCTCCATCGGGATGGTGGGGTAATGGCTCACGGCCCCATGCACGCACGTCACTGCTATGCATTTGGCTTGTAGCAGCTGACTACTTTTTACCAGCTTACCCGATATGAGGGTGATAGCACTCCCAGAGTCCACAAGCGCTGTAGTCTCTGCTCCATTTATCCTCACTGGCCTGGTGTAGTTATGTGGGGCTAATGCGATGCCCACGAGGTGGATAAGGGAGCATGGGACCTCCCAGTCCCCTAAGTTACATTGCATGGGCTCCTCGGTGCTGGGACACTGTGCTGCTATGCGTCTCCACTCCTCACATGCATAACATCTATAATTGCTTCTAATAACTTCCCTATCCTGGGGGTTAGGGGGTTTAGTCCCAGGGTTCCCCCCACTCAGGTCAATCCCTTCCTTCTGGGGTCCCCGCTGGTTTTCAGCCCCACCCCCTTCTTCCACCTAGGACTCCCCGGGGATTTGGCTGCCCAACCATCCAGGGATGGGGTCGGGTGCTTGCTTCGAAAGGGGCCTTCCTTGGGTAGTCGGGTCAGTTCCCTGGCTGTCATCTGTCTTTCTACCAGTGTGATCATCTCGTCGTACGTGGACGGATCGTTCTACCCATTTACGGAGATCTGGTGGCAGTCCCCGCATGTAATGGTCCATGACCAGGGTCTCCAAAATCTCCTCTGGGCTGCACACCTCGGGCTGTAACCACTTCCGTGTGAGGTGTATGAGGTCGAATAGCTGAGACCGCGGGGGTTTGTTCTCCTGGTATTTCCACTCATGGAACCTCTGGGCCCTTACCACTGCCATCACCCCGATTGTGCTAGGATCTCTGCCTTCAGCCGGGTATAGTCAGTGGCGTCCATGGCTGGCAAGTCAAAGTAGGCCTTCTGGGCCTCTCCACACAAAAAAGGGGCGAGAATGCTGGCCCACTGCTCCTGGGGCCATGCTTCACACTGAGCAGTCCTTTCGAATGAGAGGAGATATGCCTCTATGTCATCTCCTGATGTCATCTTTGGCAGACAACCAGCGGCCCTCAGGGTTCGCATCCCGTCGGACCCCCGGGCCTAGGTGGTGAGGATCTTCAGCTGGTCCACTACCTCTCGCAAGAGGGCACAATCTTGGGTCGCCTGGCTCATCAATAATTGATTGGTTTCCTGCTGTAGCCGCATAGACTCCTGTTGCACCATTGCCTGAACCCGGGTGGCCTCCTGCTGGGCTGCCGTGGCTTGTACCAGAGTTCTTACCACCTCCTCCATAAAGCAAACAAACAAACCAATACAAAAAAAAATCCAAAACCCCAGTGCACTTTGTTTTAAACCTCTTTCTTCTGCCATGCTGTGAATGAAATCCCACTCCTGACACCAGTTGTGACAAAGCTCTGTCCCTAACTGATTTCACTAGCCTCAGAGGCTCACTGTGACCCTCCACTTAACCCTTCTCTCTCTAGAGACAAGGGTCACAGTCTACTGAGCCATTTTCATCATAAGCCAGCGAGGGAGGTGAGGAGAAGCTATCCTCCCTTGCACAGTCTCTGTTGTCTCCCAGTCTCAGTGATTAATCAGGGGGGCAAAGAGGGGGAGCCCAGGCCTGCCCTCTACTCCGGGCTCCAGCCCAGGGACCCTAATAGTATCAGCTATGGTAGCTGACCTTTTAGCAACAGGACACGTACAATTCCCTGGGCTACTTCCCCACAGCAGCCCCCACTTCCTCAAGCTCCACTTCACCCTTACCTCAGGGCCTCCTTCCTTGTGCCTAATATGGTATGTACAGCTCAGTCTCTCCAACAGCAGAACTTCCTCCCACAGCTCCTGACATGCACACCCACCTGACTAACTGGGAGGCTTTTAACTAGTTTCAGCTAGCCCCCGATTGGCTTCAGGTGTCCCAATCAACCTAGCATCCTCCCTGCCTTCTGGAAAGCTCTTAATTGGCCCCAGGTGTCTTAACTGACTGGAGCAGCTGCCATTTACATATCCTGGTACCAGGGATTTGTTTAACCTGGGGCTAATATATCTATCTCCCACTACTTTTCTATAGCCATCTGGCCTTGCCCCGTCACAATACACATTACTGGCTTCTAAGTTAACAACGCAGGTAAAAGGAACTGGGCATTGCTGTGGAGAGTGCATTGAAAACCTCTGCTCATTGTGGTCAAAAAAGCAAACAAAAGGTTAAGGTGGGGAAGTGTTGTGCCTTGACATAAGTCAGTGATCAGTCCCCTCATCCTGGAACACCACATTCACTCCTAGCCACCCTGCTTCCAAATCAATATAATAGACATAGGTTTCGAGGTAGGAGATGAAAATGATTAGTTTAGGAAAGACTTTCACAGGGGGAGCGTAAAATTATGGGGATGTCTTGTCCAGAGAGGAGGTGACCGAGGGGGAATGACAGTGGTATACAAAACAACAACTAGCACAGCGAAGGTAGGTGAAGCATTCTGATTTACCCTATCTTATAATACAAGAGCAAAGGAACATTGAATGACATTGAAGGATGCCAAATTTAAAAACTGATCAGAGGGGACACTATTTTTTCCACATAATGCACATTTAACCTGTGGTACTCAATGCCACCCAGGTATCACTGATGTTAAGAGCTTGCCAAGATTTAAAAAAAGGACTGGGTAACAAGGACATCCACAGTTATATTAGAAAGTGGGTTTTTTTAATGCCCTTCCCTTCTCAGGGTAGAAGTCACCCTCTAACTGATGGGATTTAGGAAGAAACTTCCCCTATGGGCACTTTGTTACACCTTCCTTCTAAAGCATTGCTACTGACCTTGACTGGATACTGGACAAGATGAACCACGGGCCTGATCAGTAATGGCCATTCCTATACTCCTAATTACACCAGTGAAAGAGCATGATCCTGATATCTAATTGCTGACAGCTCAGTATCTAAACAGAAACCCAAAATTGGATCATCAAAGCAACAAAATCAGATCCATAGAAGACACTCTTCAACTAAAAACTAAAACCAAAAGCTCAAAGTCCAGATCAGGCTCCAAACAGCCACAACTCTTTATCTCTCTTTCAGTCACACTTTAATTTGCCAGCCTCAGGTAAGGATTCAGTATACTCTTAAAACAATCTGTGAATGTCACATACCAGGGGATTAATACAGCTAGTGGGGTCCAATATAACTCAGTGCTAGACTCAGAGGTCCTGTGCAAGAGCTGTGAACTAGAGAATTAAATAACTCATGCAATATATTCTTGATCAATGAGTGTTTATTTATCACATTTTCCATTTAAATAAGCAAGTGAAGAACATGCACGTTAATCCTGCATTAAGCTCTATGCAAATGTCTAGAGAGAGTGTATGGAAGGGATGTGACCTAAAATAACACAATCCCAAAGGTGAAATGCCCATGCACCTGTTCATCCCCAAACACCCATATTTGCATTTGCAAATCCACATTTCCCCACAGAGATCAGAGAACCGCGTTCCTGCCTGCGTGGAATTAAGCAGGCTTAGGAGGGTTTCCCAAATTCACTGAGGGTTTGAGTCCCATCAGTTGCCCGGCAGCATCCCAGGCGTCTGAGCAGCCCTCTTCAGGACAGCACTGCTCACCCTAGTAAGGGAGGGGCCTAGAAAAGGTGGCCTAAAAATTGCCTGCCCTACAACAACTGGCCAGCAAGCCGCGGCTGGCAGTTCAACCCAATCTGCGGCCGAAACCAAAAGAAAAATTTGAGAAAACTTACCATTGGTGTATGGAATGTTCGTACCCTCATGGATCGAGAAGCTGTTGCAAGACCTGAAAGAAGGACAGCCCTCATTGCTCGAGAACTAGTCCGATATAACATAGATATAGTGGCATTAAGTGAAACAAGATTGCCTGGGGAAGGTTTCTTGAGTGAACCAGGAGGTGGTTACACCTTCTTCTGGAAGGGTAAGACTGAGACAGAGAATAGAATACATGGAGTTGGTCTGGCAATAAAAACCTTATTGATGCATCAACTCCCAGACCTTCCAGTGGGTATCAATGAAAGATTGCTGAAGCTACGCTTCCCACTAAATGCCAAACGTCATGTCACCATCATCAGTGCATATGCACTCACTTTAACATGCTCTGACAACTCAAAGGAACAATTCTATGAAGATCTCGACAGACTGATCAAGGCCACACCTGTAACAGATAAACTACTCCTACTTGGAGATTTCAATGCCCGAGTCGGGGCTGACAGCGAGAACTGGAAAGGAGTAATCGGGCCACATGGTGTAGGCAAAATGAACAATAACGGACTACTTCTTTTGAGTCTTTGTTCTGAAAATGACCTGACCATTACCAACACTCTGTTCCGACAAGCGGACAAATACAAAACGACGTGGATGCACCCTAGGTCCAAACAGTGGCATCTGATAGAGTATGCCATTGTTAGAAGGCGAGACAGACGAGACGTACTGATTACCAGAGTAATGCGAGGCGCAGAGTGCTGGACAGATCACAGATTAGTCAGGACGTCTCTTCAACTCTACATCGTTCCTTCTCGGCACAAACGTCCTAAGCATGTGCGACCTGCTTTCAATATAGCCAAACTGAAGGATGCTCAATGTTTCAACAAATTCCAGAAGAGTCTTGATGACAAACTGACATCCCACGGACAACTGATCGGTACTGTAACTGAAAAGTGGGACCAGTTCAAGCAGATAGTGACTGACACAGCAATAACATCTCTTGGACCAAAGAAAAGAACACATCAGGATTGGTTTGATGAGAACCAAGAAGAAATATGCTCAGCATTGGAAGTAAAGAGAAAAGCCTTTATCGAATGGCAGAATGACCCCTCCTCAGTCTCTAAACGGGACCATTTCAAGTACCTTCAGAGCAAAACACAGAAAGACCTCCGTCAGATACAAGATAACTGGTGGGAGAGCAAAGCCAAAGAAATTGAGCACTATGCTGAGACCCACAACTTAAAGATGTTCTTTAGTGCTATTAAGACTGTCTATGGACCCTTTAAACCAAGGACCACCCCATTGCTCTCATTAGACAACACAATGCTGATTAAAGATAAAGAAGGCATCAATGAAAGATGGCGAGAACACTTTAGCAACCTTCTCAATAGACCATCAACCGTGAATAATAATGTCCTTAATGAAATTCCACAACAACCTGCTCTGACAGATCTTGACTTTCCACCCACTATAGATGAGATTAAGAAAGCTGTTAGCCAGATGAGTTCAGGGAAAGCTCCTGGAAAAGATGGGATACCAGCAGAGATATATAAAGCAGCAGGTCCAGCAGCACTAGCAGCGTTCCACAGTGTGATCATCAACATCTGGGAGGATGAAAACATACCACAGGACCTTCGCGATGCTACCACTGTCTCTCTTTTCAAGAACAAAGGCAGCAAAGCAGAATGTGGAAACTATAGAGGCATATCCCTCCTCTCTGTTGGAGGGAAGATCATCGCCCGCATCATCTTGAACCGCCTAATAGCCAGTATTTCTGAGGCAAATCTACCTGAAAGTCAATGTGGTTTTCGACCTGGCCGGAGCACAGTCGACATGGTGTTTGCTGTCAGACAAATACAAGAGAAGTGCATTGAACAGAACATGCACCTGTATGCTGTCTTCATAGATCTGACAAAGGCGTTTGATACCGTCAACAGGGAAGCCCTTTGGACCATTCTAACACGACTTGGCTGCCCAAGAAAATGTGTCCAGATTATACGCCTTTTTCATGACAGCATGACAGGTGAAGTATTGTCTGATGGAGCCACATCAGCCCCCTTTAACATCACCAACGGCGTGAAACAAGGATGTGTTCTCGCTCCTGTCCTATTTAACCTGTTCTTTGCATGTGTCCTTAACCATGCACTGAAAGATCTGGACCGAGGTATATACTTGAAATACTGGCACGACGGTTCCCTTTTTGACCTCCGTTGCCTGAATGCAAAGACTAAGACAGTGCAGAAATTCCTTCTTGAGGCACTCTTTGCTGATGACTGTGCCCTCATGGCTCACACTGAAAATGATCTTCAGCACATTGTCAACAAGTTTGCTGAGGCCTCACAACTTTTCAGACTATCAGCCTTGGAAAGACAGAAGTTCTCCATCAACCTGCACCCGGATCAAATGCTTCTGTCCCGAGTATCTCCATCGACGGCACTCAGCTGAAAGTAGTGGAGAACTTTAAATATCTGGGTAGTGTCATATCCAGTGATGGATCACTGGATAATGAGATCAATGCACAAATATCCAAAGCAAGCCAGGCACTTGGCTGTCTGCGTGTCAAAGTTTTAAATCACCACAACACCCAGATGTCAGCAAAACTGCTTGTGTACAGAGCTGTTGTTCTTTCATCTCTTTTGTACAGGTGCGAAACATGGACACTATATAGGCGTCACATCAAGCAGCTCGAAGCATTTCACATGCGCTGCCTCCGCAACATCATGAAGATCCGCTGGCAAGACAAAGTGCCCAATCTCGAGGTCCTCGAGAGAGCCCAGATGACAAGCATCGAAATGATGATCATGAAGTCACAGCTATGTTGGACCGGTCATGTCAGCCGCATGGATGCCAACAGAATCCCCCGCCAGCTTCTGTATGGTGAGCTCTCCCAGGGCATCCGGCATATAGGTCGTCCACAGAAACGTTACAAGGACACCATCAAAGCCAATCTGCAATACAGCAGTATCAAACCTAGGGACCTTGAGGACGCCGCCAGCAACAGAACACAGTGGCATGCAACAGTCAGAAATACCTGCATCGCCTTTGAGGAAGACCGCTGCTGGCATCTACAAGAGGCACGCGAACGACGTCACAGAGCATCAGCAGCGCACAATCCACTGACCGCAAACTTCCCATGCACCATCTGCAGCAAAATGTGCACCTCTAGAATTGGCTTGTACAGTCACCAGAGGGCACACCAAAAGACCAACAACTTATGATCTGCACAGATTTGTCATCATCGGATTCGATGGACTACCAAGAAGAAGGAGGGTTTAAGTTTATCCTTTTGTGGTACTTCACTCCCTATAAGAATTTGCTCCAAAGTCCTCATTATTACAACCCTTTTTAGGAAATCCCTTAACAAATGACATCCCCCCTGAAGCTGACATTTACCCTGTGCCTCAAGGGGCAGATTCTGTATTGTACTTCCTAGAGGCACAACACAAATGGCATAGGTCACCCTAAGCCATCTTTGCACTGCCTGGATTCTAGGCCGCTGCACGGGACGTATTGGTGTCAGTTAGAGTAGCCCAGGGGCTGCTCTAAGATATGACAGCCTCCTCATGGCTGTGTATGGATGGCATAACAACCCGGAATCCTCATAGTGCACAACAGGCTCGCCCTTAGAGCAGTGCACAGGGACCAGGGCAGGAGCCACAATCAGCCCTGCTGGCTTTATTATTGTTTTAATTAGATTTGTTTTCACACTGACCCTTTGTCAATCTCAGCTATTAATTCTGGAAAGCTGTCAGATTTCCTGTCAACGGAAATGCCTGCAGTTAGTTTGGGTTTTTTTAAACACAACAGATGCCATAAATTCCAATTTGCAACATCCGTCCGCAGATGCTGTTATTGTGTTACAGTCAATTACATTATGTATTAGTTTAATATATTGCGGCTTATAGCACAAAACCACCCTGCCTGGACAGGTCACATTCTACAGGGAGATGGAGTGCTTCCCTTTAACTCAATCCTCCAGTTAATTAGATTAAAACCTCAGGAACCAAATGCAACTTCCACCCTTCATTTTTTACGCCATTACTGACTGAAGTGTCCTCAAAAGGGTATTGAATTGACAGCCCTGGAGACTTAAATCCTCTGATTAACCATGAAACAGGTGCAGAGCAGACCGGGTAACAAAAGCTGTTCTGGATCCAAACTGTGACTTGGGCCTCACTGTGTAATGGGCCAGACCAGAACAATGACACCTCCCCGCCCCTCCGATGCACAGCATGGAGCACTAGGGTGCATAGAAGGTTCCTAAGGGCACTTTATGCTCAGAGCTGGGGCAGTTGTAGGCACTGAGTGGGAGCAAGGCTCCAGCCCCCTGCACTCCTGCTCCACTGTTCCCAACAATGCAGGGGCAGGCAAAAAGCAAGGGAACATGACTTGAAGTGCCAAAAGTAAAACAGGCCCTTTCTCTCTCTATCCAAGCCATCATCACCACAGTTTGTGAGTACCCTGCAATCAGTAATGTCTTAACTCTCACAGCATCCCTGGGGGGCAGCCCAGGGCTCTTACCCCATCAGAGAGATGGTGAACAGAGAAATTGCCCAGGATCACACAGGAAGATTGTGGAGGAGCAGAGAACTGAACCCATGTCTGCCAAGTCCCAAGCTAGTGCTCTAACTATTGGACTGTCCTTCCTCTCTGCATGCTCAGAGTCAGAGCTCTGGCTAGTGACTAATGACCTGATCTGCAGTGAGCTCAGCAGCTGCGACTCTTATTGCAACCCCTGGCCCACATAAGAGCTCAGCATTTCTGAAAGTCAGGCCATTAAATAAACCTTATTGCAGGTTATTCCAATTACTCCAAGCAGTGCTGGCTCTGCAGGACTGAGTGAGCTGGATTCCCGTTCTTTCTTCTTCTTCATCAACAGGAATGTTACTGAATTCCAGTCACTGCTGAGCAAGCAAATCTACTAACGACAATGGGGTGTAGCTGAAGGCCTGATTTGCCTTGAAGAACTTTGATTAACAGCTGACAATATGCAAGGAGGAAAAAACCCAGCTTGACTCTCAGATCCCCTGCTGTCTGCAAGGCTGGTACTTTATATAAACGTCAGCCCCACTATGCCATTTTTACAGAGCCAGAATGTAACCACACAAAGCAAGATCCTCAGCAGGCAAATGAAATGTTAATTACATGATCCCCTCTTAGGCTACTCCTGCCACCAGACAGCACTAGCTGGTGGCCACACAGCAATGTCACCATTAATGTAGGCTGGTTCCCCTGTGCTCCATGCCTTGTTCACTTTTAACATCCTGATCCTTGGGCATGTTCAGAGATTCAGTTCTGGATCCAAAAGAGCACCACTCAGACCAAATTCTAGTCTGCTCTAACATACTAGTCTCAAGTGGAGTTCCACTGGGATCTGTTCTGGGCCCGGTGTTGTTTAACATCTTTATCATTGACCTGGATGTAGGAATAGAGCATACTGATCAAATTTGCAGATGGCACAAAGCTGTGCCGGGGGAAGGGAGGAGGGGGGAGAGCTTGCCAACACTTTGGAGGATAGAGGTAAAATTCAAAGGGATCTTGATAAATTGGAGAACTGGGCTATAGACAACAAAATGAAATTCAGCAAAGACACTTGTAAGGTGCTACACTTAAGGAAGAAAAACCAAATGCATAAATACAGAATGGGGGTAACTGGCTTGGCAGCCGCACTGCTGAGAAGGATCTGGGAATTGTGGTGGATCACAACTTCAACATGAGTCAGCAATGCGATGCTGTTGCAAAAAAAGCAAATACAATTTCAGGTTCATTAACAGAGACAAGCATGCAAATCACAGGAGGTGATAGTACCACTGTACTCAGCACTAGGTAGGCCTCAGCTGGAGTACTGTGTCCAATTTTGGTCATCAATGTATAGAATGGATGTAGAGAAACCGGAAAGGATCCAGAGGCAAGTGACAAAAATGATCAAAGGGATGGAATGCAAGCCAGAGTAAAGGCTGAAGGAACTTGATATGTTCACTTAGGAAAAGAGATTAAGTGGGACACGATGGAACAGACTGTGTAGGGAAGTCATGGAAGCTCCTTCACTGGAGGTTTTCAAAAGGAGGCTGGGTAGTTGGACACAACTTTCAAAAGGAGACTTGGATGGTTCAGACACAACAAATTCTGCATCTTGGCAGGGGTTAGACTAGGCGGCCCTTGCGGTCCCTTCTAACCCTATGGTTCTATGATACTATGATGGCTCGACCAAGACCAACCTTTACAAACCAGGTGTGTGTATCTAGATACCCAACTAAATGGCCTGATCCTCAGAAATGCTGAGAGCACCCACATGTGAATTGGTTTTTACAGCTGCCTTAGACATTCAAACAAAAACTCACTCAACCAAAACCTGTAGATCAGGGGTTCCCAAACTTGGTTTGCAGCTTGTTCAGAGTAAGCCCCTGGTGGGCCGCGAGACGCTTTGTTTACCTGAGCATCCGCAGGTACAGCTGCTCATAGCTCCCATTAGCCAGGAACAGCCACTGAAAGCTGCGAGTGGCCGTACCTGCGGACGCTCAGGTAAACAAAGCATCTGGCGGCCCACCAGGGGCTTACCCTGAACAAGCCACAAACCAAGTTTGGGAACCCCTGATGTAAACTAATGCTTTGGCCTTATTTGGACAACTTTGGGCAGTACTTGTCATCCCATCCCAAGAAGAATATTGCAGAGTTAGAGAAGATTCAGGGAAAGGCAGTGAGAATAATCAGGGGCCTGGAAAAACTCTCCTACTAGGAGAGATTGGAAAGATTGGATTGTTTACCTTAGAGAGGAGACAGATAAGGGAGGACATGATAAAAGTACATAATATGATTAATGATATAGAGCAGGTAAATCAGGATCTTCTGTTCTCCCAGTCTCCAGAACAAGGGGATGTTCAATTCACTTCATAAGGTAGCAAATTCAAAACTGGTAAAAGGAAACATTTTTCACTGTATGATTAGTTAGAACTCACTGCCACAGGATGTTGTTGAGGCCAAGAACTTAATACAATTCAAAGAGGGTTCGGCAGTTTATATGGATAATTTGACTACCCAGAGTTATAACAATGCAAAAAGTGTTTTGGAAGGCATAAAAAAATCTTATGCTTCAGAATGTCAATCAGTTTCTATTGTGGATGAGACCTTCTTAGGGGGCAGATTATCCCATATCTGCCTACTGCAGGGTTTATTATCCATTCCTCTGAAGCAGCTGGGCTATGGTCAGAGACAGGATACTGGAGTAGATGGACCACAGGTCCAATCCAATTGTTAGGTTCCTGCGGTTTTACCCTGAAGTTAATGGAGTTGCTCCTGATGTACATTGGTATAACTGAGATCAAAAGCAGGTCCCAGGAAAAGAGTGAGAGGGCAGGGGAAGAGCAGGATGTCAATCCTGTCAGGACTAGTAGGGCAATTTTCAGTTGGAGGAAGTCATGCCAAAGGAGAAAGGGGAGGCTCCCTCTTTCTAGGGCAAGAGAAAAAAACTGGTCAGAACAAGTGATGTCAATTTCAACCAGTCTATTAAGTAACAAGTCTTTTAGTGGGATCCAAAATAGCATCTAGCCACATGATCCAGTGTGAAACATGATTAAGTCCCTAACAATTACCTCATTAGCATCTATGTATCTATCTTAGGATTTTGTACTGCCACCCATCACCATAGTATCTGGGTGATTTCCACTTAAAATAAATAGCAATAGCAAAGTCCTGGTGGACTTCATGGAGTCTCTGGCATTGCAACCTTTCAGGGGTAAAAACTGCTGGGTGAGGGTTTTAGATTTTATTAAATTTCCATTTTTTTTTTGGTTGATAGGTCGGGGTTTACTGAGTGGAAAGGATGTCAGAGCTGCGAGTGTCATACTTAGGGGGGAAAGCCTCACAGTGCAATGTGAATATGCAGTAACAAAGCCGGACCCTGCCGTGTTACCAGCCTGATGACATGCATCAGAGCAGGAAGATGAGAGGTGCGGCTGGAGACACGGGGAACTGCAGGAGTTTTCCATAACACTCTTGTATAGCTTTTCCTTTCTGATTTAATGTTCTACATCCATGTCATACTTTTTCCTGCTTTCCCAAAGGGCTATGCAAATCGCCTGCTGTGCCCTGTCTCTCCAGCTGCAGCTCTGGTTATTTCTGTCTTGATGTCTGTTGTCAGGCAGCATTTCCTATTGGAATTATAATTAAAATGGCAGCCTCTTTATATAATGGAATTATTGTATTTTCCAGCCTGTTCCTCATGCATCTATTTAGAAAAACTGGACGTGCACAAGTCCATGGGGCCAGATGCGCTGCATCCGAGGGTGCTAAAGGAGTTGGCGGATGAGATTTCAGAGCCATTAGCCATTATTTTTGAAAACTCATGGCGATCGGGGGAGGTCCCGGATGACTGGAAAAAGGCTAATGTAGTGCCCATCTTTAAAAAAGGGAAGAAGGAGGATCCGGGGAACTACAGGCCAGTCAGCCTCACCTCAGTCCCTGGAAAAATCATGGAGCAGGTCCTCAAGGAATCAATTATGAAACACTTAGGGTAGGTCTACACTTACCCGGTAGTTCGGCGGCGAGCGATCGAACTTCTGGGTTCGACTTATCGCGTCTTGTCTGGACGCAATAAGTCGAACCAGGAAGTGCTCACCATCGACTGCGGTACTCCAGCTAGACGAGAGGAGTACCACGGAGTCGACGGGGGAGCTTGCCTGCCGCGTGTGGACCGAGGTAAGTTCAAACTAAGGTACTTTGAACTTCAGCTACGTTATTCACATAGCTGAAGTTGCGTACCTTAGTTCGAATTAGGGGGTTAGTGTAGACCTGCCCTTAGAGGAGAGGGAAGTGATCAGGAACAGTCAGCATGGATTCACCAAGGGGAAGTCGTGCCTGACTAACCTAATTGCCTTCTATGATGAGATAACTGGCTCTGTGGATGAGGGGAAAGCAGTGGATGTGTTATTCCTTGACTTTAGCAAAGCTTTTGATACGGTCTCCGACAGTATTCTTGCCGCAAAGTTAAAGAAGTATGGGCTGGATGAATGGGCTGTAAGGTGGATAGAAAGCTGGCTAGATCATCGGGCTCAACGGGTAGTGATCAATGGCTCCATGTCTAGTTGGCAGCCGGTTTCAAGCGGTGTGCCCCAAGGGTCGGTCCTGGGGCTGGTTTTGTTTAATATCTTTATTAATGATCTGGAGGATGGTGTGGATTGCACTCTCATCAAGTTTGCAGATGACACTAAACTAGGAGGCGTGGTAGATACACTAGGGGGTAGGGATCGGATACAGAGGGACCTAGACAAATTAGAGGATTGGGCCAAAAAAAACCTGATGAGGTTCAACAAGGACAAGTGCAGAGTCCTGCACTTAGGACGGAGAATCCTATGCACTTCTACAGACTAGGGACCGAATGGCTAGGTAGCAGTTCTGCAGAAAAGGACCTAGGGGTCACAGTGGATGAGAAGCTGGATATGAGTCAACAGTGTGCTCTTGTTGCCAAGAAGGCTAATGGCATTTTGGGCTGTATAAGTAGGGGCATTGCCAGCAGATCGAGGAACGTGATCGTTCCCCTTTATTCGACATTGGTGAGGCCTCATCTGGAGTACTGTGTCCAGTTTTGGGCCCCACACTACAAGAAGGATGTGGAAAAATTGGAAAGAGTCCAGCGGAGGGCAACAAAAATGATTAGGGGTCTGGAGCGCATGACTTATGAGGAGAGGCTGAGGGAACTGGGATTGTTTAGTCTCCAGAAGAGAAGAATGAGGGGGGATTTGATAGCAGCCTTCAACTACCTGAAGGGGGGTTCCAAAGAGGATGGAGCTCGGCTGTTCTCAGTGGTGGCAGATGACCGAACAAGGAGCAATGGTCTCAAGTTGCAGTGGGGGAGGTCTAGGTTGGATATTAGGAAACACTATTTCACTAGGAGGGTGGTGAAGCACTGGAATGCGTTACCTAGGGAGGTGGTGGAGTCTCCTTCCTTGGAGGTTTTTAAGGCCTGGCTTGACAAAACCCTGGCTGGGATGATTTAGTTGGGAATTGGTCCTGCTTTGAGCAGGGGGTTGGACTAGATGACCTCCTGAGGTCCCTTCCAACCCTGATATTCTATGATTCTATGATTCATCCTAACCAGTATAAGTGAAATCAGAATCAGGCTCCTTTCCTCCAATCTCCAGCCTATTGTTTCTTTAAATTTCTAGTAGAGAGCCAGACCTGGGTGAGAATCAGGGGAAATTCTATGAAGAGGTTCTCCTGTGATGCAGAGGTAGGATAATACTGCTTTCCATATTTGGATAAAGTTCCTTGTTCAGTTTTAGCTGAAACGGACTCTTTTGGGGAGTCACATGACATCCTGGTCATTCCCCTCCTCCTATCTTGGCCACCATAGTTGAGGACCATTCTTCAACTTCTGCTGCCATGTCTGATTTAATGACAGTCATTGTTGCTCACCACCCCTCACCCCGAATGCGGCACTTTGAAAATTTGCCTCTGTAGATTGAAGCAGCAGCAATGGCAGTGCTGAAAAGTTACCAGGGAAAATGAACTGCATTAGAATGACAGTGCTGATCGTTCTTTATGATCCTGCTGCAGTGCGAACCCCACCAACCCCTGCAGTGACTTATTAGAGAAATCGAAGTGTGTGGCACAAATCACTCTCACCTGTGTAACTTAATTATATACCTCGTCAAGTGCCAAAAGGCTTCCAGAGCAACCACAAAAGGCAACTTCACATCTTGTCCCACAAGACAAAGTATGAACAGAGCTGTGAGGCTGCACCACACTATTCAGACCACATAGGCGGGGGGGGGGGGGGAAGGAGCCAGCAGTGCAGTGGTTTAGTGGGGTGTGGTTCTTTTACTCTAGCCAATGGCTGCTCCACAAGCAGTACTCACGCAGAATGATGAGTCGACTGTGTGGGTGAGGAATGGAGCCAGTTGCTTGACCCCGTAGCTGTGGCAGAGCTGAAATATGACTCAGAACAGAAGCATGTT
The DNA here is from genome assembly GCF_002925995.2 of Terrapene triunguis. Classification (NCBI taxonomy): domain Eukaryota; kingdom Metazoa; phylum Chordata; order Testudines; family Emydidae; genus Terrapene; species Terrapene triunguis. The sequence goes on along the minus strand of NW_020664418.1, from coordinate 7,248,554 downwards.
ATCAGGTGGAGGACACACATACCAGAGGCTGTACCCTGACAGCAGGGGCACGTGAGAGTGAAGCACAGACCCTCAGCAACAGCAGGGAAGTATGCACATTTCCCCGAGCCAGCTCCAAGGTACCATTTTTGGAAGATTTAGCATTAGGATTAAATTATTCTACCTTTTGAATAACAAGAATAATTCTCTCTCTTCTCTGGCCCCTTCTGTCTAAAGATCTCAAAACACTTTACACAATGGTAAGTGAATTAAGCTTCACAACCCCTGTAGTACGCTCTGGGCATGTTATTTGCCCCCTCCTCTCCCCCATCTGACAGGCAGGGAAACGGCAGCACAGAGAAGTTAAGTGACTAGCCCAAGATGATACTGATGACACCCCCCGCATCTCCCATGTAGGGAGATCTTTTGTCCAGTTTAAGGATGGACAGTCCTAGTTTCGTGGCGCGCTGTCTCTGTCTGATAGGAACTTAGCACCAGATGTGAGTTTGTCCAGTGAAAATGAGGGGAGGAGAGCATGAAAGCAGGAGGATGCCAGCGGGCGGGGGTGGGGTGGGGTGTGTCTTTATACAGAATGATGCTGGTGGCAATTGGCCCATAGAGACAGGCCGTCACAGGCAGGGATGGGTGGGGATGTGCCAGGGGCCACCTCAGCCTCAAGTCCATTAATTTAACCACTAGGTGACACTCCCTTCTATTAAAAGCCCTTCCTAATGGTTACTGGACAAAACAGTCCCTGAAGTTCAGGAAACTCAAGAGCAAGAGTATATTTAGTATAACGAGGCTGGCCAAAATAGAATTTGAAGACCAACTAGCAAAAGACTCAAAAACTAACAGTAAAATATGTTTAAGTACATCAGAAGCAGGAAGTCTGCCAAACAATCAATGGGGGAAGTTGAGGTGCTAAAGGACCACTCAAGGAAGACAAGGCCATTGAGGAGAGGCTAAATGAATTTTTTGCATTGAACTTCACTGCAGAAGATGTGAGGGAGATTCCCAAACCTGAGCCATTCTTTTTAGGTGACAAATCTGAGGAACTATCCCAGATTGAGGTGTCAATAGAGGAGGTTTTAGAACAAATTGATAAATTAAATAGTAATAAGTCACCAGGACCAGCTGATATTCATCCAAGAGTTCCGAAGGAACTCAAATATGAAATTGCAGAACTATTGAGTGTGCTATGTAACCTATCACTTAAATCGGCTTCTGTCCCAGATGACTGGAGGATAGCTAACATGATGCCAATTTTTTAAAAAGGCTTCAGAGATGATCCTAGAAATTACAGGCTGGTAAGCCTGACTTCAGTACCAGGCAAACTGGTTGAAACTACAGTAAAGAAAAGAATTATCAGACACATAGATGAACACAATTTGTTGGGGAAGAGTAAACACAGCTGTTGTAAAGGGAAATCATGCCTCATCAGTCTACTAGAATACTTTGAGGAGGTCAACAAACATGTGGACAAAGGTGATCCAGTGGATACAGTGTACTTGTACTTTCAGAAAGCCTTTGACAAGTTCTCTCACCAAAGGCTCTTAAGCAAAGTAAGCAGTTATGGGATAAGAGGGAAGGTCCTCTCATGGATCAGTAAGTGATTAAAAGACAGGAAACAAAGGGTAGGAATAAATGGAGAATGAGGTAACAGAGAGGTAAATAGCAGTGTCCCCCATGGAACTGTACTGGGACCAGTGTTGTTCAACATATTCATAAATGATCTGGAAAAAGGGATAAACAGTGAGGTAGCAAAGTTTGCAGATAATACAAAACTACTCAAGATAGTTAAGTCCAAAGCAGACTGCGAAGAGTTACAAAGGGATCTCACAAAACTAGGTGACTGGGCAACAAAATGGCAGATGAAAGTCAATGTTCATAATTGCAAAGTAATGCACATCGGAAAACATAATCCCAACCATACATACAAAATGATGGGGTCTAAATTAGCTGTTAACCACTCAAGAAAAATATCTTGGAGTCATTGTGGATAGTTCTCTGAAAACACCTACTCAATGTGCCATGGCAGTCAAAAAAGTGAACAGAATGTTATGACCCATTAGGAAAGTAATAGATGATAAAACAGAAAATAGCACAATGCCACTATATAAATATGATACGCCCATGCCTTGAATACTTTGCAGTTCTGGTCACCTCATCTCCAAAAAGATATATTAGAAATGGAAAAGGTACCAAGAAGGGCAACAAAAATTATTAAGCATATAGAACAGTTTTCATATGAGGAGAGATTAAAAAGACTAACTATTCAGCCTGGAAAAGAGGCAACTAAGAGGGGAGATGGTAGAGATCTATAAAATCACGAATGGTGTGAAGAAAGTGAATAAGGAAGTGTTATTTACCCCTTCACATAACACAAGAACTAGGGGTCACCCAATGAAATTAAATAGGCAGCAGGTTTAAAACAAACAAAAGGAAGTACTTCTTCATATAACAGACAGTTAACAAGTTCCAGAGAATGTTGTGAAGGTCAAAGATATAACTGGATTCAAGAAAGAATTAGATAAGCTCCTGGAAGACAGGTCCATCAATGGCTATTAGCCAAGATGGTCATGGATGCAACCCTAAGCTCTGGGTGTCCCTAAGCCTCTGATTACCAGAAGCTGAGACCAGGAGTGGTGGAAGCACTCTAAAGGGGCGAGGGGCACAGGCATCCGAACTGTTGCCCCACCGCTCTGTGCCACCCCACAAGGACCCACCCTTGCATTGACCATTCCCCCCGCGGCCCTGCCCTCACACTGTCCATTCCTTGAAGACTCTGCGTCCATGCCACCTCTTCCCTCAAGGCCCCGCTCCTGCACCGCTTCTTCCCCCCAAAACCCCACCCCCCGCTTGCTCCTCTCCACCCCTCCCCCATTTTTACGGCCAGTAAAAAGTGTGGGGAGGTCATGGCCCTTTGGCCCCCTGTTCTGGCACCCCTGGCTGGGACTGGATGACAGGGGATGGATCACTTGATGATTACCTGTTCTGTTCATTCCCTCTGAAGCACCTGGCATTGGCCACTATCAGAAGACAGGATCCTGGGCTAGATGGACCTTGGTCTGACCCAGCATGGCCGTTCTTATGTATGAAACTTCTAAATGCACCACTTTACGGTGGGTGTAGTACTCTTGCAACAGATGGTATTTAAACTCACTGGGAGATCCACCAAAAGCAGCACCCAGTCTTGAACTTCTTTGGATTTCAAGGGGTGGATGTGAAGACTCAGCTCTCAAGCTGGCCATCTGGATTTGGGTCTAGGTTGAATCCAAGCAGAAGGAGCCTAATTTTCCAGTTCAGTTTCAGATACAGTTGAAATGTTACAAGACGACAAGATTTTGCCTCCTTCCATTAATCTTGCAACAAAGCCTAACTCCTGTATTCACAACATCACAACGTTACAGAGCCACAACCACCTACTACTGCACCATGCTGCCCCCATAGACATGTGGAACTACATAAGGACACTTCATTCTCCCCTCCACCACCACCTCCTCTAAGCCTGTAGACATTTACAGGGGGAAATGCTTTGAAAAACACTGACAACCTGGAGGGAATTCAGAGAACAGCAAGGAAAAATGATGAAAGGGCTGGATCACAAATATTTCACTGGGCTCAACGACCCCAAAGGTCATGGAAGGTGAAGTGGAGAATACAATTACCAGCTATAAAGGTCTGAAACCCCAAATGGGAGTTTGCAGCTCCCTGTGATCCAAGCATCCTAAACTTTGGCAAAGTCTGGTTTCAGATCAAGGTTTAAAACACATACATGTACATGGGGGTTTGGGTTCGGGTTCTAGCAGATACATGAAATTATCTGGCTCTGAAGTTTTGGTTGGGACCCCATCTCTAAATTTGAAGACTGTTCCAAGGGGATTAACCAGGAGTGATGGGAAGAAGTTAGGAAAGGGAGCATTTAAACTGAATATCATGGGGAAGCTCCTGCTTGGGAGGTTTTTTAGGTTGTGCCAGTGTTCCATGGGATGTGTACAAACACTCAGCACCAGAGTGGACTCTGGGGTACGGGGGCGGGGGGGGAAGGAGGAATGAATGTGCCTGTATCTAGATGGCTCAACAGATTTTGCCATCTCAAACTTCTATGATCCAGTAAATTTAAGGTGACTTCACAAATCCTGATAATCTCAAGGGACAGATAGAGAAGATGTGCCGTGATAGCCTCGGACTGGCACAGCCAGCCACACAGACACAAGTGTCTGGCCAATATGTCCTCTGGCAAGCCAGCTGGATTTGAAACCCACCAGCCCCGCCTACATGCACAAGAGAGAAAGGATGTCTTCGCCAACACAGACGACCCTGGATGACCTCTGGCTGCCATCTCTCCAGGAATCAACAGGCTCTCTCACCACCATACCCATGAGGTGGAGGAAATCAGCTCCCTTTAATCACTGACTGTTCGGAGATGGCTTGTTACACCTGGCCAGAGCTCTCAGAGCGCAGTCATTCTACCAGGAGACTCAGGACCCCAAAAGTCAGAGTGTTTCACTGTCCTTCCAACCAGGCCACATGGCCTGTCCAGTTCCAGAACTTGAGCACAGAGTTATGTTTCAGATCTTTCCCCTTCCGCACTCCAGTCTCCTCTCTGCTGTAGCTTTCTTTGCACCAGCGCCAACAGTTGGAAGTGGCAGCTGCTCACCTTCCAGCAGTGGATCCTCCAATTATGCTGGCTCTTTGGTACAACCTTCTCACCTTCCCAGGCCAAGAAAGGACCCCGTGGCATACTGAACCTATCAGTCAGGATGCATAGGACTGGTTATTAGCTGTTAGATTCAGTAGCATTGGAACGCCTTCCAACAAGCAACAGGAGCCAAAAGCCACTGTTCAAGATCCCAACATGCAGATCTCATCCTTGGGAGCTGCCTCGCCCACAAGTGAAATGCCCCATCTCCTTTAGCCCAATCTCCCCATGTTCCTCAGTCAGAGATGAAGCGCCCCCTGCCTCCTCTGCTCTCACTTATATGGGACTGAGGGAAGGAAAGAGATTCCTAAATATAGTAGTTAACTGCCCCCCCCCCCCATTCTAGGAGGCCTGGGGCACACCCTGAAGGCCAGGTCTCCCATGGGTTTCTTCAGCTATGTTAGCAACAAGAAGGTGGTCAAGGAAAGTGTGGGCCCCTTACTGAATGAGGGAGGCAACCTAGTGGGGAGGAGGTGACCAGCCCTCTGTGGAGGAAGAAGTGGTTCAGGACTATTTAGAAAAGCTGGATGAGCACAAGTCCATGGGGCCAGATGTGCTGCATCCGAGGGTGCTAAAGGAGTTGGTAGATGTGATTGCAGAGTCATTGGCCATTATCTTTGAAAACTCATGGTGATCGGGGGAGGTCCCGGATGACTGGAAAAAGGCTAATGTAGTGCCCATCTTTAAAAAAGGGAAGAAGGAGGATCCGGGGAACTACAGGCCAGTCAGCCTCACATCAGTCCCTGAAAAATCATGGAGCAGGTCCTCAAGGAAACCATTTTGAAGCACTTGGAGGAGAGGAAGGTGATCAGGAACAGTCAGCATGGATTCACCAAGGGCAAGGCATGCCTGACTAACCTAATTGCCGTCTATGATGAGATAACTGGCTCTGTGGATAAGTCACCAGTCAGCCAGCCCCAAAGGCCACGACACACCAGGCCATGAGGCTGCTTTGCAGCTGTGTATAGTGCTATGAGCAACAAGGCCCAGGGGCGGGAGTCTGTAATGACAAGCACAGCCTGCCAGCAAGCAGCCTGCGTGTACCGGACACCATCACCCAGCCCTGAACACTGCACAGCAGGCCTGCATCCTCAGCTCTGCTTTCACAGAAAGGGAGAGAAGCTTCAGCACGGGCAGCACACCAAGCCACTGCAAGGAGGTGGAGAGCCTTTTCCATGCCCCCCGTCGTGGCCTGTCCAGGAGCTGCAGATGGGCTCGGAGGCAGGTAGAGAGAGGTCTCTCTCCTCCATCGAGTAAGTCAAGCTGCCAACAGTGTGATGCTGTATGCAGCACGTAGGCGTCTGGAGATTGCAGATAAGAGCGGAGCACTTTGTGATAAGGTTCCTTTTAGAGGCGCCATCTCCTGTGGGACTCTGCAGCATGCTCTGCCGCCAGGCAGGAGGAAAGGACAAAGGCCCAAGAGGAACATGCTCCAACCAGGCTCCAGCCTCCAATCTCCACATTCCTAGCACTTCCAGGGAGCAAAGGTGGGAACAGCTGTGGGAATGATCGTGGAGGGGGTCAGGAGAGGGGGATGAAATAGATGCGAGAAAGAAGGGAGCAGCCCTGAAGTGGTAGCAGCACCAACTGTATGTCCCACAGAGCACTGAGGGCTCCAGGAAGGGAAATATCCAGCTCCACCAAAGCCCACCGCTGTGCTCTCCCATCCCCAGCTGCGCTCACAAGTAGCGTTATGTGAGGCTGGCAAAGCAGAAGTGCTGTGGCCCGCCCTGCGATCTGCACATGCCCGCGGCTCTCTGGATCAGGAGGATTTGTCATCCTTCGGTTTGGGAATGATTTTTCCGTGGTGGCAAAATGGGCTTCCTCTCCTAGAGCATCTCCTGACACCCTATTTCCAGCAGGACTAATACACCCCTCACACTGGGCCTAGACAGGCTGAGGCATAGGCAGGAAATAACAAGAGATTCCCCCAAATGAGCAACAGAAGTCAACATATTGGGAAGAAAGATTCCCCAGCGCAGCACTCAATGGAAGGCTGTGGGAGAGTCTCTAGGGGAAGTGGGGATGTCCCACTGTTTGGAGCATATAAAACTCATCTGGAAACAGCACGGAAATACAGTGCAGGGAACGATCCTGTACGAGGAGGCGCTAGCTGAAGCACTAGGACTGCTCTCATTTCTAATTTCTGTGGCTCCTGGTTTACAGGAGATTGTTACATTCCCTTTTCTTCTTTGGTCCAGCCTTCCACATAGCTCTAATTTTCCCTTTGCGCTCCAGAATTGGAAGCTGTGTCTGGTGTATCCTGGGCATGGGATGGAGACCCATCTGCCAGAGCTGGAGGGCTGGAATGGAAGAAAAAGTCTCAAGCAGTTGGTCCAGTCACGTGCCCTAACAATTTCCTTCAGACATTGGCATTCATTCCTACATGTTCCCCTCTGCACTCAGCGCAGGGCAATTCACTGACTGCAGGAAGGTCTGCTCAGGCAGCCATGTCACAAAGGGGTTTATACATCCCGGCAGCAGGGCCGGCTCCAGGCACCAGCTTGCCAAGCAGGTGCTTGGGGCGGCCACTCTGGAGAGGGACGGCACGTCCAGCTATTCGGCGGCAATTTGGCGGACGGTCCCTCACTCCCGCTTGGAGCGAAGGACCTCCCGCCGAATTGCTGCCGCAGATCGCGATGGCAGCTTTTTTTTGTTTTGTTTTGTTTTTTGCGCTGCTTGGGGCGGCAAAAACCCTGGAGCCGGCCCTGCCCGGCAGGGATGCGGTAGAGCAAAGATATTTCATAGAGTATGTGTTCGCTGTGCAGAGGGAGGAGCCATGAGCTGCTCTATCTTGCCACATGAGACAAGGCCAACAAACCCTTCCAGGAAGAGGAGAGACCACCAGGGAAGGCATAATACTCTCTAACCATACATTGCTGCACTCCTTCCACCTGGCCCATCCTTTTCTCAGCAGCCACACACAAGCAGCCACGTCACTTGTCAATCCAGGGCATGGGGTGGCCACAGAGGGCCCCAGTAATGGTGGGAACAACCTGTCTGATGGAGCACCCCATGCCCCTGTAGTGTTTCTGCCAGAAGCAATGAGTCAGAAGAAGAAGAAGAATCCCTTGTGCATCTCCAGCTGGGACTCAGGTGCAGGAGAGAAGGGATGACAGGGCAAACACATGGAGCCAAATGCATCTGTGTGCTGGGTCCCTAAACAGGCAACAGAGCCACTGTTATAGCCCCCTGGGAGATCGCCCAGAAAAAGGGGAGTCCCTGACAGTGTACAGTCAGCTTAACTACCGCTACATCATCCTCTGCAGGAGTCCCCTTGGTACGGCAGGATGAGCAGGAAGCATGGCTGGTGAGTCAGGGCAGCCGTCGGGTTGCTCTAATCTCCGTCATGGGACAAATGAGCCCCAGCATCAGAGAGGCACAAAATCACCTACCTTTACCTCAATCCCTGTGCCAAGTTTAGCCGTAAGGATGAACTGGCCCTGCCATAACTAACTAGAGCTGGGCACAGGAGACAGAGTCTCCTTGTGCAAATCCCAACCTGGGGTGGTTGGGGTCAGAGGAGCCAAGATCTAGGACTCCGCTTCCGGCCCAGCTCTGGGGAACACTGGCTGGCCCTGCTGAAGCCCTAGGGATCTCTCTAGTGCTAAGTTTATCTAATTAACTGTTGACAGTTGCAGCATTATTTCTTATAGCACAATAAAAGCCTGGCACCTTGTTAGTGTAAAATGGAATTAGCTGATGTTTGGGCAAAACAGACAGGAGAGGCGTCTAATCAACCCTATTCAGGGGACAGCAACTCCAGACTGGGCTGTGCTGAGATGCAGCAAATCAAGGGGAATTAATACTTGGCAGTTCGCTGTGCAAAGCCAAAAAAAGAAACACAGCTCTGCGTCTTAAATGCTCTCTACCCCTCCAGGGACCCTGGGAGGAACAGGCCTATCAGCTGCTTTACGAGCCATTATCCTCACTGTTTCCTCACAGTGTTTACAAGGAGGCACCCTTGCTGCTTGTTTGATTGCTTGTCATCACCAATGCTGAGAGAGGTTCTCTCCGAGCCACCCGCTGCAGGACTCCCTGCCTCTCCACCACGGGGACGGAGGTGAGTCTGCCAGACCCTGAGCCGGGGAAGGCTCCCGACCTGTCCCTGACAGAGACTGAGCAAGACCCTGACCCATGCTCATGGAGAAGAGTCTCCTGACTTCTCCCTGCTGGGGATGGAGAAGACTCTGGCTTATTGCATCAGTGTTGGGCAGAGTTCAGAAGAGGGGGGTTTCTCACCCCCCCCCCACCCCTGAGCTCAGTGTCAGCACTGGCTCCTCCCCCACCTTTAGGCTCTTGCCATGTCAGTTGTTCTCCAACAGCTCTAAAACCTGCCCTTCCCTCTCCATCCCCTGCCTCATGCCCTGGTCCTCACTCACCTTGAGAGCTGCCATCTCTGCCTCCCTGCATCCTAGCCCTGCTCTCACCAGCTACTAGGATGACTTCCACTCCTGCCACTCCAACTGGGCCTGCCTCTTTGTTAGGAATCCTTTGCTGGCTTCCTATGTCTCTGAATTCCTGGGATACAGTTCATCACTAGTGCAAAACCAGGGATTTCAGCAGAGCCACCAGAGGAGTGAATCTGGCTTCTCAGCCTCCCTTTGATGGCTCTATGCAAACACCCATTACCTACCCCTTCTGCCCTTGTTTCATTCTCCACTCCCTGTGCACCTCCACAGCCTCTCTCCCAACCTATCCCTTTATTGCCTGCCCCATTGCTGACTTCACGCCTTCTCTCATGATGCCCCACTGCTCAGAACAACCTTCCACTCCCCTCTCTCACACCAATCCCTCCGCTTTCACAACATAGCTGCCCTGATTAGGCATATCTGTAAAGCGTAGACTCTGTGGGGTAGAGAAATGATACGGGCAGCTCATCACACTGAACACATCCAGCAAGAGCTTGGTCTTCACAGTGAAGGTAACTATCTGTTGGAACAACTGACCAAGGTCAGGGTGGATTCTCCATCACTAGAACAATTTAAAACCAGTTGGGATGTTTTTCTAAACAGTCGGCTCTGGTTTCAATGGGGATTGTTTAGGGGCAAGTCTCTAGTCGGTGCTGTACAGAAAGTCAGACTAGATCAGGGGTTCCCAAACTTGGTTTGTGGCTTGTTCAGGGTAAGCCCCTGGCGGGCCGCAAGACACTTTGTTTACCTGAACGTCCGCAGGTACGGCTGCTCGCAGCTCCCAGTGGCTGCGGTTCGCCATTCCCAGCCACTGGGAGCTGAGAGCGGCCGTACCTGCGGACGCTCAGGTAAACAAAGCGCCTCGCGGCCCACCAGGGGCTTACCCTGAACAAGCCGCGAACCAAGTTTGGGAACCCCTGGACTAGATGATCACAGTGGACACCCTTCTAGCCCTGGAATTGTTGACTCTATCATTGTTACCGGCCCATCACTCCTTTCCAAAACCATTCTGCCTATCTTCTTGCTGTGTCATTGTCACTGTTGTAATTACTGCCCCTTAGGGGACAGTGGCCATGAAGTTTGGTGACGCAATCCTTTTCCAGGATCTTGAGCTAATGAGTCTCTCCACCGTCAGCAAAGTAAATAAGTCAAGGAAGAGGAGGTAAAAGACCCCACTGGATGGTGCTTCTGCAAGTTTGCAATACAATGTGGGGCCACAGACAATAAGTGTGGAACAGAGGGATATATAGGCCTTAGCTTAGCCTAGGACTGTCTTTCTAGAGTGGGGAGATAAGAGGTGCACGGCTGGCCAAAGAGTGACACGGATAATTGTATTTTGAAATAGTATCTGAGCTGGATTGCTCAGAATGCAGATCAGGACAGATCCTGGTCCTCTAGCTCCAAGGTGCTTTGCAAACATTAGCTATCTTAAACCTCTCGAGCCCCATGTGAAGTAGTTCAGCTATTGTTAGCCCTGTTCAACTGATAGGGAAACTGAGGCCTTGACATTCATGGACCAATGTAAGAACTCAGAAGTTCCTGTGTTCAGTCCAGGCCTCCCTCTATTTTCATTCCTTTCACCAACAGGCAGATTTCTTCTGGTCAGTTCTGATTTCTGGCTTTTCCCATAAACATGGGAGGAGACCTTCCTGGAGAAAATGGTGATGATCCATTTACCTACAGTTCAGCAGGTGGCCGTTTGCTATTGTGCTCTGCCAGGGTAGATCTTTGCCATTTTCCACTGTCCAAACACAACAAAACCTCATTTTTTCCTTTTGGAAAATGAAGCATTTTGCCCTTGACCAGCCTGACAATTTCATGGAAATCTGCAAGTCACGTCAGCTGTGGCGACCAGCAAGGTGAGAGCCAATAGCTCTGAAGAGCGACCCAGCTTGGGATCTGTATTAAGCAGACAACCTGCTGCCATTGTCCATCCTGCAGATGCTGCCGTGCATTCAGCAGCACAAATGCTGAGTCATGCATTGTGACTCTCACCACCTCAAGAGGAGTTTGGGCTGCCAATGCTGTCTGGGATTTTTGTGCACTAGCCAGCGATGTGCTGCCAATGCATGAAACAAGGGGCTCCCACAAAACTTTGCCAGGAGCGTGGGATAAACCCCTGTGTCCTTAGGGCACTGCAGCGGGGAGGGAGAGAATCTGGGCAACCCAGTCACTTGTTTTTATATTTAAACAAAAATTGCTTTCTTGGCTGGAAGAGAATCAAAGAAAGAGGTGGGTGGCAGCATGGACCCAACTGGCTCTTTGGAAGGCTTATCCTTTGCTCCCGACACTGTGCAGAGCATATGGAGAATACAGCCCAGAGTTCAGCATGTGTCATCTGATGAAGGGGTGGATGGGGGTGGGTGGGAGGTAACTTTGGGGTTTCTTCTCCCAGGAAGTGTTTTGAAAATCCCTAACCTTTAGTGCACCCTGATCCATTCCACACACTTCATGGGAATTGCAACAATCCCCAGGGAGAAGCTATCCATGGCAGGGATGGCTTAGCAATATCCAGAGGGGGAGTGACTCCTCCAGAGGCAAGGAAATTCCCTCAAGCCCCCTCTCCAGTTTGGTGGCAGAATTTTAGCCCGGGGATCCCGGAGAGGCCCCTCCAGCAGCTGCATGCAGTTTGCTTTGGCTGTGTTTCTTACTGGGAGAAGGAGGAGGATTGCTGCTAGGATACTAATGCCCCTCTTCGTGGTGGGAGATGCTGCTGTAGTGCAGAGAAGGTCCAAGCTTCTGTTTGGAAGCTCTGTTGCTGGAGCTCCAGGTAAGGGAGCCTCCTCGAGGTCTCAGAATCCCCAGCAGGCTGATGATTAACTCCATTAACAACGGAATGGGCCTCTCTCTTGGTTAAGTGATGGTGGATTGAAAGAAGAAAGGCTCTTGGATTTCTGTCGTAAATGCACTGTCAGGCCTCACCCCCACGCTGGACATTCAAAGCCCCGGTTGCCCAAAGGATCACGGAGAATGGCCCCAGCCTTTCCTTGTGCCTTCAGGCTATTCCTGTTTGCTCAGAGTGCACGGGTTGACATGGAAGAGGGAGCTGAGAAAATTCATCTTTCTGAGAGAAGCAGGAGGAAAATGTCATCTTGCAGCCCGGAAAAAGTTACACATTGATTTCTACTTCATATAAATGAGGTTAAGTTGAATGCATTAAGCTGGCAAACTGGATAATTGCATGTCCTGAAACTGTCTTCACCACAGCTCTTTCCACAGCTGCACTTAGAAAATAACTTCATTAGTACAGCTCTCGCTCATCAACCCTTCACACTACTCCGCCTCACATCAGATGCAAAGCCTGCACCCCCTGGGGTGCTTTTCCCCCTTTAACTAACGGAAAGGGGCCGTTTGGCTCTCCCTGTCAGGTCTGCATATTGGTGCTGAGATAGAAGTGGGTAACAAATAAATGTGCTCAGGGCTGGAGCTTTCCATCCTCTCCCCCTCCCCCCCCCCCCACAGGGTGTGCTGTGGAGACAGCGCCCCACCGTGGCTGTTCAGAACTTCCAGGAGTGACGTGGGAATTGCTTAGGGCAAAAGATGGCTTGGGAGCACTCTGGAGGATGAACACCCATGAAGTTTCTTCCTTCTCTAAGCCATCTGCACAAGGTCAAGGGAGGAGGGGCAGCTGGTGCTTTCCTGAGTGGGGAACCCAGCTAATGCACCCAGCAGTGCTCCACAGCCCCATGGGGGACTGACCAGGCCTCAGCCCTTATGTGTGCAGAGAAATGGTTAGCAATGCTGCTGGGCATGCTGCCCAACCAATTGCCCCCTGAGCCATCCCTGCAGGTAGGAGGATCCTGGTTCCTCATCTCAGATGACACCCCCCTCCCCCCCATTGCATCTCATACTTGGAGAGGCAGCTCTTGCCCTTAAGGGAGCTCCCTTGCATGGCAGTACCCACAGTGCCCTTCCAGCTCACAACTACTCCATGGCCATGCTAGTATCTCAGGTCTGGGGACAAGCAAAAAATGTCAGCAAGGCCTGGGTGTACTCAGCCTTCTTTACTACAGTGGGCGTGAGCTGCAAGAGGTATGCAGCTGCTGTCTAGGTCTAGAGCCCCTGCAGTGATTCAGTGCATTCCACGGGCTACATTACACTCCTTCAAACCAGGATACCTGGGTTTTTGTTCATTAACCTGTCTCTCCACTGCCCAACCCATCCTCTGTACTGGAATGCATGAAGGGGCTATGCACATGTGCATTACTGTGGAGTCAATTTGGACAGCAGCTAGTGGTGGCTTGTACGCTGAAGGGTCCACCTGGTCTCATGCCTAGGCAGAACAGGGCTGAGTCACAGCATGCATGGCCACACGGCTCGAGGGCAGATGCCCCTTTGCTGAACATATGGCCTAAATCATCGCAGTAGGTCATTTTTATTTTTACTGCCCTGTTGAGTGACTCTTCTCTGTCCCGTTCCCATTCATTCCTCAGTGTCCTGTCTGCGGAAAGTAGGTACCCAGTTTTATATACTCTCTTAACCAACATGGTTCCCTGCTGCTACACCCTACTATTATGGCCCCAAACCCCCTAGACTCACACCTGCAACCAGCTGTGGGTGAGGTGCAGTTTCAGAGACAGCTCCTTTCCTGGGGTTGCTTTTTAACCATTTGGCCCTGTGAAATTGTCAGGCAGGTTCCCTGCCTCATTTGTGGGTCCAACGTCCATCTCTCCCACCAGTCTCATTTGATGATAAAGCAGCAGAGAGGAAACTCTGCTCTCGCCAGCTGTCTCGTTAAGTTCTTTACCTGAGATTACTACAATCCATAGAGCCTTCTTGGAAGTGGGTTCACTGTCATTTTATGAAGGCAGCAATTACACTGCTGCCCTTTGCTATGGCTTAGGCAAAATGTATTTATCTGCTATGTGGTGCCAGGCACATCTGGCAGAAACTCTTGACATGTTTGGCTGAGCCCTCTCTCATGCTGCCCAAACACTATAGCATGTATTGCAAGCGGAAGGACCAGGGTGGTGGGATCAACATCCCAGTTTGTAATGAAACCCTCCATCAAAAGGAGCCCATCAGTAGCTGCTAACGTATGTGCTGTACCCGTCATTTTAGGCAGCTTAGCCACAGAAGATGCAGCCCTGGCTAAGCAGAGGTCTGCACTGATCTTCTTTGGCAGGTTTGCTGTGGCACATGGACTGCTTGAGCTGGTTTGTACCTTACGACAGTTTCCCAGTGCCACTGAGAATGGAGACCTTCTAAACTGCCTAACACATCTGCTAGCACTGGCCTAGCACAGGCCCATGTAGGTCTGAATCTCAGCTGCTTCCATGTATCTCAGCAGATACCCATCAGGCCTTGACCCTCTTGGTCCCTGTGCTCATTGGACTCTCTCCATATTAGTTACAGGGTTACCAGTGGCTCCTCAGCTGCTCTTCCTGCTACACATGGGCTTAATCTGGAATTCAGAACACAAGACACAGCACTGGGGTGCTCCAGCAATGCCTCATGTAGCAACATGATGGGAGGTCTCAGTGTGACAAGAGCACCATGGCCCTACATCAGTACAGTAGGTGACTGGCCCATTACCAGCGTATGTAGCATCTATGGGAAGAGTTTATAGCTAGCTCACCTGGCTCCCCCTTATTTACAGGCCTCTTATGAAACCACCATGGTTGGAATCTGAATCTCCCTGTGCCAGACTCCAGCACTTCTTCACCTGAGACCCTGTGTTACCATGACATGGCAGCCTGGGGCTAGAATACAACCTAGCAGAAAATTCTACGCAAAAATAACTGTCTGGAAAAAATAGCCACAACTGGGGAGGCATGGACTTCGAACGAGGAGCTGCTGCTGCTGGCTGGGAAATAGATCCAAGCTCTCCAAGAGGAGAGCAGCCTTATCACAGTGCCCAGAATGCACCGGGAAAGGAACGTCATATGGAGTAGTCTAGAGTCCTACGGACGGCAAAGTGACAGGCTACAGCAGCCTCTAGATAGCACACGGAGCTGATTCTAGTCAAGCTGTCCTTAAATCACAGTGTGTTTGGTGCCGGTGAAAGGTTCCAGTGTGATAGCCCTGATGACTTGCAGGCCAGGCAGAGGCAGGACAAACTTCCCTGTACCCTCTTACCAACGTGCTTTCACTCTGCTCTAGAGAGACCACCCTCCAGGACTGAGAGGCTGCCCCTGAATGGGACCTGGGGACCAACGAGGCTAGCTGTGGTGATGGCTTTGTAACAGACACGTGTCTGCCAAAAATTGATCAGAGATAAATACACCTCTACCTCAATATAACGCTGTCCTCGGGAGACAAAAAATCTTGCCGCGTTATAGGTGAAACCGCGTTATATTGAACTTGCTTTGATCCACCAGAGTGCGCAGCCCCGCCCCCCTGGAGCCAGGGCCAGCTCCAGGCACCAGCCGAGCAAGCTCGTGCTTGGGGCGGCAGATTTCAAAGGGCGGCATTCCATCTAATCCTTTTTTTTTTTTGGTTTTGTTTTGCACTTCAACGCTTTGGCCGCCCCTGCAGGTTTTTTCTTTTTGGTTTACTGCTCCCGCCGCCCTGTAGGGGGCGGAGGAGGGGAGCGCCCTGCATCAAGCCCGGTAGGGCAGCCCGCGTCCTTCCCTGCCTGCCGAATGGAGCGGCGCGGAGCCCTCCCAGCAGGCGGCGCAGCAGGAGGGGCTGCGTGGCAAGCGCCCCGCTTAAGGAAGCCCTGGCCGCCCCCCTTCTCCC
Organism: Terrapene triunguis; assembly: GCF_002925995.2. Lineage (NCBI taxonomy): Eukaryota > Metazoa > Chordata > Testudines > Emydidae > Terrapene > Terrapene triunguis. The sequence continues at coordinate 7,232,780 of NW_020664418.1, read as the reverse complement.
CCCCCCCCCCCCCGCTAGCCGGGGTGCGCACTCCGCTGCCCGGGGTCTGCAGGGCCGGGAGTCCCCCTGCACCCACGCTCCCACTGCCCCGCAGGTATTTTTTGTTTGTTTTTATTTTTTCTTTCCTTCGCCGCTCCGGCAGACGGGCCAGTTTGTCGTCCCCCCCCGCCCTTTGCTGCTCCGGCCGGCCGGTTTGTCCCCCCCCACTTTGCTGCTCCGGCCGGCCGGTTTGTTCTCACCCCTCCCCCTTCACCACTCCGGCCGGGGGCAGGTTTGTTTCCCGGGGCTCCCCCCCCCCCCGCCCTCCTGCTCCGCCCGGCCGCTCCTGCCCCCCCCCCTTTGCTGCTCCGGCCGGCTGGTTTGTTCTCCCCCCCGCCCTTCGCCGCTCCGGCCGGGGGCAGGTTTGTTTTCCTCCTCCCCCCCTCCCCTTGCTGCTCCGGCCGGCCGGGCGTTTTTTGCTTTGGGCGGCAAAAAAGCCAGAGCCGGCCCTGCCTGGAGCACTGCTTTACCGCGTTATATCCGAATTCATGTTATATCGGGTCGCGTTATATCGAGGTAGCAGTGTAGTCGAACAGCCATAAGATGGCATATAACGTTCACTCGCTACCAAGCTGGTTCTGAACTAATGACCTAGAGACAAATGGCTCTGCAGCCCCTGGAGCCATCCATTCTCTTTATCATCCTATCTCATTGATAATAAAAACATTAAATATTGCCAGAAAGCAAGTGTAAAACTGCTTTTCTCCTCTCCATCCTAACCTCCTCGTCCTTTGCAGCCACACAGCTATTCAAATATTTGTCTTGCTCTTTATAATTCATTACAACCCATTTTTTTTATTATATTCCCTTTGAAAATTGTGTATTTTCATTGCCCAGGTGGAAAGCTTAATTTGCACTACAGCTACATAACTTCCTGCTGAGGGCAAAATCCAAGACCAGACCTCATTAGCTTTATTACTCTAACAAGGACTCTGCTTAGGTACAGATGTCAATCGCTAGCAGCTACAACCCATTAAGGGAGGTTATGAGGATGTGTAGGAACAAAAGGGGTCACATTCACAAGTCAAACAGCAGGTCACCATGTACAGGGATGAAATACTGCCCCACCGAAATCAGTGAGAGTTGGAATTAGTGGGGCCAGGATTTCTTCCGGAGGTAACACATGCCAGGGCTCTTGGTCATTCTATGCAGTGGGAATGCAAGTTACTAGGGCTTCAGCAGGAGTGCTAGAGGCTGCTCCAGTGGCCATTTAAAGAAATGCAGGGGTGTACAGTTGGGAAACTCACTGTCTAGACTCCCCCCAGTGGATCAGCTTTCGTTCAAAGATCTCAGAGACAGTCCTGGGTCATGCTACAGAGTTTCCAATGGGGGTTTGCCTTGACAGTGAACATTAGAGATTAACAATGCCCTGCAGGTCATTTTCAACACCTAGCACACTGGGGCCCCCAAACAATGTTGGGACCTCGAGGATCTACTGTAGTACTATAATTTGACCCATCTGCTCCATCCCTAGTGCAGGACTGCACCCTGCACTACATTCTCTAGAGCAGCACTATGGGGCGGGCCTCCCACTGGAAGCACAGGAATCATAAAATCATGAATCATAGAAAATTAGGGTTGGAAGAGACCTCAGGAGGTCATCTAGTCAAGGGTCATCTATGTCAAAGGAGGTGCAAGCTGTGCGTTTGTTTTTGAAGAGCTCTGGCTGTCAGCCCTGGGTGGCTGGGGCTTGTGCAGAAGGGTCATGCACACCCAGGACGTGGGGATAAAGGGAACAGCCAGAGCCCTGCCACCCAGGCTTGGGTTCACCCCCCCACCAAACCCTCACCGGAGGCAGCCGGAGCTCAGGTTCTCCTTTCCACCTCCACCATTCCCACACCAGGAGGCAGCCTGGGCTCGGGCTCTCCTTACCCCCTCCCTCCTGCAGTCTCTCACCTGGATGCCGTAGGACTCTGGCTATAAGCCCAGAGCGGCAGCAGCAGTGAAGAAGTAAGGATGGCAATGGGGCACTAATCTGCTGTGAAAAGTGATATTGACAAATATCACTTTTCCCATTAACCACCCTTATTTCTGTGCTGCTGCTGGTGTGGTGCTGCCTTCAGAGCTGGACGCCCAGCCAGCAGCTACTGCTCTCCACTCTTATTCTTTCCTCACAAGCCGATCCCTCCTTTTAATCATGTTTTTTGGGCTTCTCTGAAGTCCCTCAAATGTGCCAACGTCTTTCTGGAACTGAGATACCCATAACATTAAGTTACAGACCCTGAGAACTGTATATTCTCCAGGCTAAACCTATACCCCTTACCAGTACTCAGCAGAGGCAGAGGACAAGATCAGCAACCTGTTTGGTAGCACTGGATGGGGAAAGGTTTTTTGTTCCTAGGGAAAATACTTTTTTTTAAAGTTGTCATTTAAATTTTTCTTCAGAAGTTTTCATGTTTTTAATTAAAAAATCCCAAACCTGAAATTTTTCCAGTTTTTGGTTTCCAAAAGCAAAAATAATTTTGTTTTTTTGACAAAAAAAAAGTCCTATAGAAAAGTCCATTGTAATGAAAGCACCATTTTTTGTCCAAAACAAAAATTTAACCAGAGCTGTTGTTTTGCTGTTTAAAAACAGATTTCTCAAGAAGGAGATTCCACTGTTCTCCAGCTACACATTTAATTTCACCAAGGAAACAATGGCTTTGACCTCAAATGACCGACAAGTCTATACATGGTACTACATACTAGTACTGAGTTTTAGGGTAGGTGCCACTGGCAAAGCTCAGCAAATTAGATTTATTATTCAGTCAGTTTTGCCTCTCTCATTTCAAACTTTGTATGAGAAAAGATTTTTATTGTATTTAACATTCAAAATCTGAACCACTCTTGCTTGTTTTGATTGGATGCACAGATCAGAGGTTGACCACAATGGTCCTGTCTCTTGGAATCAGAGGCATGTGGTCTTGTTTCTGTCCCCCGACCGGAGGAATTTAAGACAAGCTTTCTAGGACGAACACTTGCATTTATGTGGTCAAAATCTGCTTTCCAAGAATATTCTCTCCTACTTATTTAAAACTGGCTCTTTCCATAGTCATTCCTGCCAGGACACTTGTTTGCAGGCATACTTTTAGAAAGCAAATACAAATGACTACGATGAACTGAATGAATTCAAGTTTTAGTTCAAGTGAACATTAGCGAAATCTTTATTGAAGCCTTTGCCCTGCTCTAACCTCACAAGCCCATGGAGGAAGTCGGGGTTGTCTGTTCACAGAAAGGGAAGGTGCATGTACAAAAATCATCCGGTTCCTGATCCCATGGCACCTTCTGGCACTGACAGGAACTGATAAGTGGCTGGTTGTGTTGCCGCACTGCAGCCTTTGAGAAGGTTCTCTCCCACACTCACTGTGGAGCTGAATTCATGCAGCGCTTGTACAACTCCAACATGTGAGAGGGGAACAAATGGGGGTGGGGGAATAGAGTGAACATGGGAAATGAACATCTTACAAGTTCTACCCCTTTGACTCAGAGTAAGAGCCAGGATAGAAAGCCCCTCTGCATTTAGTGGCAAGAGGAGCTGTGGATGGATGCCTGAACTCCCTACCCTCAGAAGGAACTTAAGTCTCAATATTAGGTGACTATTTTTCCCCCTGCAGCAGCAATTTCTCCCTCAGAAGGCAAGGCACAAGCTCCATGCAGGTGAATCAAACTGCTCTACCACAACACTAGGTTTCCACCCACAGAGTAGGACAATCCCCCCGCCCCCGCCAGCTAGCCCTATCACACTCACGCTGTCCTCCTAACTAGCCCATGCACACGAACTAACCCTGCCTCCTACTGACCCAGCTACTGTTCCCCACCCTCTCCTTAACTACCCTCCACACCCCCACTCTGTGTGTAGGGGGTTGGCTAGCTAGAGAGACAGAATGATGACAATGGGGGTGGCTAGTAAACAAGGGAGAGTGACTGCATGTTAGCCTCTCCTCAGCCTGCCTATACATGCAGCCATTTCCCCATATCAGCTAGGCCCCAACCCAGACAGACCCTCACTCCCCCCTCGCCTCCCACATCGTTCTGTCTATCTCTGGTTGGCTAGCCCTCCACCTCATGCCCTGCCCCCACAGTCAATCCAGTCTCACATGGCTCCCTGCTACAGCTGTACATTTCTGGCCTGTGCAGTGAGGAGAGCTGCATGGGAACTTGTTGTCTGAGACAGATCAGCTGTAGGCACTTCAGGGACACGAGAACTGTCTGTGTGATTCCAGCGAGCAGGACAGACTAACCTTGCCCAAGGAGGAGGAGTAACTCTCCTCCCTGACACCTCACTGCTTTGTAGCATGTGACACCACAACAAGGAAATCTCTCGCCACTCCACCCAAAACCAAGAAACCTTCCTACCATTGGGTCATCCCCGAGAACCAGCTGTTTTGGCTCAGTCCTGTGCCAAAGACAGGCCTGGGCTTGCACTGCTGGGCTCTGCATTGTAGTCCCCAGTGGCAATACATCACCACCTGTCCCTTACACTTGCAGCGTAACACCTCACTGGAGAGCCCGATCTCTGGAGCGTTCCAGAGCACCTGGAGATGTCATGCCAATGGTAGACACACCTGGGCTTAGTGTCGCTGGCAGCAAAGGTGCACTAAACCACATGTTGGTCATGTTATCAGACTCAAATTAGGGACAGTTGCCCACTGTGAAATGGGAGGGTAGCAGGGGAAGAGGATGCCTGATTAGCTCTTAATTGCTGATGTTTTAAACAAGTTCAGTACAAGAAGCAGCCAAATTATTTAACTCCTCTTGGACCAGCAGAACCATAGCACAGAAAGGAACAGATTCATGCTCCTTCAACACTACAAAGACTCCTGGGCTAGAGATAGTCAAACTACTCATGTCAAACAAACCTGATAGCTTTCTTTGGCAGCTAACAAGCCTTGTGGATAGGGTGGAAGCAGTAGACGTGGTATATCTTGACGTTAGTAAAGCCTTTTATACTGTCTCGCATGACCTTCTCATAAACAAACTAGGGAAATATAATCTAGATGGAGCTACTGTAAGGTGGGTGCATAACTGGTTCCCAGAGAGTAGTTATCAGTGGTTCACAGTCATGCTGGAAGGGCATAGCGAGTGGGGTCCCGCAGGGATCAGTTCTGTGTCCAATATCTTAATCAATGATTTAGATAATGGCATAGAGAGTACACTTATAAAATGTGCGAACGATACCAAGCTGGGAGGATAGGATCATAATTCAAAATGATCTGGACAAACTGGACAAATCATCTGAAGTAAAGAGGATGAAATTCAAGAAGGACAAATGCAAAGTACTCCATCTAGGAAGGAACAATCAGTTGCACACATACAAAATGGGAAATGACTGCCTAGGAAGGAGTACTGCGGAAAGGGATCTGGAGGTCATAGTGGACCACAAGCTAAATATGAGTCAATGGTGTAACGCTGTTACCAAAAAAGCGAACATCATTCTGGGATGCATTAGCAGGAGTATTGTAAGCAAAACACGAGAAGTAATTCTTCCGCTCTATTCTGCGCAGATTAGGCCTCAACCGGAGTATTGTGTCCAGTTCTGTGTGCCACATTTCAGGAAAGATGTGGACAAATTGGAGAAAGTTCAGAGAAGAGCAACAAAAATGATTAAAAGGTCTAGAAAACATGACCTATGAGGGAAAACTGAAAAAATTGGGTTTGTTTAGTGTGGAAAAGAAAAGACAGAGGGGATATGATAACAGTTTTCAAGTACATAAACTGTTGTTACAAGGAGGAGGGAGAAGAATTGTTCTGCTTAACCTCTGAGGATAGGACAAGAAGTAATGAGCTTAAATTGCAGCAAGGGAGGTTTAGGTTGGACATTAGGAAAAACTTCCTAACTGTCAGGGTGGTCAAGCACTGGAATAAATTGCCTAGGGAGGTTGTGGAATCTCCATCACTGGAGATTTTTAAGAGCAGGTTAGACAAACACCTGTCAGGGACGGTCAAGATAATACTTAGTCCTGCCATGAGGCAGGGCACTGGACTAGATGATCTCTCAAGGTCCCTTCCAGTCCTATGATTCTACTCATCACAAATATTTGTGCCTGAATTAATCCCATCCCAAGTCATTTGTGAATGGATCGTGATCCTATCCGACATATTTATTTATCAGTATTAATGGACGCTTTTGGATGGACAATTTTCAGGCTATGGATTCATTCGCTTCATCTACTCACAGTTCATTATTGTGTGTTTGGTCACCTAATTCACATGGTATTGTTTCTGTTCTCTGATTGGAACTAGGAGGCCTGGATTCTGTTCCCAGCTCTGCTTCTGACCTGCTGTGTGACCTGGGGAAAGCCACTCTCCCCTCCCGAACTCCCCAATGCCTCTGCTTCTCTTCCCCACTTTCATCTGTCTTGTCTATTTACAAACTATTTGGAGCGACTGCCCCTCACTGTGTCCCCACACAGTGCCAAGCACAATGGGGCTCTGATCTTGATTGGGGACCTTTGGCAGTACTCTAATACAAATTATTATTAACAAGGACACACAGATGAACCCCGGCGATTTCACAGTGACTGAGGACACTCCCTTCTTAGCCATGCCACTGTGGGGAGCAGGACAGGAAATGGCACAATTGCATAAAATCGGTGCTCCCAAAACTGGGGAACCCAGGACTAGCTGGGGTACAGAGAAGAGAAAAATGCATGACGCTTGACCAGCCTTTCCTCCACTGCAGATGTGCTCCTGAGACATGGGTATAAATATAGGGAGCTACTTCCCTGCTTCTGTGGAGGGAGCAGGGGACTGGGAGGTGATCAGTTCTTAGGCCATAGCCAAGACAAGGGGCTCCAATCAAACCAACCTGGGAACCAGAGTATCAGCACCCATACATTGGAATTTCCTTGCAGGGCCAGGGAGGTGCGGAGAGCTATCAGGCTGTGCCGGATTGTTAGGTTTCTCCCCATCACCCAGCAGTGTCTGTTTGCCGGCAGATTGTCTGGCTTTCTTTTTCCCCTGAACATGGCGTTTGAGAATTTAGAAAAGCTGGTAGGTTATAAATACATCACCACGCTGTTTACTCAAGAGATAAGCATGTAATGAATGAAGTCACTTGGATAAACAAGTGCTGCAGGTTCATGAAAACATGTATCTGAGGCCAAGTCCGTGTCTGTGCAGGCACCTGCAGAGAGGCTGATACCCCAGGTCAGTGTTTCTCAAATGCAGCCACCTGCAGATTTTTTTGCGGCCACGACAGCCTCTAAAGTATGGATAGAAATTAGGGGGCATTGCCCCCCCAAATGTATGTGTTTATAGTGTGGGGGGGAAGACAATGTAAAGGTTCCACTGCCTCCCGAACAGCTTGAGTCACAGCCCACCCCTTACCCTCAGTCTCCCCTCCCAGAAAACAGTGGCCCCTCCCTGCAGCACCCAGCTGTTGCTCCTGAATAGCTGTTACCAAGGGCAGCGAGATGCGCTGCCTTGATGTTTGTGCTGGTGCCACCAGCAGGGATCGGTGCCCTGCATTCTGGGCAGCCCCTCTGGAGATACAAGGGACCAGTGTGTGTGGGGCCTGCAGCAGTTATCTGTGGAAGCAGCTGCAATGTTCGGTTGCTGTGGCGCTCCTCTGATCAGCTCCCCCACTCCCACCCAGCTGGGGCATGGAGAGCCTGGGACTCCGCAGGCAGCCGGTGAGTTCCCAACCCACCTTCCCCAGGGTGGGCCTCTTGCTGAAAAGCCACGGGAGATAGGGACAGAGACAGGTCGGAATTTGGACATGTATCTGTGCATATTTATTTCGTTTTCCTAAAGTTAATTAAATATTTTAGGAAAGATTGTCAGAGCGGTCCCCAGCAAGAGATGGTGGCCACACTCTGAGAGTTGAGAGTTTGTTGTGAGAACCTCTGCCCTAGGTTATTTACCTAGTAGTGCTTTCTGGTTCTGAAAGAGCAACAGCAGGCAGACTGGCTATTCATTTCTCCTTGCGGTTACTCTACAATCTCATAGGACGTGCAGTGGGATGACCTGAATTTACTCTCATTTTAAACAGTGAAACATCATCCAACATTATATCATGACCCTTAAAGAGACAGTACAGTCTAAAGCAACAGTGCCAAAATTTTGCCAGGTTAAGGGTCCTCCTGGCAACTTGCCAAGAGCCACAGCTAGAACCCAAGTCTTCTCCCACTTACAGTGGTGTGAAGTGGGAGGAACTGCGCTCCTGGTGTGAGGGGAAAGGGGCCTCAGGGCCCAAGTGCACATGAAACACAGCCTCTGCTCACCTCCTCCCATTGGTGGATGTAGCGGATGAGCCTTGAGAGCCTCAGCAGGCGCAAGAGGCTGAGGATTTTGGTGAAGCGCACAATGCGCAGAGCCCGGGCAGTCTTGTAAACCTCTGAGTCGATACGGGTCTCCACGATCAGGAAGATGTAGTCCACGGGTATGGAGGAGATAAAATCCACCACAAACCAGCTCTTCAGGTACTTCATCTTAATTCGTTGGGGGTCAAGGATGATCTCGGTGTTATCCTCTACCACGATGCCGGTCCGGAAGTTGAGGACCAGGTCGATGAGGAAGAAGGTGTCTGAGACCACATTGAAAACGATCCATGGGGTGGTGTTCTCGTCCTTGAAGAAAGTGATGCCCACAGGGATAATGATCAGGTTTCCCACCATCAGGAGCAGCATAGTCAGATCCCAGTAGAACCTATACAGCAAGACAGAGACAGGATATCAGCCAAAGGAGGTGCCCCAGGGCAAGAGAGACCAAGTCATCTGCTTTATAAAACTGTACTGTTCTTAGCTTCCCCACCCCCTGCATGCCTGTCAGAGGTACATCTAGGGCACACCAGTGACCACTGTATTTAGGCACTTAATGTAAAGAGGGATATTAGGTTGCTGGCATGGTGGATCCTGATGGGGGTGTAGGATGCAATGGGGGTGTCCACTCCAAAATCCTGATCAGGGCTTTGGAATAACCCAAAAGACCAAGACATTTACATGGCTGACAAAAACAACCACCGTTCTAACAATAAACAAACACTAAAAAAAAAAGCTAATGGAAGGGATACAAACCCTCTCACTTCAGGCATCAGCCAACCTTTGACCTTTGGGAGTCAGAAGGAACGTAGTGCTTTGGGCAGGCTCTCTCAGAACTGCCCACTGCAGGTTTCTTGCACCTGCCCCTGCAGCAGTTGGTGCTGATCACAATCAGAAAGAGGACTCTGCACTAGATGGAGCCTGCTCTGATCCAGTGCAGTATCCCGAGAATTCAGCTTAGATTTCTCACTGTGCCTAGCGTGTGCAGAGACTGGATTTTGGAAGTTTAGACAGTGCTCCATGGATGCCCATGCAGTGCAGAAATGATCAATACAGCTCATAGGTGCGTGCCTGAAGATATGTATTTAATTGTCAAAGTAACCAAGGGAAACATTTCACTGCTGTGCCCTCAAACAAGTCTCTGATACTCTGGTCTTTTCTTTATTGGTCAATCAATATTATCTGAAGGGCTCTCAGAACAGCATTCATTTTATTTTTGGAAAGCACTGTGTGTCTGAGCATAATCCCTGATGTTATAAACCACTCGCTGTTTTTTACCAGGTATTAGTATAATAGATAAGTGATCACACGATGCTGCTGCAGCAGCTAATCCAGAGTAAGACAGACAGAAAATCTCACTAGTTCTCAGACTTTGCTGAGGAGTCTCACAAATAACCTAGTAGCCTCACTCCAATCCTCAACAGAGGCTTAACTAGTGGAGACATCGATGTAACGTGGCCTCATTATCACCAATATTGCATTACTTCTACACAATATACTACAGGGCATTTACTGCTATATTAAGAAGTATCATAAACAATTAAAAATTAAAATGCGCTTGTCAAAGTACATGAACCAAGTGCACAGGGCAAACTCATCTATCAGCTTTGTTTGCTTACTCACACTGTCACAAGATACTTTATTTATTATTCTTCATTTCCTGAGCACCCAATATATTCTCTGCCATGTAGAGTACAAAGAGGAAGACAAGGTCACCGTCCCAAAAGGCTTACAATAGAAGAGATAAATTCCACTCCTATTTACACCGGGGCACTCTTGAGTGGAGCTGCTCTGGATTTTCATTGATGTAACCAAGCACAGAATTTGGTCTGTGAAACAGATATAGCACATGTTTCTTGGCAAATTGGCTACACAGCCAAGATGGGTTTGCATCAACCACACCCAACTTTGGGATGCTCAGAATGTAGATCTAGTTAAGAATTTTACTCCTTGAGTCTGTATCTTGGGCTAGATTCTCAGCTGGTATAAAACAGCGTAGCTCTAGCAAGTTCAACGGAGCTACATCAATTTGTGCAAGCTGGGGATCTGACTCCTCATCTTTATTTTGTTAAATTGTCAACAAACAACAACAAAAGACTTCTCTGTCTAGATCAATGAACACTGCACTCCCCAAACAGTAAGTATATTGTATAATTGTGAGATATATTTACAGACAGACAGACAGACAGACACACACACACACACACACACACCACACAGAGTGGGGATTTTCAGAAGTATTCAGCATTGGCCTAAATCTGGTCCCACTGAAGCCCATGGTAATGGACTTCAGTGGGAGCAAAGTTAGGCCAACAGTGAGCACCTCTGAAAATCCCATCAGCTAATTTTATCTTGCTCTTCGATGCATAGGCATTGCCCTGCCACATACCCAGTGCAACTGCCTACCTAGCATGCAAGCCCAGTAGCTGATGTTAGAAACTAAGCAACAAAATAAGTCTGTGTGTCTAAGAGCACCATCATGCCATATCACAATACATGCTTGTACTGAACAAATCCAAGCTGCAAACTTGTTTATTAAGGGCCTGATATGATGACGCAGCTTTCCTATTCAAGTAATTTAGATAATCACACAACAGCATGCAAGTCTGGAAGACATTGGTATATGTGTTCCCAAGAGAAATATCCTTTCAGCCATCTTTAATCTAACTGTTGGAATACAGAGGGAGATGCATACACTGAAGAAGAGCATTATTCCTCCCAGGAACCTCAAGGGTTTTTGCCGCCCCAAGCAGCCCCTCCCCCCCCCAAAAAAAAGCGGGAGTGAGGGACCCTCCACCGAATTGCCACTGAATAGCTGGACGTGCCGCCCCCCTCCGGAGTGGCCGCCCCAAGCACCTGTTTGCTAAGCTGGTGCCTAGAGCCGGCCTTGATTCCTCCCCAAGTTTCAAAGGACGCGGATGAAAGCTAAAGTAGCAGCCAGCCCTGCATACACATAAAGGTGACAGTCACTTTCTGCAGAGATTTTTTGATTTCTCTGCCTGCCTTTCTCAATATCAGCAGGTGATTTTAGGGTTCAGCAGAAAGTGAGAAACTGATGGCATTGGCTAACTAGTCAGTGTGGGTAGCAGGAAATTTCCCACACACAGGTCGAGCAATATACTTCAACCCTGATTTGCAGAACTCCCTCATATTCCAGTCCACTGTAAATTAATCCAGATACACAGCTCTGCCAGCTCCCTGTGGTCCTGAATACTGCAGTCCCTGCTGCTCCAGTCCTAGTACCCCCTCATAGCTCTGCCAACACACGTCAGCCTTGACCTGATCAACGGCAGTGACACTGACATTATAATGCTGAGTTTTGAGTTTTGCACACGCACACACATTTTGTGAGGCGAACAAGCAGAGATTAAGTCATAACATTCATTTCCATGTGGTACTTAAAGCAGAGTTTCAGCACAGATTTGGAGAAGTGAGTCAAGACAAATGCCATAGATTCCTCTTGTTCCTGGCATCTAGAAAGCATCACATATGGAATAGAGACGATGAGCATCTATATCCAATGCACTGACTACTCACTAATGGGTGCCCCAAATGGCGAGCAAATACAACCTTTGGCCTCTATGAAGAAGAAAACTGCAGCTGAAGAGCACCAGGATTTTGGCCTAGACACCATTCCCACACTGCAAAAAGACGTGCCTAGTGGAATTTGCTAACCAGAATTCCTAGAAGTTATAAAAGCAACAATAAGGAAGCCACAGCCCACATATATCTAGGTCAAATGCAACACACTTACTGAAGGATCATTAATTTAGTGTCAATGGCTGCTCAGTGATCACAACACCTTGGGGGGATCAAACATCTTCATGTCATTTTATATTTGCAGTAAGAAGCCTCTTTTTGCCCTTTCTAAGTTATTGACTGAGATGAATAAAAATGCATGTGACGTTTAGAAGGGCTAGTAGCAATTATTAATAACCATGCGCTGCATTTCTCCAACACTTCCCAAGGATCCCAAAGCGCTTCCCAAACAGTAACAAATTTAGCCTCATAACTCCCCTGAAAGGTAGGTAAGGATTATCACCTCCATTTTACAGATGAGGAACCGGAGACATGGTGAAGGTAAGGGATAGTCTAATGGTTACACAGCAAGTCTGTGGCACTGCAGAGAACAGAACTCAAACGACTCGCAGTCTTGTGCTGTGACCACTAGATCTTAAACTTTTCCCATATTGTGGACTACAACTTATAGAGAGATTGGCTTATGGATGTTTCCCTTCCCATTTCCTTGCTGACCACAGCTCCCCTCCCATTTCCAAAAGCTTACATAGAAAATTAACAGCAAGAATGCATGAGATTTATTTTAGCTGACTTAGTGCTGGTTTTCCTCTTGTTTTGAGCTGCTCAGTCACACTGTCTGACCAGCCAGTTCTAACATACTTGCTTTTAATACAATATGATCACACACCTTAGAACTGGAAAAAAAAAATCACATTGCAGCCCACACCCTTAACTCTGACCTGCTAATCTGTAATTTAGTTACAACGTTCTATGGATATGCCTATGAAATAGGGTGGGCATGTGCATTTCAATCATATTTGTGTGAATTTCTGAATGGCAGTGGGTATTGCATAGCTGATCTGATTTTTTAAAAGTCACAGTGTAAATACCTAGCAGATGTTCGTTTGTGATTTTTGACCAGCGAGTCAAATCAGCTTTCTGTTCAATACCTAGTGTATGCTGTGTGGACATGCTAAGATTGTAATTTTACAATAACTGACATTAAATTAAATATTGTAGTGTTGGAAGGACAAAGTTCAGAGTGCACGCTGCAATGGAATTTTCAGTTTTTGGCTGTGTGCATTGAGAGGGGATAGTATTATGGAACAGAAAATTATTGTGTGTCAGAGGGGTATTAGTGTGTTGGTCTGGATCAATATCATGGATGGTATCAGTCTAATGTTTGGAGATTTATATTGTATTGGGCATGAATGCTGCCTTAATTTATGTTCTCCTGGACTTTTAAGTATTTGCAGTTTCATAAGAAAAATATACTTAAGCAACAACAAGGAGGAAAGAATGCAAGCCAGAATAGGGAAAGAACAAGTTAAAGAATATTATGATAAGTTAAATGTATTCAAGTTGGCAGGGCCTGATGAAATTCACCCGAGGGTACATAAGGAACTAGCTGAAGCAATCTCAGATTATCTTTGAGAACTCAGAGCACAGGTGATGTCCAGGAGGACTGCAGAAGGGCAAACATAGTGCCGGTTTTTAAAGAGGGGAGAAAAGGAGGACTCGGGGAATTACAGACCAGTCAGCCTAACTTCAGTTCTTGGAACAAATGATCAAACAATCAGTATGGCTACGTCTTCACTACCCGCCGATCCGGCGGGTAGCAATCGGTTTATCGGGGATCGACTTACCGCGTCTCGTGAGGACGCGGTAAAATCGATCCCTGATCGCTCTGCCGTCGACTCCGGAAATCCACCTCGACAAGAGGCGGCAGCGGAGGCGGCAGCAGCGCGGCAGCGGTCGGCTTTCCCCCGTCCTCACCACCAGGTAAGCCGACCTAAAATACGCAACTTCAGCTACGGTATTCACGTAGCTGAAGTTGCGTATCTTAGGTCGGAACACCGCTGTAGTGTAGACCTAGCCTTTGTAAGCACCAGAGGATAACAGGGTGATGAGTAATAGCCAACATGGTTTTGTCAAGAACAAAACATGCCAAACCAACCTAATTTCCTTCTTTGAGAGGATTACTGGCCTAGTGGATGGGCATGCCATATCTTGATTTTAGTCAGGCTTTTGACACAGTCCCACATAACATAAGCAAACTAGGGAAATATGGTCTAGATAAAATTACTATAAGGTAGGTGCACAACTGGTTGAAAAACCACACTCAGAGAGTAATCATCAATGGTTTACTGTCAGACTGGGAGGATGTATCTAGTGGCGTATGTCTATGCTGCAGTTAAAAACCTGCAGCTAGCCTGTGCTAGCTGACTCAGGCTCATGGGGCTTGGGCTAATGAGCTGTTTAACTATGGTGTAGACATTTGGGCTTGGTTGGAACCTGGGTGCTAGGACCCTGCAAGGTGGGAGAGTCCCAGAGCACGGGCTGCAGCCTGAGCTCAAATGTCTACACCACAATTAAACAGCACCTTAGCCTGAGCCCAAATCTGCTGGCACCGGAACTGTGGGTGTCTGGTTGCAGTGTAGACATACCCTCAGAGTTCTGTCCTGGGTCTAGCAGTATTCAACGTTCTCGTTAATGAGTCATGGTGGGAATCCACAAAGTGACTATTATACCTAAACTCCAGACTCAGGCACCTAAGTCAGGTGTTATGTGCCTATGTCCCAGTTTTGGCTCCACTGCAATTCACAAAACTCCTGTAAACTCTGTAGCTGCCTAAACTCTCTTGGCAACTGAGCTTTTCAGAGTAAAAGTTCCCCGGGTGCCCATGTTCCTGTCTCTGGGCACGTGAACAGCTGCCTCTCTCCTGTGTCCGGACACCTCTCTTCCGCTTGAGCCCCAGAGTGATTCACAAGCCAGGGGAAGAAAGGCATTCAGCCACCTAAGTTGTGTGCAGGGCCCACTCCAGTGGGCATGCTAAGAGGCCACCTAGCAGACCGGGTCCCATTCAGAGTCTGGCCAGAGGAGGTGGTGGTGCCCACCTTACATCTCTTAGCTCAGTGGTTAGAGTACTTACCTGGGATGTGGGAGACCCAGGTACAGCCCCCACCACCACCTAGCAGAGGGGGAGAAAGACGCCTCCCTGCAGACTGCACTTAGGTGCCTATCCCCATGAGAGGGGTGGGGCTTACACACACTGTTCTTGTCATCATCTCCCATTGGCTAGCTTAGGTGTGGGCTAACATGCTGGCTTTTGTGGATCGCATTCCAAGGCGCTGATCTCTCCCTTTGCAATGAATAGGGAGTCTAGGCATCTAACCCAGCGTTGCAGATCTCAGTGCTGAACCTGTGATTTTCTAGGCCTCTAAAAGTTAGGCGCCACAATGCTTGGTGTTGCAATGTCTAAATCTCTTTGTGGACCCACCCTTAGATAATGCAGTAGAAAGTATTCTTATAAAATATGCAGGTGGCACCGAGCTGGGAGGGTTGCAAGCACTTAGGAGGATAGTGATTAGAATTCAAAACAACCATGGCAAACTGGAGAATTGGTCTGAAATCAACAAGATGAAATTCAATAAAGACAAGTGCAAAGTAGTTTGCACTTAGAAATGAAAAATCAAAGGCACAAATACAAAATGGGGAATAACTGGCTAGGTAGTAGTGCTGCTGAAAAGGATCCGAGGCTTTTAGTGGATCACATATTGAATATGAGCCAATGTGAAGCTGTTGCAAACAAGGCAAATATCATTCTGGGATGTATTAACAGGATTGTCGTAGGTAAGATTTGGGAGGTAACTGTCCTGCTCTGCTCAGCACTGATGAGACTGCAGCTGGAGTACTGGGTCCACTTACGGGTGCCATACTTTAAAAAACGGTGTGGAGAGAGTCAGAGGAGAGCAACAAAAAATAAAATGTTTAGAAAACCTGACCTATGAGGGAAGGTTAAAAACACTGGACATGTTTAGTGTTGAGAAAAGAAGATGGAGTGGGGACATGATAACAGTCTTCAAATATGTTAAAGAAGACAGGGATCAATTGTTCTCCATGTCCACTGAAGGTAGGACAAAAACATAATGAGCTTAATCTGCACAAGAGAGATTTAGATTAGATATTAGGAAAAACTTTCTAACTATAAGGGTAGTTAAGCTCTGGAATAGGCTTCCAAGGGAGGATTGTGGAATCCCCATCACTGGAGGTTTTTAAGAATGACAAACACCTGTCAGGGATGATCTAGGTTTACTTGGCCCTGCTTCATCAAGTAGGGGATGGACTGGATGACCTCTTGAGGACCCTTCCAGTCCTACATTTATATGATTCTAACTTTAACTCTAAATTAACAAAGCATTTGGGCCATTTTCAACCTTCATTGCAATGCAGCCAGCTCTGGGTTGAACCAAGTAGCTTTCTGCCAATGCACAGAAATGAAGCAAAACCAAAGCCAGAATATCACCAGGAGTGGAATTTACATGAGATACCATGGCTAACCTTCCTACTCTTACAAAGAGTGCAATGGTATATTTAATGACCACATCCCATCAAAAACACCCACTATCTCCAACAAGACCAGTCTGGGGCGCTGGTTAAGAGCTGATTCAGAGAGAATTCCCCTCTTTATATGGTCACTCTTTACATGGGAATGTTTCCTAAATTTCTGCCTTTAAGCAGTTTTTTCCCCTGACAAAGGAGCAGCTCCCCTCTCCTGGAGGAAGCATGTTGAATGATATACTACTACACTCACCAGCAACTTTCTTGACATGAAACAGGTCACTGTTTAATTCCCTGGACTGCTAGTCAGGCTAGAAATAGAAATCATCATTTGTAAAGTGCATTAGCAGATGTCAGCATGACTGGAGTGGGGATGGTAGGGTTTGGGGGAGGTTGGAGGAAAGATTCATTTCAGAAAGCAGCTACTCACTGGGTAGAATGAGGAGATACACACACACACGGAAGGAGGGATAGATAGACATTCATCTATATTGAGCATGTATTTCTGTTAGATAGTCATGACTTTGCATTATTCACAGAGATAAAATAGAAGAGATGTGGTGAGTCACTGCTACTAAATGCATTAAAGGATACTTAGGCAAATACCCAGTGTAGGCATCATTGCTAAACAAGTTCATTTACTCATAGTGATCTATTCAAATGCGCTATCCATGTGAAAAACCTCTCTGAAATAAACACCCATAAAGAGAATTCTTGTGTTAAATGACTAAAAACCCAGCAAACCTGAATGCTACATAATGGAAAATGATTAGGGGACCGGTTAAAAGAATGAGATAAATTGCTTTAATTAACTCCATACTAAGCTATGCAAATAAGATGTATACTCTGCCATCCGTAAATAACCACCCAAGAGTACTGATAATGAGGTGTGCATCACATGACAGCATACTGCAAAGTCTGCTTCCTATAACAGTTTACCAGACTAACACCCTGGCCATACTAGTCAGCACCGGCTGCTTCCCGTCAGTTGTGCATGTTCCAGTTCTCCATAAAACCTGGACTACACCAAACTCCATCTCCACTGCAGGTTAAAATGTATGCAAGTGGATGGAACGTGAGCAATGGTGCGGTGCCAGACCTGCCATAGAGGCTAAGGTCCAGATCCTTAAAGAACATTTAGGCTCCTAACTTCCACTGAAATCAAAAAGAACAGCCATAATAGGTCAGACCAATGGTCCATCTAAGTCCAATGTTCTGTCTCTGACAGCAGCTAGTGCTAGATACTTCAGAGTGAATGAACAGAACAGGGCAATTTCAAGTGATCCAGCCCCCTGTCATTTGTCCTAGATTCTGGCAGTCAGACATTTAGGGACACCCAGAACATAGGATTGCGTCCTTGACTAATAGCCATTGATGGACATTCATGAACCTAGCCTCTATGAACTTAGTTAATTCTTTTCAGAACCCTGTTATACTTTTAGCCTTTACAGCATCCCCTGGCAACGAGTTCTGCAGGTTGACTGTGTGTTGTGTAAAGAAGTACTTCCTTTTGATTGCTTTAAACCTGCTGCCTATTAATTTTATTGGGTGACCTCTAGTTCCTGTGTTATGTGAAGGGGTAAATAACACTTGCCTATTCACTTTCTTCACATCATTCATGATTTTATCGACTAAAGGAAGTTAGGAGCCTAAATATCTTTGAGGATCTTGACCTAAGAGTATGTCTATACTATGAAATTAGGTTGAATTTATAAAAGCCGGTTTTATAGAAATCGGTTGTATACAGCCGATTGTGTGTGTCCCCACATAAAATGCTCTAAGTGCATTAAGTCGGCGGACCGCGTCCACAATACCGAAGCTAGCGTCGACTTCCGGAGCGTTGCACTGTGGGTAGCTATCCCACAGACCCGCAGTCTCCGCCGCCCATTGGAATTCTGGGTTGAGATCCCAATGCCTGAATGATGCAAAAGGGGTTCTGGGTACATGTCATCAGGCACCTCCCCCTCCGTCAGAGCAACGGCAGACAATCGATTCGCGCCTTTTTACCTGGGTTACCTGTGCAGACAACATACCACGGCAAGCATGGAGCCCGCTCAGCCCAGCTCACCGTCACCATATGTCCTCTGGGTGCCGGCAGACGTGGTACTGCATTCGTTACCATGGTATCTCATGTAAATTCCACTCCTGGTGATATTCTGGCTTTGGTTTTGCTTCATTTCTGTGCATTGGCGGAAAGCTACTTGGTTCAACCCAGAGCTGGCTGCATTGCAATGAAGGTGCAGTATGACTGGTAGCCTTCATCGGCGATCTGGGGGCTGGCAGACGTGGGGCTGCACTGCACACAGCAGCAGCCCCTTGCCTTTTGGTAGAAGATGGTATATTACGACTGGTATCCATCGTCGTCGTACTGCAGTGGCTGTCAATCATGGGCACCTGGGCAGACATGCTCAGTCCTATCGAACTGTCTTGACGATGATGGCTATCAGTCGTAGTATGCTATTTTCTGCCAAGCGCCCAGTATTTTCTGCCAAGCACCCAGAAGTTGCCGAGGGCTATCAGTCATGCTGCACCGTCATCTGTCAGCTTAAGATGTAAAAAATAGATTTGTTCTGTATTCATTTGCTTCCCCCTCCCTCCGTGAAATCAACGGCCTGCTAAACCCAGGGTTTTGAGTTCAATCTTTGGGGGGGGCCATTCTGTGTGACAGTTGTTTGTGTTTGTCCCTGATGCACAGCCACCTTTGTTGATTTTAATTCCCTGTACCTGTACGCCATGTCGTCACTCGCCCCTCCCTCCCTCCCTCCCTCCCTCCGTCAGATACTAGTTTCACGCCTTTTTTCAGACTAGATGCCATAGCTAGCACTGGGATCATGGAGCCCGCTCAGATCACCGCGGCAATTATGAGCACTATGAACACCACGCGCATTGTCCTGCAGTATATGCAGAGCCAAGACTTGCCAAAGCAAAACCAGGACCAGCCGACGAGGCGATTGCAGCGCGGCAACGAGAGTTATGAGGAAATTGACATGGACATAGACCTCTCACAAGGCACAGGCCCCAGCAATGTGGAAATCATGGTGTTACTGGGGCAGGTTCATGCCGTGGAACGCCGATTCTGGGCTCGGGAAAGAAGCACAGACTGGTGGGACCGCATCGTGCTGCAGGTGTGGGACGATTCCCAGTGGCTGCGAAACTTTCGCATGCGTAAGGGCACTTTCATGGAACTTTGTGACTTGCTTTCCCCTGCCCTGAAGCGCCAGAATACCAGGATGAGAGCAGCCCTCACAGTTGAGAAGCGAGTGGCGATAGCCCTGTGGAAGCTTGCAACGCCAGACAGCTACCAGTCAGTCGGGAATCAATTTGGAGTGGGCAAATCTACTGTGGGGGCTGCTGTGATCCAAGTTGCCAGGGCAATGAAAGACCTGGTGATATCAAGGGTAGTGACTCTGGGAAACGTGCAGGCCATAATGGATGGCTTTGCTGCAATGGGATTCCCAAACTGTGGTGGGGCGTTAGACGGAACCCATATCCCTATCTTGTCACCGGAGCACCAAGCCACCGAGTACATAAACCGCAAGGGGTACTTTTCAATGCTGCTGCAAGCCCTGGTGGATCACAAGGGACGTTTCACCAACATCAATGTGGGATGGCCGGGAAAGGTACATGATGCTCGCGTCTTCAGGTACTCTGCTCTGTTTCGAAAGCTGGAGGAAGGGACATTCTTCCCGGACCAGAAAATAACCGTTGGGGATGTTGAAATGCCTATCGTGATCCTTGAGGACCCAGCCTACCCCTTAATGCCATGGCTCATGAAGCCGTACACAGGCAGCCTGGACAGTAGTCAGGACCTGTTCAACTACAGGCTGAGCAAGTGCCGAATGGTGGTGGAATGTGCATTTGGACGTTTAAAAGCGCGCTGGGGCAGCTTACTGACTCGCTCAGACCTCAGCGAAAAGAATATCCCCATTGTTATAGCTGCTTGCTGTGCGCTCCACAATATCTGTGAGAGTAAGGGGGAGACATTTATGGCGGGGTGGGAGGTTGAGGCAAATCGCCTGGCCGCTGATTACGCGCAGCCAGACACCAGGGCGATTAGAAGAGCACAGCAGGGCGCGGTGTGCATCAGAGAAGCTTTGAAAACGAGTTTTGTGACTGGCCAGGCTATGGTGTGAAACTTCTGTTTGTTTCTCCTTGATGAACACTCCGCCCCCCCACCCAGTTCACTCTACTTCCCTGTGAACCAACCACCCCACCCTCCCCTCCCCCCTTCGAGCACCACTTGCAGAGGCAATAAAGTCATTGTTACTTCACATTCATGCATTCTTTATTAATTCATCACACAACTAGGGGGATAATTGCCAAGGTAGCCCGGGATGGGTGGGGGAGGAGGGAAGGAAAAGGACACACTGCAGTTTAAAACTTTAACTCTTATTGAAGGCCAGCCTTCTGATGCTCGGGCAATCATCTGGGGAGTGGCTGGGTGGCTGGAGGACCCCCCACCATGTTCTTGGGCATCTGGGTGAGGAGGCTATGGAACTTGGGGAGCAGGGCTGTCGGTTACACAGGGGCTGTAGCGGTGGTCTCTGCTCCTGCTGCCTTTCCTGCAGCTCAACCATATGCTGGAGCATATCAGTTTGATGCTCCAGCAGCCGGAGCATCGACTCTTGCCTTCTGTCTGCAAGCTGACGCCACCTATCATCTTCAACCCGCCACTTGCTCTGTCCATCCCGCGATTCAGCCCGCCACCTCTCCTCTCGTTCATACTGTGCTTTTCTGTAGTCTGACATTGACTGCCTCCACGCATTCTGCTGTGCTCTGTCAGTGTGGGAGGACATCTGGAGCTCCGTGAACATATCATCCCGAGTCCGCCGTTTTCTCCTTCTAATCTTCACTAGCCTCTGTGAAGGAGAAACATTTGCAGCTGGTGGAGGAGAAGGGAGAGGTGGTTAAAAAAGACACATTTTAGAGAACAATGGGTACACTCTTTCACGTTAAATTTTGCTGTTCACATTACACAGCACATGTGCTTTCGTTACAAGGTCGCATTTTTCCTCTTATATTGAGGGCCTGCCGGTTTGGTGTGAGAGATGACTCACGCAGTGCCAGGCAACAGATTTCGGCTTGCAGGCAGCCATGGTAAGCCACAGTCTTTTGGCTTTTTTAACCTTCTTAACATGTGGGAATGGTTTCAAACAGTAGCGCCCTCATTTCCCATACCAAGCACCCGTTGGGTTGGCCATTTAAAATGGGTTTGCAATGTAAAATGAGGGGCTGCGGTTTCCGGGTTAACATGCAGCACAAACCCAACTAACCCCCCTCCCCTCCCACACCCAATTATCGGGGATGATCACTTCACCCCTCCCCCCCACCGCGTGGGTAACAGAGGGGAACATTTCTGTTCAGCAGAGCAGGAAGGGGCAACTCTGAATGTCCCCTTAATAAAATTGCCCCATTTCAACCAGGTGACCGTGAATGATATCACTCTCCTGAGGATAACAAAGAGCGATAAGGAATGGATGTTGTCTGCATGCCAGCAAACACCGGGACCATACGCTGCCATGCTTTGCTATGCAATGATTCCAGACTACGTGCTACTGGCCTGGCGTGGTAAAGTGTCCTACCATGGCGGACGGGATAAGGCAGCCCTCCCCAGAAACCTTTTGCAAAGGCTTTGGGAGTACATGAAGGAGAGCTTTCTGGAGATGTCCCTGGAGGATTTCCGCTCCATCCCCATACACGTTAACAGACTTTTCCAGTAGCTGTACTGGCCGCGATTGCCAGGGCAAATTAATCATTAAACACGCTTGCTTTTAAACCATGTGTAATATTTACAAAGGTACACTCACCAGAGGTCCCCTGTGTGCCCTCAGGGTCTGGGAGCACGCCTTGGTTGAGTTCAGGGGTTACTGGTTCCAGGTCCAGGGTGATAAACATATCCTGGCTGTTGGGGAAACCGGTTTCTCCGCTTCCTTGCTGCTGTGAGCGATCTACATTATCTTCATCCTCATCTTCCTCATACCCCGAACCCGCTTCCCTGTGTGTTTCTCCAGTGACGGAGTCATAGCACACGGTTGGGCTAGTGGTGGCTGCACCCCCTAGCATGGCATGCAGCTCCGCGTAGAAGCGGCATGTTTGCGGCTCTGCCCCGGACCTTCCGTTTGCCTCTCTGGCTTTGTGGTAGGCTTGCCTTAGCTCCTTAATTTTCATGCGGCACTGCTGTGCGTCCCTGTTATGGCCGCTGTCTTTCATGGCCTTTTCTAATATTTTGCCATTTCGTTTACTGCTACGGAGTTCAGCTAGCACTGATTCGTCTCCCCATATGGCGAGCAGATCCTGTACCTCCCGTTCAGTCCATGATGGAGCTCTTTTGCGATCCTGGGACTCCATCACGGTTACCTGTGCTGATGAGCTCTGCATGGTCACCTGTGCTCTCCACGCTGAGCAAACAGGAAATGAAATTCAAACGTTCGCGGGGCTTTTCCTGTCTACCTGGTCAGTGCATCTGAGTTGAGAGTGCTGTCCAGAGCGGACACAATGAAGCACTGTGGGATAGCTCCCGGAGGCCAATAACGTCGAATTCCGTCCTCACTACCCCAATTCCGACCCGCTAAGGCCGATTTTATCGCTAATCCCCTCGTCGGAGGTGGAGTAAAGAAACCGGTTTAAAGGGCCCTTTAAGTCGAAAGAAAGGGCTTCGTCGTGTGAACGTGTCCAGGCTTAATTCGATTTAACGCTGCTAAAGTCGACCTAAACTCGTAGTGTAGACCTGACCTCAGTCTAGCAGCCCTCAGGTTGGAGCTCCCCTGGCCCTGCCTAGCACTCCTCTGTCCATGGTGCTGTCTCTCTCAACCCTCCTACAAAGCAACCAGTCCTCCTCCTTTGGCCTCCAGGGAGAGACTTCCTCTGTTCTGCTCATCAGCTCTTCTTATATGGGCCAGCGTGGCCCTGATTGGCTGCCCCACTAAGCCTTCTCCCTACTGGCTGGCTCAATAAGCGCTCTGCTAATTGGCTGGGTTCTGCACAGCCTTTCCAAAGCTGCTTTAACCCTTCTTCTGCCTATGTGGGGCAGCCGCCCCACCACACATGCGAAGGGGCAAAAGGGGAAAGGGAGCCCTTAAGAATGATTTTTTTTGGCTAGATAAAGGTCAAAGTCTGTCCTCACTGCCTTGATTCTCCAATGCCCTCTGTCTTGTACAGGTGTTTACAGCCATGCAGAATGAGAAGGTAGAATGCTCCCAGATCCGAAGGTATAACACCCCCTTCATCCCTATCCATGCAAGGTGCAAGTCAGTGGAGAATCAGGCCCAGTGTGAGATTTTCCTAGTGACTTCATTGGGAACAGGGTTTGGCCCTAGCAGAACAGCAGAGTGGACAGGGAGGTGCACCCACTAATATAACACGGTCATCCCGAGACAAAACTGTACTGTGATGAACTGGTGCTAGGGCACTGGCCTCAGATGCCTGTTGAGCGCTGTTTAAACATTTACCCAAAGATCAGCTGTGGGTCACAAACAAATGGGAACCTAATCTGTGGAAATAAATAAATAATGAAATCCAGGAAGCAGCTGCTAGAATTAGCAAAACATAATACAGGGCGAGCAGCATTCGATGCACTCTTCCTATGTAGAACAGAACCTTGGAACTCACTGGGCTGAGGTCACCTGACCATTCCCTGACTGCTTAATCCTGGCCCAGATGTGCACAGATCCCTCAGTCTGCATGCTAGAGAACCACCAAGCTACAGCTCTGTGTGTCTATTATTATTATTATCATCTATTTGTATTACTGCAGTGCCTAGAGTCCCTAGCTGAGATCAGAGGCCTGTTAGGCTGGGCACTGAACATACACCGAATAAGACACCATCCATGCCCCAAATTGCTCAGTCTAAATAGACAGACAGACAAAGGGTGGCTGGAGAAGTAGTGCCCCAGAGAGAAGCAGTGAGAGGCTGTGATAAATGAAGGGGGGTTAGCCCCCTTTTCTGAACACCCAGTCAGCTGTAAAATCCCTCTTGGTAGCTGTTCTCTGCTTGCTTTACCTGTAAAGGGTTAACCTAGGGAGATTGAAGTGTTGAAGAAATACTGGCTTTTGTATGTTACCATTCCTGATGTCCGATTTGTGTCCATTTATTCTTTTACGTAGGGACTGTCTGGTTTGGCCAATGTACATGGCAGAGGGGCATTGCTGGCACATGATGGCATATATCACATTAGTAGACTTGCAGGTGAATGAGCCCTTGATGGTGAATGATGGTAACATACAAAAGCCAGTAGGAGAACACTTCAATCTCCCTGGACATTCTATAACAGATTTAAAAGTAACTGTTCTTGAACAAAAACTTCAGAAACAGACTTCAAAGAGAAACAGCAGAACTAAAATTCATTTGCAAATTTAACACCATTAATTTGGGCTTAAATAGGGACTGGGAGTGGCTGGCTCATTACAAAAGCAGCTTTGCCTCTCCAGGAATTGACACCTCCTCATCTATTATTGGGAGTGGACTACATCCACCCTGATTGAATTGGCCCTGTCAACACTGGTTCTCCACTTGTGAGGTAATTCCCTTCTCTTCATGAGTCATTATATAATGCCTGCATCTGTAATTTTCACTCCATGCATCTGAAGAAGTGAGGTGTTTTACCCATGAAAGCTTAAGCCCAAATAAATCTGTTAGTCTTTAAGGTGCCACCTGACTCCTTGTTGTTGTTTTTTAGGAGATTTTGACTTAGTTCTATGCTTAATTCCCTATTATACACTAAAATTGGAGCATTTTATTGACACGGTAAAAATATAATCACACATATAAATATGCACTCAGTGATATTTTTATTCCAGTTATAGATTGTAATAGTTTGCAAATGTTCAATGCATTGATGCATTTACCCTATTATAACACAGTAAAATATGATTTATGACCTTTAACTTACAAAAGATAATGCATTAAATCAATAAGAATTAGTTTAAATTATTAGTGCTTTGATGTCAGCTACAATACATCCACTCTATTATCATGCTGTTTAAAGACATGAAGGGCTTTGCATGGCACTGTTCACAAGGAGATGTTTATAGAGAAATTCAAGAGAATCAAGAGCTACCAAAACTGGCCTTATGTCAAAGGTAATCTCCGAACAGAGAATGTGTTAATCTATAGTATGCAATAGCACAATGCTCTAAATAAATCCGAGCCTTGTTAATTCTTAGTACTACCTTTGATTTCAGCATGAACTTTTTTGGCCAAACTGCATGCTCTGGGACGGACACAAGGAAGCATTATTTCCCTTGGGAGTGATCCATTTCAGCACCATGGACAGCTCTTTCCAGTGCACTATTGAGTAGTTGCTGAAATGGCCCTCTGGAGATAAACAAATGATATGCCTATTATAACAAACAGCCTTTTAATTGCTATGATTAAGAAAGTCTTGGACCTTGCACTTTCCATTAGTTCAAATAAAGGAGTGCAGGATGCAATAAAAGGAACTCATTACCAAGATCCCCCCTTCCATCAAATATTAACTAAAAGAAATTAAAAAGCAGTCAGCCTTGAATGTGCTCTGGCTTCTGCAGGAAGGGAGAGCACTTCATAAACTTGGAGCCTCGAGAGAGAAAGCTCCAGCTCCTGGATGCTAGGACAGCCAGCAGCTCCAGCCTCAACCATTGCCGCTGCTGGGATGAGCCATAAGACAATAGACTATCCCCCAGCAAGACTGGATCTACAGGACTCAAGACATTTCTATTACCTCCACTGAATACCTACTGTTTCATTTGATTTAACATTGCCTTTTAAATTATTCATTCAAAGGCTATGGTCCCTCCATGCCAGTGTGCTTCTCCTCAAGTATATGTAGTTTGTGATAACACCACTTCATTTTGCTTTTCGCCCTTTCACATGAGGATCTCAAAGCTCTTTGTAGGCCTTTGTGAATTAGCTTTTCCAACAGACTCCTATGAGCATAATTAGTCAAATTAATCAGATGGGAAACCAATCACAGAGAGGATAAGCAACTTGACTGAAATGAATCCGTGACAGAGCTGGGATCAGACTCCAAGTCCACACTAACCACTAGACGGCACTTCTTTTTACTTGTGATCCTTCAAGTCTGATAGGATGGTATTTTTTTAAGTTTACATAAGGAGAGTGGAGAGTTGTATCCTTGTGCACAATGAATGGGCCATGGATACTGACTGCCCCTTCCATCCTGACAAGTGGCCCCTCCAGTCATGGTTGAGACTGGTTCAAAAGGTAGTGAGGGAGTGTGTATGTAGCTTGCACTGCCTCTGCCTGCCCTCTGTATGTCTTATGATCTCCAGACCTGTCAGGCCAACAGCTTTCTACAGCTGCAAATATTCCCCCAGATTCCCTTTCCCATTAGTTATTGTATGTCAGTCCATGCTCCCCAAGACAAGTAATATTGCTTTACGCTTATACAGTGCTTGTAATAATAGGATTCAATGACACTTGACAGCCATCAATCAAGCTACATAACCCTCCAATCCTGCTGTAAATGTAACCCCGATTTTACAGATGGGGAAACAGTCACAGAGCCGGTGAGTGACTTGCCTAAGGCCACTACATGAGTCAGTGGTAGAGTCAGGACTCAGGAGTCCCATCTCCCCATCCCATGCTCTACCCACTGGATACTGCTGCCTCCATAACCCAAGGCACTCATCTCATTCTTGGGAGCAACCCCGGGGAGAGCATCATGCACACTTGTTCCACCACAATTCAAATACAATGCAAACAAGCAACATCCACCATCTGAAAAAAATACTGCGTTAAAGATTGCAGAAAGGTCTGAGGAAGCCAATGTGCAACATGCCATTGACAAAAATGGAAGGAAAAGCCAGTACTGAAATGTATTCAGCTACTTGAATCTCCTCCTTGGCCTGCACGCATGGCATCACAAGGAAACGACATATTCCTTTACTGTGTTACAAGGATGTTCCCCGCAGTGACAAGAGACACAAATGTCACAAGGATAACAGCCATACTAGGTTCTTTGCAAGCTACTCTTGTGGCCACTGCCCTGGACCTGCTCTGTGCTCTCTTTCCTGCAACCGCTTGTTCAGCAAACTAAGCAGTTTCTTAAATCTATATTTAGATTCTGGCTTTCCTAAAAAAGAAAGAGGAATCAATGTGATTTCATTTCCCACCCCCCACACACAGAGCCTTAAGAGACCTTGTTTGTTCAGAGCTCAGGTTCGGGGAATTATCTGCCCTAAATCTGAAGAGTGGAGGCAGTTAGAGCAGAATTACCGTTTCAGCTCCTAGACAGCATTAGTCATATTCACACCTTCCCTGGATCCAGCCATTATCAGCTCAGAGCGAGTCATGCTCTGCAACAGGACAGTAGAGCAAAGAGGTTTTAGGACAATTACTTCCTGTGCAAAAATTTCATTCCCTCCCCTCCTTAGTGCTTGAAAGGGAGAAAGTTCATATCTTGGAGCTAGACATGTTTATACAGTTCTGGGGAGACCACAGGCTCAGCCAAAGTTGGGTGGATTTGAAGATGACATGCAAAGGGACACGAGTGATATTTCACTGCCAAGAGAAGCTGGTGATGGCACCACTACCCCCTCCCATATGTGTTCTGCTTTAAAATCCATTAGGGCCTTCACCAGAGACTTGTACGCACAAGCTGACCAGGAGAGGTGCCCAATCAGTGTGTCTCCAGGCCAGCATGGTCCCACCTTATCATGGCTTGGCTCCACCGACTGTTGGTGTTGCACTGGCTAATTCCATGTCCCCGGGTGGAGTGAAAGTCACAGAGAGGACTCTGCACACCTGCTGCTGTGGTCTGGCACCTAGGTTCTGCTGGCTTGTTCCAGTGGAATCCTAGTGGGATCACTTCTTGGGCAGTCATGTCACTGCAAAGGCTGTCATCTCTCTCCATGCTTATCCTAGCCAAGCTTCACCAGGAGGGGCTAAGCAGCATAACCCCTTCCGTACAAAGCTACCTAGCTATGTATAATTCCTTGTTCTCACCCTTCATCCAGGCCTGCTGGAATCCCAGCAAGTCATCGAGGAAAGAGCAGTGCAAAAGATCTAACCCTCTCTTCATGTCCAGCCCATTGTACTGGATAAACACATTGTTAGCCCCCTTCCCCATGCCTCTTTGTTAAGACGTTCAATATGTTTAATATGTCTTGATTTAACAGAACTCCCAACATAAATTATGTATAAGCCCAACATGCTTTGTTTGATCTCCCAAAAATCTCCCAAATGTATGAATATGGAAAAGTCCCTTTTTGTTTGCTGTCCATTGATCCAAGCTTTGACCCTTCTCGACATGTATTTATCTCTGATGAGCGAATAATAAAAAGAACCAACATGCTGGGGGACGGAAGGAAGCCCC
This sequence comes from Terrapene triunguis, assembly GCF_002925995.2. Classification (NCBI taxonomy): domain Eukaryota; kingdom Metazoa; phylum Chordata; order Testudines; family Emydidae; genus Terrapene; species Terrapene triunguis. The sequence continues at coordinate 7,204,108 of NW_020664418.1, read as the reverse complement.
TTCAAGGGTACCCATTGCCTTGGAAACTTGCAGTAGAGAATATACAGCTCAATAGGGGCAGTAGTTTGCAAAGACCCAGTGCATCTACTGTTGAATGTATAGGAATACGAGTAAAGATGGGACCGAGCTACAAAACTCAGATCCTGGTCACAGTCCAACCCTGAGCACTTCTCAGATCCAGAGTTTGGTTTTGCCCATTATAGAGATGGGCCTGAATCAAATTAGGATTTGTATCAAAAAACTTTCCCAAAATGTTTGGGAGCAGGGTTTTGTTTTGGACCCATCTCTGAACACAAATGGGGTTGTCTTCTGTTTCAGAGTTGCCAGATGTCAATTCCATGGAAAGACACACAGGCGTAATTCTTATGGGCCTGATCCTGTGGCCCTTACATGACAAACTGGGCTACTCGTGAGTAACAGCTACAGATCAGGCTCAATATACTCTATGGTTTAGAATCAACAACGCTGCAACCACAACACAATATGACAAAGAGAACATGTAAACTAAAGTTGTACAAAATGTATTTCTCAACTATGTTTCTCTCCACAAGCTACAGAGACCATGGGCCAAATTCTCAGCTAGTGTAAAATGACACAGCTCCATGGAAATCACATCACTTTAGACTTGCTGAGAATCTGGGCCTTTGTCGCTCATTAATTGAAGGAAAAAAGGCTAGAATATAAAAATAAAAGAGAGACGACTGGTGTCACCATATCTATCCCAGCTGAGAATCACACATAGCCAATTACACGTAAGGCAATCCCACCATCATCACCACTTTTATCGGAGTAATGAACTGGGTCAGATAACAAGAAATGGCCAGAACAGTCACCAAGAGTCTAATGGAAGCTGGACCAGATTAATTTTGCAGTTTCATTATTGCTCTTATTTACAGTAGCACCCGCAAAATGCCAGGTGCTTTCCAAATATTCCCTGCCCCAAGGAACTTGTAATCTAAGGAGGGACAGACGCATAGACAGAGCTTATGGGAATGGGAATAACAACAGTCCATTTGTACACAAGCCAACTCAATACACTGTAAGCAGCACAGCAGAAGTGGGGCCTCTAGGAGGACTTACATGTGGACAGGGGAGGGGTCTTGTGGATGGGTTCAGGGAGGTGCAGAGGGGGCTGCATGAAAGAAGCTGGCAAAGAGATTGACAAACTTGGGAGCATTGGTAGAGAAGAGGGGACAACATGGAGCTTGACATGGACCTCCTTGATTCTGGCTGGGTCAGGAGGTGAAAATGCTGAAGTACCATGGAAAAGAGCTGGCCTTGCTACGTTTTTGTCTGTTCTATCCTGTGCAGATTCTTACTTCCCCTCATCACTGCAGGGTCCGAGCACTCTCTCCCCACAGGGAGAACTGTGTGTGCAGTTGAGCGTTTGGTTTGGAGGTTAGTTTTTGGTTTTTTTTTGTTTTTTGAGAATACCCAGGCTGCTCTGAGTTGATGCTGGAGAGAGAAGGCAGGTTGAAGAAACACACCTTGTCCTGGAACAGAGGGTGGGGAGGTTTGTGATGGTCCATAGTTCCTGGGGGAGAGTCATTCCACACTCTCAGACCAGCTACTGAGAAAGTTGTCTCCTGCCTAGACTAACATCACCCTTATTGTGCCAGCATAGCCAAGATGTTGACCACGGTCTTCATCTTGGAGCTTTAGATGATGTTTTAGATACCCTGGGCCCAAGCCATTGAGTACCTTGAAGATTGGGATTAAGACCTATAGCCTGACTTGGAATTCAATGAAAAGCTCTGCAGAGAGGGGAGGACAGATCTGATGTGCACGCGGTAGCCTTGTTGCTGAAGATACATGCTGCAGCATTCTGTACTCATTGGAGTTTCCCAAGGGTGCCCAGATATACCACATTGCCATAGTCCGCAGTAGAGATGATGCAGGTACATATAAATGAGGGCAGGCCATTATCTATAAGGATGACACAGACTCTCTTAGCCAACTGCTGATGAAAGATGGTTCTGTGGCTGGTGGTGGATGCTACTGTGCAAGAGATTAGCGTCAGCAAGGAATCCAGAAACCTTCCACCCCAGAAAGCAGCATGCTCTGGAAATCTGGCTAGAAAGTCCATTGCCAGGAGGCTCCCAGTGCAGTTTGCTCAAGAAGTCTGTATAAAGCATCCAGGATTTGGGGCACTTACTAAAAACTTTTGAGCTTCACATACTCACACGAACATCTCTGAACCAGCTCCTCAGCTGGCATGAACTGGCTTCACTAGAGCTATACTGATTTGTGCCCGCTAAGGATCTAGGCCTTTACAACCAAAATAATAAAGCAAAAGAGTGGGGAAAGGGTTGGGTGAAAAGTCAAATGTGAGGCTGATCCAACAGCTCTTAAGTCATGCAAGTCACTCTTAGTGAGCTATCCCATCGACATCCGTGGTTCTGCTCCCAAGAGGGAGGGATGCAGGATCAGGCTCTATTGTTTTTCAAAATGAAAATGTTTGGGGCAAAATCCGTAAAAATAAAGTGACGTTGATTTTGCAAATGCCTAGATTTACAACTTGGTTGAACAGCAGCACTGCGTAGAATGCTGTGCCGATGCACGCGCACTCTTGCTGCTTGACTCAGGCCCTGGGTATGCCTGCTCGTCACAGTAATGAAAAGCCATCAAGCTTTCTGAGACAAGCAGGGAGCTTGCTGTGGTCATTGACATTCAGAGTTAGAACATAAAGAGCATAAGAACGGCCATACTGGGTCAGACCAAAGGTCCATCTAGCCCAGTGTCCTGTCTTCCAACAGTGACCAATGCCAGGTGCCCCAGAGGGAATGAACAGAACAGGTAATCATCAAGTGATCCATCCCCTGTCACTCATCCCCAGCTTCTGGCAAACAGAGGCTGGGGACACCATCCCAGCCCATCCTGGCTAATAGCCATTGATGGACCTATCCTCCATGCACTTATCTAGTTCTTTTTTTGAACCCTGTTATAGTCTTGGCCTTCACAACATCCTCTGGCAAAGAGTTCCACGGGTTGACTGTTTGTTGTGTGAAGAAATACTTCTTTTGTTTTAAACTTGCTGCCTATTAATTTCATTTGGTGACCCCTAGTTTGCCCTAATGGCCAGAAATTCCTCCCCCACTGCAAGAGGCGGGAGCAAATGAGTCACAAAAGGAAGGGAGCAGAGTCTCAGCTATAAACTAGTTCTTCTTCACCCCACCCCACTTTCCAAGCCTACAGTGGACCCTTGACCCCTGCTCTAATGGATCAGGGTTCTGCAGGCTGGGAATGAGAGGAGCCAAAGGAAAGAGATACTCCCTGCAACATGCTCCCCTGTGTCTTAGTGCCTTTCCCAGTAGAAATTGCTTCTGGCATTAATGCAGCTTGGAGCAGCTTTGACTCCCATAGTATATCTTCTATTCCCCAGCCCACTTGGCAGGGGTAGAATTCAGGCAGCCAACAACAGCCGAGCTCCAAGAGCTAGAGGTGAAGGGGAGGCCAGTGTAGCACTGTCGAGGGGCCTAGGATCTGAGTGCATGGAGCTTAGGACTCCATGGAATTTCCAAGCCACGTCTCCCATTCCTCCCTACAAAGACCAAACCACCAGCCCTGTGATGGGAGGAGTCAGAGGAGGCAACAGTCTGTTCCCCTCCTTTTCCAGCAGGAAGGAATAATTTGACTCTAAATGGCAGGTTTTTTCCCCTAAGAACAAGAGGCCAAATCCTCAGCTACAACCAATCAGCATAGCTCCCTGAAGCCAACACAGCAATGCCAATTCACACCAGCCACGGACACGGACCACCATCCCTACAGGATAACTCATCCTAGATCAGGAGAGCTAAAGCTGCCTCTGAAGCGTGGAGCACAGGTCACTTGCTTGTTTGAACTACAATAAATGGCAGCATATCTGTAAATTGAAGTTTTTAAACCATGATTTGAGGACTTCAGTACCTTAGCCAGAGGCTATGGGCCTACTACAGGAGTGGGTGAATGATTCAGGAGGACAGACTAGATGATCACAATGGTCTCTTCTTGCCTTAAAGTCTATGATTCTTTCAGACAGGCTTCATCACATAGCCCAGCCTGGAGCCATCTCGGCATTGATGTGGGTGGGGGAGGGGGGAGGGGAAGGAAAAAGCGATCCAGGGACTATGTGAGGTTTCAGTTCTAAGGCTAGAAAATTCCCCAGCTCTTTATGCCAGTGTCTTGCTTGCACTGAGTAACAGACTGGACAGGAGCTCCTTGCATGCTGGAGAAGACAAAGGCTGCTGAGATCTCTGGACTAGTCAGGTATCCACAAGCTCAGAGTCAAGAGAGAGAGTCACTTTTTTAAATGTAGCAATTAAGAAAAAAGCCCCAATTGTTTTAGGTCTCAGCAGAGAAAGATTGTGCTAGGGCTATACTTATTTACATGCATCTTCTACCCCCTCTTCACACCAGACACATTTAATTCCATTATAATACCTGGCTCAGGGAGAGCTTTTATCCAATGATATCAAAGCCCTTTGCGAAAGGGGGCTACCCGCATTTTGCAGATGAGGGAACTGAGGCACAGAGTAAGTCATTTGGTTAAGGTCCCATCCAGCACGGCAGCAGCAGAACTGAGCACAGAACAAAGGTCTCCCGCCTCCTAGTCAGTGTTCCAGCGCTCACTGGGAGACAGAGCGATGTTCACATAACCGCCTCACTTCCTTCACTTAGGCTCTGTTGTCTCCCACTTGCACTTCACCACGCAGGGAACTGGAAACTCCAAGAGGTTGCCCTTACAGACTGTTCCATCGCAGGGAGGCAGCTTACCCCAGCCCTCCCCACCCTGATGGAACAACCAGGCCCCACATGGGGCAGTTCCATCTGCAAGGAGCCTCTTGGTCTCCCAACCCTCTGCAGGTATCTCTGAGCCCCTCCATTTCCCTGACTCCTCCGCAGCAAGTGTTCCTGCTTTAGATAGAAAGTAGAGGGAGGCTCAAGGGCAGCAGGAGTTTTGGATGGGAGGAGCAGGATTAAGAAACCAGCACCTCCCCATGGCAATTCATGGCATCTTATAATGCCATAAAAAGAGCTCTGCAGAAGCAGCAGGAAGAGTCTATTCTTTGAACTGCTATTAAGCTTCCTACTGAATAACTGACCTACTGTGTATTAATATTGCAGACATTGTGCCCTGGGACATCACAGGCTAAAACCTGGAAAGTATTTTATTAAATAAAACATGTTAGAGAGGAGCCAGGCAGCAAAGCTCCGATCCAAACCTCAGCAGTGCTGTGATCCCACCACTCCCTTTGGGCCCATCTCGAGAGATTTGCCAGGGAGTGGGCTTAAATACAACATCAGCGATACAGAGGCCTTGGCTACACTTGCAGATGTACAGCGCTGTGAATTAAACCTGACTTCGTGCAGCTGAGTAGGGAAAGAGCTGCAGTCTGTCCACACTGACAGCTGCCCAGCGCACTGTCGTGGCCACATTTGCGGCAATTGCAGCGCTATTGGGAGCAGTGCATTATGGGCAGCTATCCCACAGAGCACCTCTTCCCATTCTGGCACCGTGGGAAGGGGGCGTGGGTGCGGGGGATTCTGGGTCCTGTCCCAATGCCCCGTGATGCATCGCTTCGCATCCCAGAAATCCCTTTGTTTCCGTCCACCTTTGGTGCCATCTTTCAACGGTTTCTGTGCAGCGCGATCTGTCTGCGGGAAATGGAGTCTGAACTGCTGAGGTGTATGCTGACGAGTCTCGCCAGCACGTCACGTTTGGCTGTCGAACTATTCCTTAAGATCCAAAGTGAGAGTGAGGGTGAGGAGTCCGACGATGCTATCGAGCCGCGTAACGCGTACGACACGAAATTGCTTGTTGCATTCACGGACATGCTCAGCACCGTGGAACACCGCTTTTGGGCTCAGAAAACAAGCACCGAGTGGTGGGATCACATCATCATGGAAGTCTGGGATGACGAGCAGTGGCTGCAGAACTTTCAAATGAGAAAAGCCACTTTCATGAGACTGTGTGAGGAGCTTGCCCCCACCCTGCGGTGCAAGGACACGAGATTGAGAGCTGCCCTGCCAGTGGAGAAGTGGGTGGCTATTGCAATCTGGAAACTGGCAACTCCAGACAGCTACCGGTCGGTCGCAAACCAGTTTGGAGTGGGAAAGTCGACCGTTGGAATTGTGTTGATGCAAGTTTGCAAGGCCATTAATCGCATCCTACTCAGAAGAACCGTGACTCTGGATAACGTGCAGGAAATAGTGGATGGCTTTGCACAAATGGGGTTCCCTAACTGTGGAGGGGCGATAGATGGGACGCACATTCCTATTCTGGCACCACCCCACGTAGGATCTGAGTACGTTAATCGGAAGGGGTATTTCTCTATTGTTCTCCAGGCGTTTGTGGATCACCGTGGGTGTTTCATTGACATTAACACAGGCTGGCCCGGAAAGGTGTATGACGCACGCATCTTTCGGAACACTTGACTGTTCAGGAAGATGCAGGCCGGGACTTTTTTCCCCAGAGTGGAAGATCACGGTAGGGGAAGTTGAAATGCCCATTGTGATCCTTGGAGATCCCGCTTACCCGTTAATGCCGTGGCTCATGAAACCCTACACAGGGAGCCTTGACAGCAGCAAGGAACGGTTCAACTACAGGCTGAGCCGGTGCCGAATGACTGTGGAGTGTGCCTTTGGCCGTTTAAAGGGTCGCTGGTGATCTCCGTATGGGAAGCTGGACTTGGCTGAAAACAGCATCCGCGTGCTGTGCCCTCCATAATATTTGTGACGGGAAGGGTGAAAGCTTCACTCGGTCATGGACCTCTGAGTTTCAACACCTGGAGGCTGAATTTGTACAGCCAGAGAGCAGGGCTATTACAGGGGCCCAGCGCGGGGCTGCAAGGATTAGGGATGCCTTGAGGGAGCAATTTGAGGCTGAAAACCAGCAGTGATATCTGGTGCCCTGCACGGGAGTGAAGTGCAGTAGTTCCAATCTTTAGGAATCAGTGTTTGCTAAGCAGACAAGCAGACTTGCAGTGCCTGTTTATTTCCTGGGCTAAGGAGTCTTTTACTTTATGCAATAATAAAGAATGTTTTCAAAGCCAAAAAATCCATTTATTGAAAAGAAAAAAAAATTATTTATTGAAAAGAAACAAGGGGGTGGAGTGGGAAACAGTACAATCACAGATTCATGTATGTCCTGTCTGGTATGCTGTACAGTGAGTGCTGCACTTCAGGACAGCTATACTGCATGGTGATGGGGGTTGAGTGCAGAGGGTAAGGGTCGTGGTTTTCAGGGCTGGGTGGTGAAGATACTGGTGTTGGAGGCAGCAGGTGGCGTGAAGAACAAGGAAGTTGGGGAAAGTGGGTTGGAGGTGACAGTGGGGCACAACAGAAAGAGTTTTGGGACAAGGGCTGCGGGGGGGGGGTGGGGGTGGCGTTTGCGGTACTTTCTGCATGGCTACCAGCTCCTGGATAGCGTCTGCTTGGCGCTCCAGGATGCTTATGAGCCTATCAGTGCTTTGCTGCCGGTGCACGGTGCTTTGCCGCCAGTGCGCTGCATTTTCCTGGCGGATCCTGCTTTCTCTCTCCCTCCAGTTCTGTGCTTTCTCATTCTCTTTAATAGATTGCCGCATCACTTCTTGCAGCATGTCTTCTTTGCTTTTTCGCGGTCTCTTCCTGAGTCTTTGCAGTCTCTGAGCAGGCGATAAGAGGGACGGCTGAGGTCTCAAGGTTGATGCAGCTGTATAGGCAAAATGCAACATTTAACAGAGGCAGCATTGTTTATACCAGACAGAGTAATGATTCCCCCCGCACTTAAGGAGTAGAAAACACACAGGGTCTACACAATAGCATAATTTTCCCGTCCAAAACAGAGCACACATTTCCCACGGGAGCCTCAAAATGGTGAGTAAGGGAGACTGATTGTTTCAGGGCTGCACTGTCCTCTGGGTTTCTGTGCCTTGGGGAGAGCCAACAGCTTCAGGGGGCACCTACACTGAACACTGTCCCAATATTTTCCACAGGAGTTCGTCCTGGACGATATCTCGCTGCTGAGGGTGACCTGGGAAGCAAGGGAGGGTCTTCTACTGCAATGCGGCTTCCGCCCTGGCCCATATGCAGCATGCCTGTGTGCAGCAATGGTCCCCCCGCCCCTCGCGGCACAGTGGCGCGGACACGTTAGCCTGGCTGGGACAAGGACCACGGTGGCTCTCCCGATAAACCTGCGCAAGCGCATTGCACACGTTCTGGATGAGACATTTGAGGAGATTACCGAGGCTGATTACCGCGATGTGATAAACCACATCAATGCACTAGTCCGCATCTAGGCATGCATGCCTAACCCTCCTCTCCCAAAGAGCCCGCACCGAAAAAATTCCTTCCCGAAAAAAAAAACCACTTACCGGGAACCTGCTCTTCTGTTTGTCCTCCACCAAGTATCGGCCGCTGCGACTGGCTACCTTCCTCCTGGCTCGAGAAGAGCTCCTGGCTGCATGGCTCCAGGGATTCCGGGGTGTCTCCATCCGGCCCACCACCATCACTCCTGTTTTCCTCCTCCTCCTCCTCCTCTTCCTCCTCCCCCCCCCCACACCGGCTCTGAAGTGTCCATGGTGATGCTTGGAGTGGAGGTGGGATTAACCCCAAATATCACATCCAGCTCTTTGTAGAATCGGCAGGTTGCGGGGGGAGCACCCGAGCGGCCGTTTGTGTCGCGGGCTTTGCGGTAGGCACTCCGCAGCTCCTTCACTTTAATCCTGCACTGCAGGGCATCCCGGTCATGGCCCCTTTCCATCATGTCCTTTGATACCTTCCCGAAGGTATCGTATTTCCTGCGGCTGGAGCTCAGCTGGGACTGTACAGCTTCCTCCCCCCAAACACTGATGAGGTCCAGCAACTCGCCATTGCTCCATGCTGGGGCTCTCTTGGCGCGTGGAGGCATGGTCACCTGGAAAGATTCGCTGATAGCACTCCACACCACACCGGGCTGAGCAAACAGGAAGGGGATTTTTAAAATTCCCGGGGAATGTAAAGGGTGGGTCACATGGTTGATTACCTGAGGCCAGGGCAGTAGAGTTTGAACTGATGACCAGAGTGGCTAGAACAGGCATTGTGGGATACTGCCGAATAATTCTGGAGGCCATTCACAGCGCATTAGGCGGCCACACTGGCGCCGCAGCGCTGCAGCAGCAGCACAATACTTGCTATTCCTCTCGGAGAGGTGGAGTACATGCAGCGCTGCAACCACGGAGATACAGCGCTGCAAATGCCTTGCCAGTGTGGACGTGGAGTGAGTTACAGCACTGGGGGAGCCTTTACAGCGCTGTACCTCGCAAGTGTAGCCAAGGCCAGAGTGTCAAACATCTCATGTGAATAGCCACCCTCTCTGAGATAGAATAATCATTGCCCAACACTGATCTTTCCTTCCCTGCCCAGTCAGGTCAATGGGAGTTTGCACAACCCAACGAATAATGCAGGGTCCTCTTGTTTTTGAGAAGTGTTACAGTAATGTTGCAAAACACTGCACCTTCCTGTAATACTACTGCAGCTTCCTGGACTGCAACTGTAGAATACTGGAGTACTTCTAGCATAGGTACCCATCAATGTAGCCTCTGGCTACCATTATAAGAACTTGCATAGATACTGCTTCTAAATAAGGGTTGGTCTTTGAGGGCCTGATGTCACACTATTTAAGACAATGAGAGCATTGCCATTGGCTTCTGTGGGAGTAATACTCGGTCACAAACCATTCCTTTGATTAATTCTTCTTGGAAATGTAGAATTAATTAAGAATTCAGCTCAGCAATTAGAAGTAAATATATTTTTTAAATGATCAACCTGCCAGAAACAAGTTCTGAAATATATTCAGATTGAGGCATCCCAGTTTCTTCATTACAGATTTTTGCCTGTTTTCCATCTAAAACACAAAGGACATCCCAGGAGAATGGTAGGACAAACTGGTGATCGAGGCAGTAGTCTGGGACTCAGGAAACCTGGGTTCATTTCCTGATTATGCCACAGAGTCTCTGTGTGACCTCTAGCAAGTCATGTAATCTCTCCTTCTATCAGTACCCCATGTGTAAAATGGGAATAATACTACCTCTCTACCTAATATGAGTATAACAAAGGTAAATCCATAAACATTTCGGAGGTGCTCAAGTAGAATGGTGATGGAGGCTATGTAAGTGACTAGACTCACAAATAGACGAATTCTTACATCAGAGTTACAATGGAAGATTCTACCAGCTGTTTAAAACAAATCAAGCAGCCTCTCCTCTTAATGCTCTCCAAGGTATTCATTGCCAAAGCCAAGGTTTTGAAAAATGATTAGTAACTTTGGGTTCCCGACTTGAGAAACTTTAAAGTGGCCTGATGATCACAAAGTGCTGAGAGCACCCACCCTATGAGAGTCAGGCCCTTTTAAGGCTTCCCAAAACTGAGACATCCACAATCACTAGCCACTTTTCAAAATCTTGACCCATAAGGTTAACAGGATCCAAAACAGCTGAAGTGCATTCCAAACTACAAAGAACTAAATATATGCCAATCCTTTGGGCTCCTTATCACCAGATTTTAACTGGCTTTTATTAAAAACAAACAATCTCTTTAAAGATTTTTGATGTACATCGACCATGATTATTCCACCATCAGTCATGAGTAATTCAAACACACAGATATCTATATTCATGAATTGAACTACAATTACTAATTGAACAGAATGGACGTCTATATTTAGTTATTGAGATCTGAATTGTTTGTCTTGCTCTCCGCCTTTAAGACTCCGATCCCATCGCAAACACCACATACATGTTTATTAAAGGTGTGTTTTAAATTTACCTGATGCCTGTTCGGAATTAGTCACTGGGAATGGTGCACCCCTCAAATAACCCAACTGTACTCGGTGACACGCAAAGTATTTTGAAAACAAAAGAAAAGAGCAAGATTGTGACTCTAAGCCACTGCCTAAGTTGGGACACACGTAGGTGGGGGCTGCATACCTGCAGCTGCTCTCAGGGGCATTGTTTATGAGGCAGGCCCAATGGCTCCAGAAGCATGGGCTGGAAATGCCCATCTCATCCTGCAACAGGCAGCAGCATCCTGTCTAATGTGTTAGTCCTGCTCTGGGCCAGGCACTGGCACAATTAACCCTCTTTTCTGTTATCCAGTCCTGGTCCTTGCCCAAGGACTAGGACTGTGCCTGACCAATGCACAGGGGGGCCAAAAGGGAGCAGGAGGAGAACAAAGATATTTTGCTTAAGGCTAGACACAACCTATCCAGTCATGTTTATGGCCTCAAATCAATAACAAAAAAAACCCATGTGCAGTCTTGAAAATTACGACCACAAGAGATTTCCCCAGACTTTAAAGTTACAACCACATTTATATTTTAAAAGAAAATATCAGAAAACAGGTTTTTCCATTTGCTGTCAATGCCCAGGGGTAAGTCCATTCCCTGCCCTATTTTAAGTAGCTGTGATGGCAGCTAAAAAAGCACAGATCCCTGAACTCAGAGAAGCAAAGGAGGAGCTGGATCCTTAAATACTTCACTGTCTAAAACATTTGGTAGTTTTTAATTCTACATATTTGGGGACCAATCCTCACTCCCAGTGATTTCAATGGGAGAAGAAAAAAAACCTAACTGCTTCCCTTGACTTGACGAGGTGATTTTCAGGATATCGCTTTTAATTTTTTATTGTTCTACTCACTGCACTTAAGAAAGCTCCAGTAGGAGGCAGGATCTAGGACCTGATCCCTTTTTACCTAATTGTGTCCACCTGGGCTAACACTGGCACAACCCAGTCCAAATGACTTGCACTCACTGGTATGCTGAAGTGCTCAGAGAGGATTATGAGAGGAAGGATGGTCCAGTGATTTGGCCCCTGACCTGGGATACCCAGGTTCAATTATCTGCTCCTCTAGGCTTCTTCTAAAACCCTGGGAAGTCACGCCATCTTTCTGTGCTTCAGTTTCCACATCTGTAAAATAAGGATAATTGCCTGCTTCTCAGGAGGAGTTGTGAGGATATAGGCAGATAGATCCTCTGATAGTTATTCGGGCCAAGTTGAGGAGAGAGCCCATTTTTGCAAACCTTCTCCTCTCATGCTGGTGTAAATCAGGAGACCCTCCCCTAAAGCTCATGAAGTCAGCGAGAGGACTATCAGGACAAAAAGGTTCTGATAGTTTGGCATCCAAACCAAATCCCAACTCTTAGCAGCTGAGCCACCAGTAGATGGAACCTTTACTCTGTGCTCAGAAACAAGGGGACGGTCCTTCCCAGGAAGCCTAGAAGAACAGGGAGTGGATTAGCTCCCTTCCTCTCAGGCTTGTGCAAGAGAACTTCCCCAGCACCCTCTCAACCTGCTTAGACAATTAACTCCTGCGTTCAGGATCCAATCCACCACAGACAGCACTGATTCATACCACAGCCTCTTCATGGGCTAAGGGGAGAAAACTCCATGCCCCCTAAAGGTCCCCATCCTAGTGGGGTCAGGAAGGAATTTTGGCAGGGACCCTGGGAGGGTTTCACCTTCCTCTGCAGCATAGAGTGCAGTTCACTTGCTGGGATCATCTGGGCATGTCTTACCTAATCAATTCTTTGTCTCTGCATGGGCCATGGCTGTTGATGGCACCTCAGTCTCTCCTCTTCTCTGCCCGTGGCACACAGTAAATTAGTCATCTGAGGACTTTCATCCAACTAGAGTCATTGGGCTCAACATAGGGGTAAGTGGATGAAAATGTATAGCCTGTGTTATGCAGGTGGTCAGGCTGAAGGATCTAATGCTCCTTTCTGGCCTTAACCTCTATGAAATTGCTCTGGAATCTCGATGTCAGATTCCACAAGTAACAAACATTAACAAGAGCATGTATATATCACTATGGCACAGCAAAAGCAGGACTCGGGCATTGCTCTAGATACAGCAGTGATAGGTGCCTAAGCAATATCTAAACTAGAAAGATCAGCCCCAGAAAAACACAATGGGTGAAATACATTTCTGGTGTAATTTCCCTGACTTCAGTGGCATTACACCAAGGAATTTGGCACCATACATCTATTCAAATAAAAATAGTTAGTATATTCCCTTTGTATATCAATGAGGATCCCAGAGCACAGTGCAAACTACGTGTACTGGAGTCATTTCAGCCAGCACTGGAGTGAAGCTGACTCTGGGATGAAATGCAACAGTTGTTAAGCAATGCACAGCAACCCCCACAGAACATTTCAGGGCAGGATGTGAACAGAAATACTGTACGCTATTGAAGCTGTAGTGGAATTATTCCAGTTGGAATTTGGCTAAGAGACCAACTCTTTCAAAAACTGCTGTGGATCTTAAATAATTGGGGTGGCCTGTATATCTGTGTTCTAAAGTTGGACGAATAATGCAAACCAAAATAGTTTGATTAATGGCGCCTCTCACCTTTCCCACAAACTGTTCAGGAGCAAATGACTTTCTCAGCTTGCTGCGACTAGGTTTGTGAAGAATTCTCACTCACACATGCTTTGTTGCTCAGCTGTGAGGATTTAAGATTTGAAATTCAAGAATCAAACCATTTTGATTGGCCATACAAGTCACATGGTATGGTAGTGTTCCATGATTGGATCACAACCCTTCAAATCAAATTTCAGGTGTGAAGAATATAACAAATTTCCATAAATATTCATTTAACATTCACTCTTTTAGTGAACATTCCCACCAGCGAACTAATTCACTAGAAAGAACGAGGAGTACTTGTGGCACCTTAGAGACTAACAAATTTATTTGAGCATAAGCTTTCGTGGAGTAAAACCCACTTCATTGGATGCAAGCAGTGGAAAATATCTTCCTACTATATTTTCCACTGCATGCATCCGATGAAGTGGGTTTTAGTCCACGAAAGCTTACGTCCAAATAAATTTGTTAGTCTCTAAGGTGCCACAAGTACTCCTCGTTCTTTTTGCTGATACAGACTAACACGGCTGCTACTCTGAAACCTAATTCACTAGGACACCCATGAATGAATGCAGGAAGACCACCCCTAACCCTAGTCAAAGAGAATTTGAATGAATGATTAGGGAACATTTCACCCCACTCTTACCCAGCATGCCTTGGCATGTCTCATCCAGGAGATGAAGAAAGAAGAACTGCTGACCTGATATTGCTTGGGAACATAGATTTCTGCCAGTTACTCTGGAGAAATTGTTTAAGAACACTCATCCTTAGGAAACAATACCCCTGTAAAGGCTGCCAAGGTCAGAGCCTGTGCGGGTCACCTTCCAGAGGTCTGGAGGCACAGACGACTTTTCTCAAACTCTCTGAAAGTTCTGTATTCATGGATAGAGATTATATGTCTCCTTCACTCCTTAATGATGAACCAGGCACCTGTACCTCTACTGCCCATTTCCCATTCCCTTACATGCACTCTAACCTGCAGTACAGCTTGAGCTATTCTTGGGGTTGAGAGACTGGATTTTGGAGAAGCTCCACTGCAATCTCTAGCATGCCCACTGACTGTGGGAGGAGACAGGCACTGGCTGGACATCCGAGCTCTTACCATGTGGAGCTGGGGTTGAGAACCACCATGCTCTGATAACAGAAATGTTGTTCCCAGTACAGGAGCCTGACATGCTCAGCTCTGCTTTGCGCTTCTCACATCCCCATCAATCACGAGGCAGTGTATTATTATTAGCTTCACCCCTGATTTTACGTATTAATTTCCAAAGCAGAGTCATTCACACACATAACACATCCGTCCCCATGCCGGAATGCTTAGACAGACACAAAACCATACAGCAGCCAGCTATGTGGGGTGGGCACAGCTTGCATTAGCTTATGTTGAAGCTAAACCTTAATTCTACAGAGCTGAAGATGCTGGATGTGTGCACAGGTCTGCTGACAATCTGTAGATCTCAGAGCAGGACAGACGATGTCAAGGCAAATCCTCCCATGCCTGCAGTGCAAATTTCACTGCACGGCTCCGCTTGTGGCAGAGGTTTCCAGATCCCTATTCAAATACTCAGTAACCCACACCATACACAAACCTGCCAGTGCCATTGCTGCGGTACCAGCGGACCACAGAGCCAGCTTAACCTCCCCTGCTTGAAAGGCTGCCCCTCCTGTTCAATGCAGTGGCATGAGTGGTCACAGAAGCCTCGTGGATAGTAACAAGGAGGAATTCACCCCATCCAAGTGGTGGATCACAGACAGGCAGGAGAGGAGGGATATCAGGGGTACAGAGAGATGTGGCAGGGGGCGTTCATAGTGAAAGAACTAGATGGACCCCCCGCACATTACTTTGCATAGGGCCTTCTGAATGCTAAGGACCAGACCTTTTCAAACACACAGTCAATGTTCAGCCTACAGCCACCCCCATACTTGGATTTTCCTTTAAGCATGTGTCATTTGTTCAGGCTGCCTTGTTCCAGCTCTCAAGCATGGAACAAGCACCTCAGCTACTTTCTAACCTGAGCTTAATCAGGACTGACTTTATCTGAAACACATTCACGTTTGAGCTGAAAGCCCAGTGTCACAACAGATAAAGGTTGTTCCACAGGAGATTATACCAGGTGATGTTTTCCAAGCCTGCCACATCCCAAAAAGGCCAGATCGCATAACCCTGGGGCTGGGCCTTCCATCGGGTCACGTTTACTGTAACCAAGAGGCTGCGATTCCAAAAGCAGAGGGTGTCCCATGTTGTGGCGTGCATTGTGCACAAGGGAAAGGCACAGCATTATTTTATTTTGGAAGTATCCCCAATCCTTCCCAAGGTGCTGCACCAGATCACTGAAGAGAGAGAATTCCTCTAGTCGCTCTCCCTGCCAATGCAGGAATTGTCCCTATGACACATTTACTGATTGTTTGTCTACTCTAGCTTTAAAAACGTGCCAAGCAATGTAGAATCATAGAAGTTATTCCTGTTATCTGAAGTTAGATAACTTCTATGATAACTTCTGTTTTTCAGATTTGGTGCTGGTCAAATTTGTCTCATTAAAGTAAGGACAAAGGAACCAATTCTCTAGAAATCAGCCAGCAGTGTGGAGAGCCATTCAGGCCTGTGCTATTAACTGGCTAAGGGGTGTATCCCACATCTTCAAAGACAGAAGACAGAAATTCCTCCGAGATTGCCCTGTAAACCCTTGGACTGCTGTAGATCACACATACACTATGTAACAGTGGATCCCAGAGCAGGTAACACTATTTTGCCCTTCTTTAGCACCTTCCATCTGAGGGTAGGAAAGAGCTTTACAAAAGGTTAAGCCTCACAACCACTCTCCTGGTCACTGAGTATTATTAGCCATGTTACACAGCTGGAGAAAGAGTGACTTGCTCCAGTCACAAAGAGTGACTTGCACTAGGTGACAATGAATGTGTGACAGAGGGCTTGTCTACACTTACATTTTATAGCGCTCTAACTTGCTGGCTCAGGGGTGTGAAAAATAACCCCCCTGAGCGCAGCAAGTCTGAGCGCTTTAAAGCGCTAGTGTAGACAGGCTCCGAGAGCTGGGAGCTGTGCTCCCAGTGCTCGGAGCTAATCCCCTCGTGGAGGTGTATTACCAGGAGCGCTGGGAGAGCTCTCTCCCAGCGCTCGCACATGACCACACTCGCACTTCAAAGTGCTGCCGCGGGAGCGTTCCCATGGGAGCACTTTGAAGTTTCCAGTGTAGCCATGCCCAGAGTCAAGTATAGAACCCAGATCTCCCACCTCCCAACATTGCACTTTGACAGGTAGACAATGCTTCCTCTCCAGAGACTACTGATCCTTCAGTTCCACTGGGACACACACATTGACTTTGATGGGGTTACTCCAGGTTTGTACTAGTGTAAGTGAGAACAGAATATGGCCACAGTCTATACTGAGCCCTTCCTCTCTCTACAGCTCATTAAAGACTGTGGATGGAAGGTACCTGACTCTGTCCTCATTAACACCAGTGTAAATCACTAAAGTCAGTGGAGTTACAACACAGGAAAAAATGGTATAAGCAAGGGGGTGGGGGAAAATCAAATCAGTACTTAGTGAAGGGTTTTCTCTGTGCGAAGAGGCAGCATGGAGCCAGCTGTCAGTATCGACCCTGTTATCATTCTGACTGTTGGGAGAGCCAGTCCAAATCCTGACACTGCCTGCAAAGTGTCACCCCTGTGCTGCTTCTGTGTCTAATGCAACATCTGCTTCTTTGCAGAGCTCTAATACCTCCATTATCGGCTCCTGCATTCTCTCATCCTGCACCTCCAGGGTTCAGCACCTTCCTTGCAATCTCTTCACTAACATAACAGAGGGCATTGAATTCTCAGAATGAGCCAGTGGACAAATAGGGGTTTCAGCACCCTGCCCACTCACCCCTTGCCATCACTGCACTCTGTTTCTTTGCAGACAAGACATTGTGCTGGACAACAGTGATACTAGTGCTGTGGGGAGTGAGTGCCTGGCTATGAAATCATGTGTGATGTGATGGGTGAAAGTAAGAGACTTATTAATGTGGAGTCCCTAAGTCTTCAGAATGCAGCTGTTATCTCCTTCACAAACTCTGGAGCACTGATAACTTTGCAAGAGATTTCTTTCTCCCCCAACAAATCTATAAATACTTCACCAGGTTTCCCATCCCCCAAATGTGCAGGGGACCTAAATCTCTGTCAAATTACAGCAACATTAGAGCAGCTCTGAGTAAGGGAAAGGAGAGCTACAAGGTAACAAGTGCAAGGAATGGGAGGTACTCATTGCCAGTAAAGCCAGAACTTGTGCAATCACAGAAACCAGACCCACAGCTGTGAAAGAGGAGAGTGGAAGCTCTTGCACCTTTCACTGCCCAGAGTCAGTTGACAACCTGCAGAACCTCTCCTGCTTCTAAGCTCCTTAACAATAGATGCATAAACACAGGCAACCTGTCCCTCCAAAGTGGCAAAGATTTAAATCAATAGTTAGCATGTTTAGAAGACGCACCACAAATGAGATTAACTCATGTGCCTCACTGGGGCTTGGTTGGGAGCCTATCATGTCAGATTTATGGTCCCTTGAGCTGACCTTGGAATTCCCCTCTGGATCATCATCTGCCTCTCTCTTATTGACACATCCTTCCATTGCTGCATGCGGTGTCCTAACAGGAACAACTGTCTGGTTGTATTACATTCTGGTGCTAATGCTAAGCACAGGATGGCCACGTTTGACATGAATATACTGCATGGGGCAAATATACTGCATTTGTAAAGGGACTCCAAAGAAATGAAGCATTAAACTAGGGTCAAGGTCAGAAAAGGGCCACTAGAATGGCACCTTGTTAGTGCCTAGCACACACCTGCTCCCTCCTCAATGTTCCCAACATCCTAACCACTTTGTCTGCTG
The DNA here is from genome assembly GCF_002925995.2 of Terrapene triunguis. Taxonomy (NCBI): domain Eukaryota; kingdom Metazoa; phylum Chordata; order Testudines; family Emydidae; genus Terrapene; species Terrapene triunguis. Next base: position 7,185,874 of record NW_020664418.1, on the reverse strand, counting down.
ACCAAAAAAACAACAACACATTTTAGTGCTGTCAGCACTGCAGAGCCCATACATCTGTGCAGAGCAAAGCTGCATTCTATTCTGCCTCATGCATCACCAGCAAAATTGGCCACCTAAACGAGGATTCCAGAATATTTCCTACTGCCTGTCGTATACGAGGCAGAGAAAAGGCAGCTGTGATTTGGAGGCACTAGAATGAGCTTTCAATGTTATTAGCTAGGAAAATCTTGTTCTGACTTGCAAGCTGAGCCATTTAATAGAGAATGGGAATGAGACATGCTTAGACCCTATGGTGACTGATGGGCATGAATGCCTAGAGAGAGGATCTGAGATGTCATTACATAAAACATCTCTTAAAATGGCTTAAAGCAGAGTTGACTCTACTGACAGACACTCACTAGCCTTGCTATATCCCAGTATCAGGAGGGGCTTGGCAGAGGAGATAACCCACACCAAAAAGGTGATAATCTTACAGATCAGGAAAGAGATTTTCACAGGCACAAAGGGCAATTAGGCACTGAAAGGCAATGGGAGTTGGGCATCTGACTCCCCTTTCCACCTTTGAAAATCTTCTCCATAGTCTCATGTTGTATAAAAGCTGCACCCTTCCTACTGTACAATCACACAAGGGACCAGACTGAAACATGGTTACACAGGTCCTCTGTGCAGCCATCATTCATTTAGCTCTGTGGGTTGAATCTCAAGTTCCAACAAAGTGCCTTTTCTGGTTGGGGCCGTGGTGGAGTGAGGAGTGAGAACCAGCGACTCCTCTGCCAGCATGGCTTGTACTCGTCCATTAATATCTGTGTACTCCAAAAAGGGGGAGGTATCAGGCAAAAATGTCACCATGCCTGCTGTATTTAAAGCTCCTATTCGCCCTGATATCGTGAACTTCGTTCATACCAATTTGCCCAAGAACAATAGACAACCCTATGCTGTCAGTGAACTTGCAGGACATCAGACCAGTGCTGAATCTTGGGGTACTGGAAGAGCTGTTGCTCGTATTCCCCAAGTGCGAGGTGGTGGAACTCATCGCTCTGGCCAAGGTGCTTTTGGAAATATGTGTCGCGGAGGCCGTATGTTTGCCCAAACCAAGACTTGGTGATGTTGGCACCGCAGAGTAAATACAACTCAAAAACGGTATGCCATCTGTTCTGCTCTGGCAGCTTCTGCTCTCCCAGCACTGGTTATGTCTAAAGGCCACCGCATTGAAGAGGTCCCAGAACTTCCTCTGGTAGTTGAGGACAAAGTTGAGGGTTACAAGAAAACCAAAGAAGCTGTTCTGCTTCTGAAGAAGCTTAAAGCATGGAATGACATTAAAAAGGTTTATGCCTCTCAGCATATGCGTGCTGGAAAGGGTAAAATGAGGAATCGCCATCGCATCCAGCGCAGGGGACCCTGCATTATCTATAATGAGGACAATGGCATCATCAAGGCTTTTAGAAATATCCCAGGAATTACTCTTCTCAATGTAAACAAGCTGAATCTTTTGAGACTTGCTCCAGGTGGCCACGTTGGGCGTTTCTGCATTTGGACTGAAAGTGCCTTCTGCAAGCTGGATGAGTTGTATAGTACCTGGCACAAACCTGCTACCCTAAAGAGTGACTATAAAGTTCCAACAAGCCAGTTCCCGGGTAGTTACCTTTCACTTACGCTCATCAGTGAGAAGAGATATGCAGGGAAATGGATTCTTTGATGTTCTCAAAGGAGGAAAAGGATTTGGCACCTTTATTTCTGAGTGACATTCATCTGCAAGTAAAATGATTTAACAGCTTGTTAGAGTGCCAATTAGAACCAACAATGATCTGATTGACCTGTAACTACCTTGGCACTAACATGTCTTTAAAAATGAGAGAGAGAGAGAGAGAGAGAGAAATGCATGATGTGGGAAAGAGGAGAGCTCCGATATGATGGTCCCAAGAGCAGTCTGAAGAATTCTGTGGCTTAGCTAATGAGTCACTGATAAGAAACAAACACAAATTTCAGTAGTTTCAAACTAAAATGATGCTGATCTCCAGAAAGACAGCGTTCTGGTTTCTGTATTCTGAAAGCATTCTGATGCAATATTACTTACTTTATTGCACCACATACTATTGTATAATGCAAAACACCTGCACAGCAGAACCCCACCTGTTTAGAACACTGAAAATATTTACATGTATATTCTTCTGTGTGCTCATCAGTAAATACTTTTATAAAACACACTTTCCCCCCCCCCCCCCCCCCCAAAACCTGCTTCATCCTAGCAAGATGAAGATTTCACTTCTATAGACATATGTAATCTGGAAGGTTTATGTATTGAGATTATTTGGATCCAGCAATCAAGAAGTAGAAGATTTTATCTAAAAATTGGTCTTTATAACAAGAATTCCATTTTTAAGTCAGTGGAGGAGGGAAGAAAGGGGACTGCCACTCCTTCGGCAAAGGGATTGGGAGTGGGAAAGGGAAATGGGTGGTGGGGAAACTGAGAACCAATAGATGAAGAGGGGAGACTGAGATGAGATGAAGAGCTGTGGGAAAGTGGGAGACTGGGACTGGCTGAGCAAGGAGATTGGGATTGAGAAAAGTAGGAAGGAGGGGCGGGGAGAGGAGACGGCTCTGACAAGGAGCCATAGAGTGTATGGGGGGGGGGGGTGAAGAGACTGGGACTTGCTGGGCAAAGAGTCCAAGGCCTTGTCTACACTGACACTTTACAGCACTGCAACTTTCTCGCTCATGGGGTGTGAAAAAACACCCCCCTGAGCACTGCAAATTTCAGCCCTGTAAAGTGCCAGGGTGGCTACTTTCCTCATGGAGGTGGGTTTTTTACAGCGCTGGGAAACTGGGACTACACATGTTAAAGTGCTGCCCTGAGTCAAGGAGCCAGGATGGAACAATGACGACACAGATTGGATGAAGAACCTAAGAACCTGCAGAGGGAGATTGGGACTGGGAGCCAGTGGGCCTGGGGACCGTGAGCAGAGGAGGCATTGGTGGAGACCAGGGTGAAGGAGATAGATTAGATAAGGAGTGAGAGGGAGGGAAACTGGGCAAGGAAAATGGGAACAAAGATATGGGGGGGGGGACTAAGAATAGACAGGCAGGGACTGGGAGTGCAGGGGAGACTCAAACCGGGTGCCCAGAGGCATAAGACTAGTCCTCATTGGGCAAGGAGACTGAGATAAGAAGTCTGAGGAGGGGAGACTGGAACTGGCTAAGATGGGGTGGGAAAGAGACAGGACTGACACAGGGACTGGTTAGAGGGGGAAGCTTGGGGAAAATGAGCATAAGAGTGCGTGCCCATCACAGCGCGCACACACACACACACACACACACACCAGCCTAGAATGGAACTCAAGATTCCCGAGTGTCACCACTCCCCTGCTGTCACCAAATAGCAGTGAAAACCATAGTGTCTTTCTCTCACCTTTTTAGTGCTGGTCTACATAGATACCCTGGCTACTGCTGCTCTCTGTCACTCTGTTAGATCAAGTGGCAGAGGTCTGTGTGACAGATCTAAAGGTGCCAACCCTACTGATGATCTGCATGTGTGCTATTATGATGCTATATGATGGAATTTCTATATTTAAAAAAAAGCAAACTTAAAAACTAGGAAATGACACACACAAAACTATTTTAAAAGAATGTTATTAAGGTTGCAAAATCAAGCACTCAGAAGACAGGAAATGCCCAAATTAAGATGGCCTGTACAACCTTAACTCAACCCCCTTATGTATATGCATTATGATATGGTAATTACATGAGCATATGCTATTTTTTCCACATGACTCCTGCCTCACTCAGTGAACAGGATCAACCCGCTATAGGAATGAATGAATGAATGACTGTGTAATGAAGGAGACTGTTGTCAGTAAGCAGGGCTGGCTCCAGGGTTTTGGCTGCCCCAAGCAGCCAAAAAAAAAAAAAAAAAAAAAGCCCCCACCCC
>NW_020664418.1:7115960-7181849 GCF_002925995.2 Terrapene triunguis | reverse complement strand
AAAAAAAAAAAAAAGCCACGATCGCGATCTGCGGCGGCAATTCGGCAAGAGGTCCTTCGCTCCGAGCGGGAGTGAGGGACCATCCGCCGAATTGCCGCCGAATAGCTGGACGTGCCACCCCTCTCTGGAGCGGCCGCCCCAAGCACCTGCTTGCCAGGCTGGTGCCTGGAGCCGGCCCTGTCGGTAAGACCCCCTGCCCCATTTGTTGCAGAAGTTGGAAGGTGTGTGATGAATGAGGCAGGAGACTGCAGGAAGAGAAAGGATGGTCTGAATGCTGCTCTGAAATACTGGCATTTCCTATTTAAGGCTTGACTTTGCAGCCTCAGTAACATTCTTTCAACATACATTGGTGTTTTGCGGTAGTATAATATACATAATCACAACTAGCAAAGTCAGTACAAACTAAAATTTCATACAATGACTTGTTTATACTGCTCTATATACTATACACTGAAATGTAAGTACAATATTTATATTCCATTCCAGTTGATTTATTTTATAATTATATGGTACAAATGAGAAAGTAAGCAATTTTTCAGTAATAGCGTAGTATAATAATAGTGAAGCCTTTCCAATTACTTCACTACTTCTGTATTTTTAGGTCTGATTTTGTAAGCAAGTAGTTTTTATGTGAGGTGAAACTTAGAGGTATGCAAGACAAATCAGATTTGTAAAGGGGGTAAAGTACTCTGGAAGGGTTGAGAGCCACTATGGTAATGGTCCAAATCTTGCCCTGTCATTATGGTAATAAGCTGTAGCGTTTGATCCATAGAGGCATTATTTTCTTTAAATGGTGCTTGTTCTAGTACCTGAACATTCCTCATAAACAAATGCACTTATCACCCCAACACCCTTGTAAGGCAGGGAGCTATTATCCCCACTTTATAGATGGCACAGAAAAATTCAGTGATTTGGACAGGGGCACACACAGAGTCAGAGGCAGGAATAGAACTCTGAACCCCTGAATCTAGACTAACCAACTACAAGACTGGGCTTCCTCTCTTGGAACCTGAGCCAAAGCCCACTGAAGTCAGGAAGAGCCTTTCCAATTACTTCAACGGGATTTGGATTACGGCCTTGTGTGACAGATGTTGCAACCCCATGCAACATCTCTGGGACCATGCTGCGTTAAGTGTATAACGTATCACTGGGGGACAGGGATTATTACCACAGCTCCTCCACGAACAACAAACAGTGGGGGGATGATACAGGTGAATCAGTTAGGTTATAAACACCTCCAGAGGGGCATCATTTCCCGGGGGGGGGGAAGAGGAGGGGGGTTTGCATAGACTGGTTCAACTGTGTTTTCCAGAGATCAACAGACAAAGAAAGGGCTTTTGATATAAAAAGGCCAGGTTTAAACTGATGCAGGGCCTGCTTTCTGATCCAGCAAACAAGGCCTTCTGTCCAAGGGGGAGGAGGGGAACCATTGCAGAAGCACTGGAAAGACTTTGGATTACTAGGGACCCATAAGACTCATGGGTGACTCCTGGTATGTATTTAAATCCATTTATTGTTTTTATATTTTTTCTCTGTAATGCTTTTACCTGAAGAATGTGCTTGCTTAGGAAGAGCTGGGTGGTAACTTGTCCCTGCCGGTAAAAGCAGTGTCATCCTCAGAGAGAAAGCAACACACAGGGCTGGCCTTTAAGCAGACTGGCTTGCTGGGGATATTTCAGTGGATGGCAGGGAGCTGTGTGGCCTTAAAAATCCCCCATCAGAAGGGAGTGGGTCAAGAGTCCCTGTCCAGAGACAAGTGACAGCAGAGATCTGAGACATGACTGGGCACTCCTGGGCTAGATGGGGTGGTGGGGGGAGGGGGAGGGAGAGGGAGGAGATGGAATACAGTCGCAGTTTCCCTGAAGCTGTGACACCCTGAACCATTCCTACTAAATACCCTAGAGTACAACTCCCATGGAAGTCAATGGGAAGTTTTGCCTAAGTAAGGATGGCAGGACAGGGCTCAGTGTAACCATTTCACAATTAGCAATGTAGCACCAGTTTTAACCCAAGCATAATCAGTTTGAAAATAAGTAAAGAGACTCCAGTCTTTGAACCACCTGTATTTAACATGTGTCTATGACTGGGCTATACCTGCCATTTTTACTAACAGGCAGAGCTTCTTCTACCTCTCACTTTAAACAGAGATCTCACTCAATTTGCATTCTGACACTGAAACAATGTGCAGCTTCCATTCCACTTCACTAAGAGTAGCAAGCAATTCACAGGATCAGAGTTCACTATGGTGGGCGGTCTCAGAACATGGGCAGGCATAAAATGATGCAGAGAGGTGGCACTCAGAGCCATTTTACAGCAACAGGTAACGAGCATACCATTGCTGATTCAGAACAGGGATGACAATACCTGCCTGATAAACTGACATAGGCAGTGGGTATCACTGTACATGCTGCAAATGGTTTTTCATCTTAGCAAAACAATGAGTAAAAAGATAAGCAGGGAAAGATCCACTAGTGCCCCATGGGATCCTTCACAAATCAATAAGTCTATTCAAAAACAATCATGGACCTTGTGTTTCTCATCCCCTCATTGGCCCAGGCCTGCAAACACTACCAGGTTTAGTGTGTACTACTGGGAGCAGTTCTATTGATTCCACAGTAGAAAGAACTAAGGCTGATAGTATCTGGGGGATTGGGGCCACATTCAGGAATGAAAACAACTGTGTTCCTTAAGAGTTCCTGATGCTCGTACATATCACGTGACATTTGCGGCTCAGTTCACTCTAAAAAGCAGCATGCTACGCCCACTTTGCAAGCAGTTCCTGACCACAGAGAGAGCAGATACCCCCAATATCCTTCACTTGAACACAAACAAAAATCTATCATTGTTTGCCTATTATTTTATCTTAAACAAATTGTACTGGATCAATGCTTCCTCCAAGTTAGAAATTATGAATCTATTTATCTAGCCACTGAAAAAGCTTTCAAAGTTTCACATAAATCTTGATTTAGGAAACGTACATTGAATCTGAACTGATGTGCAATCAGCCATGAATGCAAATAAACTCTGGTAACTAATATATAGGTATGCTTCTCAGTGTAACAGCAATTTTTAATAGAAAGTGTATTGGTTAAGTCACTTTTTCAGTGCTTCTAGAATTAGCCCATTCATTAGTCACCATACTTAGTGCATTGGAGTTGATTTTTATAAAGGTCATTCAGTTTCTTTTCCTCTTGCAATGGACTAGAAGCTGGGATCAATGGAGCATTAATCCGTATTAACTCATTTTACTGTTGGAGGGGTCATAGATTTGCCACTGAATTAACCATATGAGGTGTAAAACAGGTTCTTTAATGACAATCTATGATGAAAGCATCTGTTGTGCCACTGCGACAGGAACTGCCCGCACGCCATTATAAATCAGGAGTACCTCCGGTGAAGCAAGTAGAATTACACCAATGTAAGTCAGGGCAGAATCAGGCCCAATAGTAGTGACTCGACATACTGAGACATCCAGCCCACAGGTTCACATCCCCAGCAGTCTAATGGAACAAGACAGAGATCTGGAAAATCATTGCTGCAAGTGCAAGAGCTACTCTCAACAGTTAAACTGGTTACCCCAGAGAGGCAGGAAACACGATCTGGGGCCTGATTCTCCATTGCCCTGGACCTTGTGTAGTCATTACAAAATATCAGAGGGGTAGCCGCGTTAGTCTGTATCCATAAAAACAATGAGGAGTCCGGTGGCACCTTAAAGACTAACAGATTTGTTTGGGCATAAGCTTTCGTGGGTAAAAAACCCGGGGGTTTTGCCACCAGACTCCTTGTTGTCATTACAAAATTTTCCCTTAGCACTTTGGAGACTATGCAGTTACAGGGCAACAGAGAATCAGGCCCATGATACGGTCCTAACAGCATGGAATCTGCACCTGCCTTTGATTAGGAGCAGTCAGTGTTGCACTGAGTAATTTGTAATGGAGGAAGTAAAGTCCTTTGGCTCAAGGATATCCAGCCCTTGGAAGTACTTTGATAATACCTACAATTTGTTGCAATCTGCTGCATTTCAGAGGCAAAAATATTGTCATCCATAAAAGGAAGAACTAAGTTGCCCCCAAGAAGAATGCTTCAGCACCAAAATCAGGGAAAATTCCATTTGCCCCCTTCAGTTCAAACACTGGCCACAGGCAGTATTCTCAGGGAAGTCTACACATTTCCTTTCAGTGGCAGTCACCTTCATAGGGATATTCTCAAGGGACCTAGAAGCAGGGAAAGGGGGAAAACAGTGTGGGGAAGACAGGCAATGGCCATAAAATACAGTATCGTCTCCCCCTCTCTTCATCCCCTTCACTAACGTACATTGTGTAACCAATGCTGCTGTCCCAGGTGTGACAGGCCCAGTACGGCCTGTGGGGAGAAAGCGTATATTGTGTGCCAGACTTCTAGCATAAGGCTACAAGGGAACACAAAACAGCAGCAGTTCATCTTAACTGGAATTTAAAACCAAGAGTGCCTTGCACCTGAGGACAATATCCAGCCAGCACTATCATCTCTGCACAAACACAAGGCTACATCAGGCAAGGACTTAATTATTAATACTAACAAATCACATATATGCATATGTGCATATGCATGTGACTAAGAGACCTACTGCGTGTTACAGACTTGGTCTTATCATTTGGTCTGGGTATGTCTAACTTGCCTGCATGTTTTATTCCTGTGTGTGATGCTGTGAATGGCAATGCATTGCAGCACCTCAGAAATAAAAACTTACCTCATAATGTGTTGCTCTATTTTAAGCAGCAAGTGTTGGCTAACTTAGCAAGTCTAGTCAAATAGGAACATCTCACCTTGGATGAGAGGCACATTGGCTACTATTACAAACATCTCTGTACTGGAGTTTGACAGTCTGGTTCTATGCTGAAAAATTAGCCCTAAAGAAAGAAGGGGAGAATGAATCCAGAGTATGAGTGAAACGTGCAAGCTCTAGGCTACTTTTGGATGGAGTCCGCTCAGATGGCCAATGCACTAAGAACCAAACAAACCTTTAAGATGCTGTATGCAAGAGAACAGTTCACTAGAATAACCTAAGAGGATACAGAGGTTTGGTTCGGTTTTACATCCAGGCAGAGGCAGATAAGACAAAGATTTGTAGACAAGGCCATACAATTATTGTTTTTCAAGCCAACCCCTCACATTCCACGGTGTCTGTGAGACATCACAACTGGGAGGCAATTTTAAACCCTTTTCAATCCGGGCATAAAGGAGATTATGTATACAAGGACTAAATATGATGATGTGACTATTGGAAACCCTTACATGCTGGGTCAGCAGTGCATTTGGGACACTTCAATGCATGGATTTAACTGACAGTGCAGTCTTCCAGATTAAAAAAAAACCCCTATTATTGTGAGTTAATTCAAGAAATATCAATTAATCTGATCACTGGCAGGTGTGGACCCTTGAAATGTGTGAACTGATTTTTAAATCTCTAAAACATAGTTTCAGGACCTTTGTATTGGTAAGAAATCAACACTCCCCCTCCCCTGTAACCATCTCCCTGACCCCATCCTAGGAGATAATGCTGGGCTGGATGATTTGCAGTGTGCATTTTGTGATATGTATTTGTTTGGGGAGCTTCCACTGCATTTTAATGTAGTGTATAAACCTGCTGTAATTAAAGTCAAAGCAATAAACCTTGGACATTGCTTGCACTAAGTACTCCCTTACTGACTGCAGTACTTTACATATTGCACTGAGGAACACTTGCCTGTACAGTAGCCATCAATTCACCCAGAAATACCCAAATACTGTGACAGAGAGCATTAAAGAAATTGGCTCTACTGCTTACAAGTTAATTCTCTCATTAACCCACAATGAAGATTCATAGATTCATAGATTCTAGGACTGGAAGGGACCTCGAGAGGTCATCGAGTCCAGTCCCCTGCCCGCATAGCAGGACCAAATACTGTCTAGACCATCCCTGATAGACATTTATCTAACCTACTCTTAAATATCTCCAGAGATGGAGATTCCACAACCTCCCTAGGCAATTTATTCCAGTGTTTAACCACCCTGACAGTTAGGAACTTTTTCCTAATGTCCAACCTAGACCTCCCTTGCTGCAGTTTAAGCCCATTGCTTCTTGTTCTATCCTCAGAGGCTAAGGTGAACAAGTTTTCTCCCTCCTCCTTATGACACCCTTTTAGATACCTGAAAACTGCTATCATGTCCCCTCTCAGTCTTCTCTTTTCCAAACAAAACAAACCCAATTCTTTCAGCCTTCCTTCATAGGTCATGTTCTCAAGACCTTTAATCATTCTTGTTGCTCTTCTCTGGACCCTTTCCAATTTCTCCACATCTTTCTTGAAATGCGGTGCCCAGAACTGGACACAATACTCCAGCTGAGGCCTAACCAGAGCAGAGTAGAGGGGAAGAATGACTTCTCGTGTCTTGCTCACAACACACCTGTTAATACATCCCAGAATCACGTTTGCTTTTTTTGCAACAGCATCACACTGTTGACTCACATTTAGCTTGTGGTCCACTATAACCCCTAGATCCCTTTCTGCCGTACTCCTTCCTAGACAGTCTCTTCCCATTCTGTATGTGTGAAACTGATTTTTCCTTCCTAAGTGGAACACTTTGCATTTGTCTTTGTTAAACTTCATCCTGTTTAACTCAGACCATTTCTCCAATTTGTCCAGATTCCCACTTAAGTGAAAGTGAGAACAGTTCTGTAGCAAAACCAGGTTAACTAACCCCATTCAAATTAGGTCCACAAACAGGATCTATATATGCAAAAAAGTCTTTACCATTCTTTGAAGGACTAGGATTCTACTTAATGAATGGCGCTATCCCTTGTACATACAAATGCCTGGCAAGTGGTGCTGCAGTAAGTAGCCCAGCAGCAACATCCTTACTCCACTCTTGGGGGATGGGGGAATAACGATCTAGGGATCAACAGCAAACAGCGGAGCTAGAACATGAACAAAGTAGACCCTAGAGGTGGAAGTGGAGAGGCAGGAGCAGTTTAGCAAGCTGCTGGCACCAAACTAAGCACAGCTGTGCATCAGGTGGAGGGCAGGTTCCCAGTTACGCTGGACTGTGGAGTGGCCCTTAACGCAGGTGGGAGCTGATGATACATTTGAAAATATAGTCAAAAATAAGATGTGGGGGGGGAGTAAAGTTTTGCTTAAACAAATAAACCCCGCGGAGGGCGAGAGCGGGTCTGCATTAAGGCTGCTCAGCAACAGCCACGTCTTTTAGCGACAGGGAAACTAAGCAGGAAGGTTCCCTCCGGGCAGGGGGCTCTGGGCTGGGAGGGGCGCAGCAGGTGGGGGGTTCTGGGCTGGTAGGAGGCAACGCGCGGGTTGGGTGATGAGAGGCTCTGGGCTGGGCACGTCTGGCGGGGGGAGCTCTGGGCTAGTGGTGGGCATGGCTGGCGGGGTCTCAGTACCTGAAGTCGCTGTAGGGGTGGATGATCCAGAACCCGGCGGACTTGACCCGCTCCTGCTCCCGCTCCACCGCCTTCTGGCTGCCGAACATCCTTAGCGAGAACTTGTTGACCCCCGGCTGGAGCATGGCCCCGAACTGGCGCTGCATGAAGCCGGCCTGGCCCAGCTGCAGCTCCTCGTCCGGGGTGATCTGGTCGCCCCCCGCCCCGCCTTCCACTTTGATGGAGGCGGAAGCGGGCAGGGCATGCGGCTCCGGCGGGGGGGACGGGGCGGGGGCCGGTGGGGGCTCGGGCTCCCCGCCGCCCGGGGGGCTCCGCTCCTCGCCGGGGGAGACCGCCTCCCCCTCGCCCCCAATGAGCCGCGTGCCCTCGGCCGCGTCGTGCGGGTGCCGGCTGGCCAGCGAGGACAGGCTGCCGCGGAAGCGCCGGCAGTCCCCGTTGGTGCTGCTCTTGGCGCCCGGCTCCGGGCCGGCGTCTCCCCGGGTGCCCCCCGCCGCGGGCAACGGCTTGAGGCGGATGCTCCGCCTGCGGGTGTCCTTGTCGCCGTCTCCCTCCTCGTCCATGATCGACGCCTTGGACCCACCGGGCTGGGGCAGGCTGTAGAGCCGCTTGCGCATGGCTGGGGGTAGCTTGTCCATGGCGACTGCTCCGCCCCGGGGCCCCGGCCTCCCGTACCCCAGCTCACCGGGCAGGGGGGGCCGGCAGCAGGCGTGTCATCTCCTCGCCGGAGCGTGCCAGCCACTGGCTCTACATCAGGCTCGGCTCCGCGTCCACAACAGGGGACGGCAGCCCCCCCGTCCCGGTTCGGCTCCTTGCTGCCTGCTCCCCGGGGGGCGAGGTCAGTGCAATCCAGGGCCGCCCCGAGCCCCGCCGCCGGGCAAGTCTAGGTCAGAGCCGCACTCCGGGCTTGCCCCGCGGCCGCAGCAGCCGTGGCCATGCCGCTTGCGAACGGGCTGCGGCTCCGGCACAACGCACATCACCCCGGGGCGCCTCCACTCCTCACCCCCCCCGCCACTAAGACACAATTAACCGCAACTTGCAGCATCCCCAGCTTGCTGACATCACTGCCCTCCTCATCCCTCCTGCAGCTGCTGGGGCTGGGAATATTCATGAGGCTATCTGATTCAATTGGGTTGCCATAGGAGCACTACTGCAAACAGGCTCTGCCTACCTGAGCCATCACCCTGGCTTCTTAAAAGGGCAACGTCTGGCTGGGCAGGTGGCGTATAGCTAGATGGACATTGCAATATTTCTGAGCGCAGCCTGCAATGTCCATTCGGATTGGGCACTGTAGCGCTGCTCCTGGTCCGAGATCCCGGGGTTCTCTTCGCTCATTGAGCAGGTTTATTGTACAGTTTAATTTCAGAGGAAACTACTTGGGGGTAATGAATTACAAATGTTAAAAAGACCAACACAGGTTCATTTCCGCTCGTTCTTGGAGTTGTGACTGTGTCATTGCAGTTTTGCTCCCGAAAACACTGTGGCTTTGGTGAAAGGGGAAAAAATGCAAAGCCAAAGCGAGACCAGTTCACCTTGAAAAGCTGGCGTGCTGGACACGTGCTTACATGCAAAGCAGAGGGTCTGAGGGATGCCCGGCGTTTCGATCGCAGGTTGGGCTGGAAGGAAGCCTATCTTACTCTCTACACGCCTGCAAGCCATGGATTGGTTTCAGGCTTCCCTTTGTCTTGCGATCCCCCGAGTCCTGTAAACGTTACTGTCTGTAGCTGTCATTCCAAAGCTATATTTCAAAGACCACCCCGCCCCAAACCAGGCAGGCTGGGTTTGATGTCGGGAGGGGGTGGAAAGCCCGGGCTCTCCCTGAGACGTGGGGAAACCACTTGGCAGGGGGCAGCTGACTCAGCAGCTCACCCCAGACTCCCTGCGTCTCCCAGGAGACTGGTGCTGAAACTGACAGTTTGAACTGGAGAGCCTCTCTCCCTGCACTGAACCTCTCTTAAGGGCTGCCGAAGCTGTGGGGTCAGGACACAGCCAGGCGTATTCCTAGGGAAGGGGATTTGGTCATGTGCGCTAATGGATGGAGGATATTCAGGGTGGCTATTTTTCATACCAGCTTTTCTAAACTCGTAGATTTGCGAACTGGCCCCTGGTGCCCTGTCTTTGCAGCCCAACGAGTTACCGCAAGGATGAATTTGGCCCTGTGCGCTAATGAATGGAGGATAGTAGTCTCTGTTGTACGCGGGGGTCTAAGTCCTCCGCTCTCTTTATTTCCTTTCCCTTTGTATTTATTTAAAATAAAACTAAATCGGGAAAAGGCCACCCCCGTGCAAGCTGTGCGGGACTAGCCGGCAGCCTGTACACTGGTGATAACTGGCAGAAAAGGAGGGAATCCCCCGACCCCCCTGAGAAGAACTGTACAGATTTCCCAGCAGGCTGCTGTCAGTCACTGGCGGCGTAGTCCGCTCTCCAGCGATCTATGGCAGCGGGATGTGTCAGTCACCGGAGTTCTGACTTCGAGGAAATGCAGCCAGCAGCGGAGTGACTTCACCGTGCACATGCACAGCACATGTTGCCTCAGCCGGACCAGCACCCTCGCTCGGCAGTGCTTTCGCCTAGCATCTCGCCCCACCCCTGCAGCCTGAGACAGGACCTACACCGACTGACACATGTGAAACACTCCAACACCCGGCTGGGGGGATTGTGAGCTTTCCTTAAGCAAGGGCGAGCGGGGGGGGGGGGTTGTCAATTTTGAAATATTCCTATAGATTAGAAAACTCAAACCTCTGGCTTGGCGTGGTAAAGTGTCCTACCATGGAGGACGAAATAAGGCAGCCCTCCGCAGAAACCTTCTGCAAAGGCTTTCAGAGTACCTCCAGGAGAACTTCATGGAGATGTCCCTGGAGGATTCCGGCTCCATCCCCAGACATGTGAACAGACCTTTCCAGTAGCTGTACTGGCGGCGAATACATCCCAGTTCTTCAGGGAAAATCAAACATTAAACACTATTGCTTTTAAACCCTGTACTGTAGTTACAAATGTGCACTCACCAGAGGTGCCTTCTCCGACTTCAGGATCGGGGATCCCGCCTTGGGAGGGGATTGGCTCCAGGGTGATGAAAAGGTCCTGGCTGCCAGGGAAAATGGATTCACCGCTTGCCTGCTACTCATTCTCCTCCTCCTCCTCCTCCTCTTCATCATCCGCAAAGTCCTCCTCCCTGTTGCGTGAGACTCCCCCCTTGCTGGTGTCCCTGGACAGTGGTGGGATAGTGGTAGGGTCCCCACTAGAATGCCATGCAGCTGGTCATAGAAGCGGCATGTATGGGGCTCTGACTTGGAGTGACCGTTTTCCTCCTTTGTCTTTTGGTAGGCTTGCCTGAGCTCCTTTCACACAGCACTGCTGTGTGTCCCTGTTGTAGCCTCTGTCCAACATGCCCTGTGAGATTTTGGCAGATATATTTGCATTTCTTCTTTTTGATCGGAGTTCAGCCTGCACAGATGCTTCTCCCCATACAGCAATCGCATCCAGTGTCTCCCTTTTGGTCCATGCTGGAGCTCGTTTGCAATTCTGGGGGGACTGCATGGTCACCTGTGCTGCTGAGCTTGCCATGCTGACCAAACAGGAAATGAAATTCAAAAGTTCCCGGGGCTTTTCCTGTGTACCTGGCTAGTGCATCGGAGTTGAAAGTGCTGTCCAGAGCAGTCACAATGGAGCACTCTGGGATAGCTCCCGGAAGCCAATACCATCGATTTGCGTCCGCACTACCCCAAATTCGACCCAGCAAGGTCGATTTTAGCACTACTCCTCTCGCCGGGGAGGAGTACAGAAGTCAATTTTAGGAGCCCTTTAGGTTGACTGAACAGGGTTGGTTGTGTGGACGCAGTCATTTTTAAATCGACCTAATGCGGCTAAATTCAACCTAACCCCGTAGTGTAGACCAGGCTTTAGGTGCAATCAACCGCCTCCCAAACAGGAGAGGTTTTGATTAATGAGATGCATAATATGTAATACTGAGGCAGCTTCTTAAGACTCACGGTCCCTAACCCTCCCAGAAAGAGAGATCAGTTTGGATCAATTCAAGGATAGAGCTGCTTGTCTTGTTTTGTCTCTGTTCTAGTTTTCCCTTGGAAAATGTTTGCATGAATTCTTCTTCCTGGATGTGCTGGGGTTATTCTCTCAACTCTGCCACATTTGAATAAGAACATAAGAAGGGCCATACTAGGTCAGACCAAAGGTCCATCCAGCCCAGTATCCTGTCTATCGACAGTGGCCAATGCCAGGTGCCCCAGAGGGAGTGAATCTAACAGGTAGTGATCAAGTGATCTCTCTCCTGCCATCCATCTCCACCCTCTGACAAACAGAGGCTAGGGACACCATTCCTTACCCATCCTGGCTAATAGCCATTAATGGACTTAACCTCCATGAATTTATCTAGTTCTCTTTTAAATCCTGTTATATTCCTAGCCTTCACAACCTCCTTAGGCAAGGAGTTCCACAGGTTGACTGTGCGCTGTGTGAAGAAGAACTTCCTTTTATTTGTTTTAAACCTGCTGCCCATTAATTTCATTTGGTGGCCCCTAGTTCTTATATTATGGGAACAAGTAAATAACTTTTCCTTATTCACTTTCTCCACACCACTCATGATTTTATATACCTCTATCATATCCCTCCTTAGTCTCCTCTTTTCCAAGCTGAAAAGTCCTAGCCTCTTTATTCTCTCCTCATATGGGACCCGTTCCAAACCCCTAATCATTTTAGTTGCCCTTCTCTGAACCTTTTCTAATGCCAGTATATCTTTTTTGAGATGAGGAGACCACATCTGTACGCAGTATTCAAGATGTGGGCGTACCATGGATTTATATAAGGGCAAAAAAATATTCTCCGTCTTATTCTCTATCCCTTTTTTAATGATTCCTAACATCCTGTTTGCTTTTTTGACTGCCTCTGCACACTGCATGGACGTCTTCAGAGAACTATCCACGATGACTCCAAGATCTCTTTCCTGATTAGTTGTAGCTAAATTAGCCCCCATCATATTGTATGTATAGATGGTGTTATTTTTTCCAATGTGCATTACTTTACATCTATCCACATTAAATTTCATTTGCCATTTTGTTGCCCAATCACTTAGTTTTATGAGATCTTTTTGAAGTTCTTCACAGTCTGCTTTGGTCTTAACTATCTTGAGCAGTTTAGTATCATCTGCAAACTTTGCCACCTCACTGTTTACCCCTTTCTCCGGATCATTTATGAATAAGTTGAACAGGATTAGTCCTAGGACTGACCCTTGGGGAACATCACTAATTACTCCTCTTCATTCTGAAAATTTACCATTTATTCCTACCCTTTGTTCCCTGACTTTTAACCAGTTCTCAGTCCATGAAAGGATCTTCCCTCTTATCCCATGACAATTTACGGAAGAGCCTTTTGTAAGGGACCTTGTCAAAGGCTTTCTGGAAATCTAAGTACACTATGTCCACTGGATTCCCCTTGTCCACATGTTTGCTGACCCCTTCATAGAACTCTAATAGATTAGTAAGACGTGATTTCCCTTTACAGAAACCATGTTGACTTTTGCCCAACAATTTATGTTCTTCTATGTGTCTGACAATTTTATTCTTTACTATTGTTTCAACTAAGTTGCCCAGTACTGATGTTAGACTTACCGGACTGTAATTGCCAGGATCACCTCTAGAGCCCTTTTTAGATATTGGCGTTACATTAGCTATCTTCAAGTCATTGCGTACAGAAGCTGATTTAAAGGAAAGGTTACAAACCATAGTTAATAGTTCCGCAATTTCATATTTGAGTTCTTTCAGAACTCTTGGGTGAATGTCATCTGGTCCCAGTGACTTGTTACTGTTAAGTTTATCAATTAATTCCAAGACCTCCTCCAATGACACTTCAATCTGTGACAATTCCTCAGATTTGTCACCTACAAAGAACGGCTCAGGTTTGGGAATCTCCCTAACAGCCTCAGCCGTGAAGACTGAAGCAAAGAATTCATTTAGTTTCTCCGCAATGACTTTATCGTCTTTAAGTGCTCCTTTTTTATCTCGATCGTCCAGGGTCCCCACTGGTTGTTTTGCAGGCTTCCTGCTTCTGATGTACTTAAAAAACATTTTGTTATTACCTTTTGAGTTTTTGGCTAGCCCTTCTTCAAACTCCTTTTTGGCTGTTCTTATTACATTTTTACACTTAATTTGGCAGTGTTTATGCTCCTTTCCAGGGCCAGCGCAACCCATTAGGCGACCTAGGCGGTCGCCTAGGGCGCTGTGATTTGTGGGGTGGCGACTGCGGCGGTATTTCGGTGGCGGGACCTTCCACCGCCTCTGTGGGAAGGCGGCATTTTGGGGCGGGACCTTCCGCCACCTAGGGCGGCGGAAAAGCTAGCGGCGCTGCTGCTCCTTTCTATTGACCTCACTAGGATTTGACTTCCACTTTTTAAAAGATACCTTTTTATCTCTCACTGCTTCTTTTACATGGTTGTTAAGCCACAGTGGCTCTTTTTTAGTTCTTTTACTGTGTTTTTTAATTTGGGGTATACATTTAAGTTGGGCCTCTATTATGGAATCTTTGAAAAGTGTCCATGCAGCTTGCAGGGATTTCGCTGTAGTCACTACCTTTTAATTTCTGTTTAACTAACCTCCTCATTTTTGCATAGTTCCCCTTTCTGAAATTAAATGCCACAGTGTTGGGCTGCTGAGGTGTTCTTCCCACCACAGGAACGTTAGATGTTATTATATTGTGGTCACTATTTCCAAGTGGTCTGGTTATAGTTACCTCTTGGACCAGATCCTGCGCTCCACTCAGGACTAAATCGAAAATTGCCTCTCCCCTTGTGGAAATGACATGAAATGAAATTTTATTAAACCCCCAAAGAGAGAGGGAAATGGGAGATAACATAACAGGGATCAAAGCACAAGAATACTTCTGTACAACATTCTGTAGACATGAATGTGTCCAGTTCTGGGCCCCACATTTCAAGAAAGATGTGAACAAATTAGAGAAAGTCCAGAGAAGAGCAACAAAAATGATTAAAGGTTTAGAAAACATGACCAATGAGAGAAGATTGGAAAACAGTGGGTTTGTTTAATCTGGAGAAGAGAAGACTGAAGGAGAATATGATAACAGTTTTCAAGTACATAAAAGGTTGTTACAAGGAGGAGGGAGAAACATTGTTCTCCTTAACATCTGAGGATAGGACAAGAAGCAATGGGCTTAAATTGCAGCAAAGGCAGTTTAGGTTGGACATTAGGAAAAACGCCCTAACTGTCAGGGTGGTTAAGCATGGGAATAAATTGCCTAGGGAGATTGTGGAATCTCCATCATTGGAGATTTTTAATGGCAGATTAGACAAACACCTGTTACGGATGACTCTAGATAATATTTAGTCCTGCCTTGAGTGCAGGGGACTGAACTAGATGACCTCCATGAGAGGGAGAGAGAGGTGGCTGGTGTAGAGGTTCAGTCACTGTGCACTTGGGATCTAGACACACTATTCACAGTGGGGAAGTATGCAGACCATCCCCAATGAATGCCCAGCCCCTTTAATCCCTCCCCACCCACCAACCTGTATTCTCGACATGCCACACTTATTACAGAAAAATATGTAGGAATATTTTAAGAGAGTTTTTTAAAAATCCCTGCACCTGTAAAGCATGAGGCTAGGATTCAGCACAGCGCTTACCTTTATGCACATGCTTCCATCCCTGCTTGTTGAGCACAGTACTTCAGCTCATGCTTAAGTACCATTGACTTCTATGGGTTTGATGCATGTGCTTAACATTAAGCAGGTGCGTAAGAACTCTGATGAATCTGGCCTCTGTTACCATGAACCAGATTTTCAAAAATGTGTAAATCACTCTGCCACTGTTGGTGATAAGGTCTTTGGAAATTTTTTCTCCATGAATCCTAAGTCCCAGGCTCAGAGGGAGTATTAAAACCTCTAAAAATGTCTTTAAATGGCTTTTCTATACCTATAGAACTTCAAAGTCATGATCATTTTACTTGAGGACATTACAGGACTGGAAATAAGTGTGAGGGCCTGGGAATCAACTCTGAGAGCACCAAGCTATTATTATGGCCATTACTGGTATTGTGTATGTATTATGGTAGCACCTGCCCTATGAGTAAATGGACTTCATAACAATATTTTTATGCGCAGAAAAGTTGCTACTGCTGTAGTACTGAACCTAACTTATCCTGGGCTCCAAGTAGATGTCATTAAGTTGGGGAGGGGGAAGAGGAAACTTTTGTTTTGCAAGTTGATTGCTTTTTTAAATGGTGTCTGTTTGGAGCTCCCCAGGGAGTTGGAATAAGTCCCAGGGGGATGGATTTAGTGGGCAGAGTGCAGGGGTTGTAGTAAAAGTGGCAGATTTTTTATCATGTGGTTCTGTAAATGATCACAGAGATACTGCATGAACATATGAGGTGTGTGTATATACACACATATATATGACATAATTTAAAAATTGCAGTATAGACAGGGGTCCTGGAACAATTTGTATTGCGGGGGTGCTGAGAGCCATTGAACCAAACTGTAAAAGCTGTATATGATTGAAACCACTTCAACCCTTAGTTCCAGCACCTATAAATACAGCAACAGATAAATCATAGAATCATAGAATATCAGGGTTGGAAGGGACCTCAGGAGGTCATCTAGTCCAACCCCCTGCTCAAAGCAGGACCAATCCCCAACTGAATCATCCCAGCCAGGGCTTTGTCAAGCCTGACCTTAAAAACCGCTAAGGAAGGAGATTCCACCACCTCCCTAGGTAACCCATTCCAGTGCTTCACCACCCTCCTAGTGAAAAAGTTTTTCCTAATATTCAACCTAAACCTCCCCCACTGCAACTTGAGACCATTACTCCTTGTTCTGTCATCTGCCACCACTGAGAACTGCCGAGCTCCATCCTCTTTGGAACCCCTTTCAGGTAGTTGAAGGCTGCTATCAAATCCCCCCCCACTCTTCTCTTCTGCAGACTAAATAACCCCAGTTCCCTCAGCCTCTCCTCGTAAGTCATTTGCTCCAGCCCCCTAATCATTTTTGTTGCCTTCCGCTGGACTCTTTCCAATTTTTCCACATCCTTCTTGTAGTGTGGGGCCCAAAACTAAAAACCAATCAGGTTCTTAATAGCAGAACTTTATTATAAAGAAAAAAAGTAAAAGAAGCACCTCTGTAAAATCAGAATGGAAGGTAATTTTACAGGGTAATAAGATTTAAAACACAGAGGATTCCCCTCTAAGCAAAACTTCAAAGTTACAAAAACAGAAATAAACCTCCCTCTTTGCATAGGGAAAATTCACAAGATAAAGTAAAAGATAAGCTAACGCATTTCATTGCTATTACTTACAATTTTTGTAATCTTGGATGCTTATTTCAGGTAGGGTTTTAGGAGATGGTTTTTCCTGTCCTGGTCCCTCTCTGTCCCAGAGAGAACAACAAAGAGAGCACAAACAAAACCTCCCCACACAGATTTGAAAGTATCTTCTTCCCTTATTGGTCCTTTTGGTCAGGTGCCAACCAGGTTATTAACCCCTTACAGGTAAAGGAGGGATTTTATGCTACCCTTAGCTGTATGTTTATGACAGGGGAAGGGGAGGTTGGCAGAGGTGTCAAGAGGAAAGGAGCTGTAGGGCCAAATTTGGCTCTCACTTACACCAGTGTTAGTCTAAACTATTCCCATTAACTTCACCTGTGTAACTGAGTAAAAAACTATGTGCCTCTATCCAAGATGCACATCTCCATGAGTATGGTGGAGATGTCCTCATTACTCATAAACAGTTTCATTACTGGAGGGTAACGAGGGCACCTCTGTTGCATGATCAGTCATGCCTGTATCTATGGAAATAGAACACAATGTGCAGAAAACAACCCCCTGACGTTTTGAGGGTGTTTGGATTTGCTGTAAACGTTAGTATTCTCACCACAGCAATTTGCTAAAATTCATCGCTTGAGACATAATGACCAGCAACAGCATCCGCTCCACCATTACTATTCGACTAGAGGGGCAGGTGCTTCAGGGACTGGTAACAAAATATACAGCTATGACGCAAGATGGACAAAGCAGCCAGGAAATCTCTCTTTCTTTGTATACAAGAGCTGCGCCTCTTATTCCTGCCACCTATCTTAAAGATATATACAGAATCGATTGATTTAATAAGTAACAAGAGACCATGGCTGAGATGGAGCCAGCTAGAGGTTTTAAATGTCATTAATTTTAATTGGAGTTTGCATCTAAATCCCCTAGACAGTTTTGAAAATCGTTACCTAACCTTTACTGATGAGTTTCCTAATATTTATAGTGAAGTGCTGCCATTAAATTTGTATCTAGAACTTAAATTCAATACAACTTGCATTTTAAACACATATTCCAACAAACTCGCATTGCAAGTGAGGTCTGAGAACCAGGCTCCTCAAGTTCCACATCTACCTGGGCCCATCCAGAATATTAGTGAGGCAGTTGAAGGAACTTTGCTCAAGCTGGGTCAGTGCTGTGGTTATCTGAGGACTTCTGTCTCAAAGCAGGCCCTTTCACCCACACTCAGTGAGTTGTAATTTAACAGAGAATAGGGATCCTGTTTCATGAATCTGTCCCCGTCTGTGTATCTTCCTACATGACTTCCACTATATCAGCTCTTACCAGGCAGGGATGGTGTGATGGATTGCCCCCCATCTGGGGTGCCACCTGATATACTGGGGTACCACTGAGCCTGCCGATTCCACCAGTCTGGGTTCCCTTACACTGACCTGCTGAGCCAGGCCTTCAACCCTCCTCCAGCACACACATAGAAAGGGCCACACTCAGCTGCAGAAAGACAGAGACACTGAGATCAGCTCCATGTTGGAAAACTCAGCTAGGGAACTGCCCAGCACTCAAGTGCTCACCCCCTCTGGAAAACCCAAAATGGTATTGTCTTGTGCTGCACAGAAAACTGTACAGCGTAAGCTCATGAAATTCGCCCCCTCCCTCAATGTGGAGGAAGATATGCACAGCTTTTTGCCCCCCAGTTATGAATTGCACAAACTGGTCTAGAGAAAACAAACACAAGTTTATTAACTACAAAGGATCAATTTTAAATGATTATAAGGGATAGCAAACAGATCAAAGCAGATTACCGATCAAATAAAGCAAATATGCAAACTACACAATGTTGTTTTAAGCAGAGATTGTTTGTGCAGAGATTCTTGAAGACAAACCGCTCTTGCTTGCAGCTTAGAACTCCAGATATTCCTTTCACAGTCCAGACATCTTCTAGCCTGGGTCCAGTCCTTTCTTCCCCAGATCTGTCTTAGGTGTTTTCAGCAGTCATCTTGGGCAGGGATTCAGTGAAGAACCAACAAAGATTAACTCACTTCCCTGCCATAAATAGGATTTATATATGGCGGGAATACTTTGTTTTCCAGTTTGGTCCCCACCCCCTATTAGTGGAAAAATACTAGTAGGCCAAGATGGGGTCCAGTACCAGGTGACATTATCACATGACCTTGCAGTGTCAACGCAGCATCCCAGGAACCTTCTCAGGAAGGTGGGAGATTAGCACCTTCAGAGTCCTATTGTTCTCCCTAATGGCCCATTGACTAACCAGCCAGACTAATAGCATTTTGTCTGGAGGGCGTTCCCCAGGCGCAAACATTTTTGTAATTGATACATCGTCCATATTCCTAACTTCAGATACAGAAATGATACATGCATACAAATAGGATAATCATATTCAGTAAATCATAACCTTTCCAATGATACCTCACATGATCCATCTTGAATAAAACGTATCTTAGTTATGCCATATTCATATTATAACAATATCTCTATGAAGAATATGTGCGTAGTGTCACAGATGGGTCTGTGGGAGTTGTGCCATTGGCTCCCATGGGAGCTGAAGCAGGCTCCGGATTTGGAGTGCTTAAACTCTCTATTCCCACAGGGCTCACTTAACCCTTCATCCTGCTGAGAAAATGAGTTCAACAGTGGCCTTCTCAACCCTGGTTTAATCACCACCGTAGCTGCACAGCTGCAGACCCCAGCACAGATACGAATCATGCCAGTGCAGTTTACTGTCTATCTAAGGTACTTCCATGGGCCCCCCATTGCTGTCTTACCTGAGCACTTCACAATCTTTAATGTATTTATCCTCACAGCAGCCCTGTGGGGTAGGGCAGTGCTATTATCCCCATTGCACAGGTGGGGAACTGAGGCACAGGGAAGCTAAAGGACTTGACTGAGGTCACACACGGAATCAGTGGCAGAGCAGGGATTGGAACCCAAGTCACTGGCTAGTGCCTGAACCACTGGGTCTTCTTTCCTCACTTACCCCTTATGTGGCTGTATCATTCTGCTAGACCCCACTCATGTATTGCTCTCAATTCTCATTGCCATGCACAAGCCATCCCTTGCCCCTGAAATCTTTGATTAAAAAGAGAAACAGCCAACTTGTTATAGCAACTTGGGCAGATTTCTCACTTGCACTCTCCCCAGCTGAAAACGGATCTGACTGCACATTGGTGAGGCTCTCTGGGTCACCTGCCTAGTTTCTTTGGGGGCTACACAATGCTTTTTCTGAGTAATTTCCCACTCTTGCAGCTTTATCAGTGGATGCAACAGTAGGATCATTTGTGTAGACAAGGCCGCAGGTGGTCACTGGCATTCTAAACTCTATATTGTCCACCACGCAGTGGGCTCAAGTCATCATTGCTCTGCAACTTGTGTAGTCAGTGATGCCGCTGTAAAGTGAGTGCGAAACACTGCCCTTCTGATTTATCATCATCACCATTATAGCACCTGAAGGCTCCAACCAAGATCATGGCCTCATTGTGCTAGGTGCTGCACATATTCCTGCTCCCACATGCTTACAATTTAAATAGAGAAGACAAAGGGGAGAGATGCTACGGAAGCACTGAGAGGTGAAATGACTTGGGGATTGGTCCTGCTTTGAGCAGGGGGTTGGACTAGATGACCTCCTGAGGTCCCTTCCAACCCTGATATTCTATGACTTGCCCAGGGCCACACATGAGGTCAACAGCAGCGTCAGGAAGAGAAACCAGTCTCCTGAGTGCAGTGCCCTAGCCACTTGACCATATCACCTCTCTTTGGCATTGGTGTAAATGACTACATAAGTTGTGAGACAATGGTGAGTTAGGCCCATCAGGTCTAAACAACATGATGGTAAAAGCACTAGAAGCTGGTGTCCTCTCATGTGCCTGCTATGCTGCACAAGTGGTAACTATTGGGGAAAACTTTTCAGAAAAAAGAATCCCAGGGTGAAATCCTGGCTCCATTGAAGTCAGTGGCAAAACTCCCATTGATTTCAATGGGGCCAGGATTTCACCCCTAGTGTAGATGAGGCCCCAAGAAATTTCAGGCATGATCTTGCTGCACATGTTTCTTTTTCTTCAGACTTGACCAATCCCCTGCACAAATCAGTGACTGGGCCAGGCCAGTCCCAGAATCCTCAAACACCCCATTATCTTCAATAAGACGAGAGCATTTTGTGCCACCAACATGCCTGTTCCTCAGAAGCAGGTACTGCAGCCGTAAGCAACACAACCTCAGTGAGCCAGGAGATAAGTGGAGAAAAGGGGAAGAGCCTTCAACTGATAAGACCAAAAATAACTCTATGAAATTAAAAATAATGGTCTGCTCTGGCAGGGTTTTGCTCTTATTACAATAGCATCTAGGGACCCCGGTTTAGATCAGGGCCCCACTGTACCAACAGAGTAAGCCAGATCTGATAATCTAAATAGGCAAGACAAAAAAGGCACCTAAGGCCCATTAATTTCCTAAATACCTTTGAGGATCTAGCCTATGGTCTTCAAGTGTCATGTTGGTGTTATGACTTTTTCATTTGGTGGGGATTGTGTTTTGGTGGGGTTTTGTTGGAAGGAAGGAGCCTATTTTCCAGGCTGACATTTTCCCTACCTGGTCTGTAACCAAGGGTGAATTTCCTCCTTTGAAAGATTGAGCAAAAATGGTTCACTATTTTTTGAAAATATGGAGTGTTTGGGTGAGGGGGTCGGGAAGAATACACTTCCTTCATTATAAAAGAACCACAATGTTTTTGAAACAGCTCTAATGTTGAAACAGTTCAGCAGAAAGGTGAGATTTGGCCTTTCTTCCCCTTTCCCCAGGACTGTGGAATGGACTTTCTGGGACGGGGTGGTGCACCCAGTGTCCCCGGGGACAGAGAAGAAATGGGTTTTGAGTGTAAACACACAGGGGAAGCTTTATGCAGGAATTGGAGTTGTTTAAGAACAGGTTAGAAAAACACCTGCCAGGCCTGGTCTAGATAATACTTAGTCCTGCCATGAGTGCAGGAGACTGGACTAGATGACCTCTTGAGGTCCCTTCCAGCCCTATGATTCTATGGTGCTTGCTGGGTGAACTTGGGTAAGTTACTTCATAAGAACATAAGAATGGCCATACTGGGTCAGACCAAAAGTCCATCTAGCCCAGTATCCTGTCTTCTGACAGTGACGAATGTCAGATGCCCCAGAAGGAATGATTTAGTTGGGGACTGGTCCTGCTTTGAGCAGGGGCTTGGACTAGATGACCTCCTGAGGTCCCTTCCAACCCTGATATTCTATGATTCTATAACAGAACAGTAATCATCAAGTGATCCATCCCCTGTCACCCATTCCCAACTTCTGGCAAACAGGCTAGGGACACCATCCCTGCCCATCCTGGCTAATAACCATTGATGGACCTATCCTCCATGAATTTATCTAGTTCTTTTTTGAACCCTGTTATAGTCTTGGCCTTCACAACATCCTCTGGCAAAGAGTTCCTGCCACCACCAAGTGATTTACACATCCCCCCAAACCCCCTCACCCCCTTTCCTGGGGAGGCTTGAGAATAATATACCAATTAATTGCCTTAGCAATGTGAGTACAGACCAGACCCTTTATCTTTAGGACACTAAAATCAATCAGGTTCTTAAAAGAAGAACTTTATTATAAAGAAAAAAGTAAAAGAATCTCACCTGCAAAATCAGGATGGAAGGTAACTTTACAGGGTAATAAAAAGATTTAAAACACAGAGGACTCCCCTCTGGACTCAGCTTCACAGTTACAAAAACAGAAATAAAACTACCTCTTAGCATAGGGAAAATTCACAAGCTAAAACAAAAGATAACCTAACACATTTCATTGCCCTTACTTACAATTTTTGTAATCTAAAATGGATTATTTCAGGAGATGTTTTACCTGCTTGGTCTCTCTCTCTGTCCAGAGAGGGAACAAACAAAGAGAGCACAAACAAAACCTCACACACACACCCAGAGTTGAAAGTATCTTCTTTCCTTATTGGTCCTTTTGGTCAGGTGCCAACCAGGTTATTTGAGCTTCTTAACCCCTTACAGGTAAAGATTCAGTACAGCTGCCCAGGAGGGATTTTATGCTACCCTTATCTGTATGTTTATGACAGGAAGTCATTCCATACACCTAATCAAATTTGTTGCCCTTTTCTGAACCTTTTCCAATTCAAATATATCTTTTTTGAGATGGGGCGACCACATCTGCACACAGTATTCAAGATGTGGGCATCCTATGGATTTATATAGAGGCAATATGATATTTTCTGTCTTATTATCTATCCCTTTCTTAATGATTCCCAACATTCTGTTCGCTTTTTTGACTGCTGCTGCACATTGAATGGATGTTTTCAGAGAACTATCCACAATGACTTCAAGATCTCTTTCTTGAGTAGTAACAGCCAATTTAGACCCCATCATTTTATATGTATAGTTGGAATTATGTTTTCCAATGTGCATTACTTTGCATTTATCAATATTGAATTTCATCTGCCATTTTGTTGTCTAGTCACCCAGTTTTGTGAGATCCTTTTGAAGCTCTTCGCAGTCTGCCTGGGACTTAACTATCTTAAGTAGTTTTGTTTCACTGTTTACTCCTTTTTCCAGATCATTTATGAATATGTTGAATAGTACTGGTCCCGGTACAGACCCCTGGGGGACACCACAATTTACCTCTCTCCATTCTGAAAACTGATCATTTATTCCTACCCTTTGTTTCCTATCTTTTAACCATTTACCAATCCATGAGAGGACCTTCCCTCTTATTGCATTACAGCTTACTTTGCTTAAGAGCCTTTGGTGAGGGACCTTGACAAAGGTTTTCTGAAAATCTAAGTACACTATATCCACTGGATCCCCCTTGTTCAAATGCTTGTTGACCTCCCTCAAAGAATTCTAGTAGATAGGTGAGGCATGATTTCCTTTTACAAAAACCATGCTGACTCTTCCCCAACAAATTATGTTCATCTATGTGTCTGACAATATTGTTCTTTATTATAGTTTCAACCAGTTTGCCCAGTACTGAAGTCAGGCTTACCGGCCTGTAATTGCCGGGGTCACCTCTGGAGCCCTTTTTAAAAATTGGCGTCACATTAGCTATCCTCCAGTCATTTGGTACAGAAACTGATTTAAATGATACGTTACAGACTACATCTGGTCCTGGTGACTTATTACTGTTTAGTTTATCAATTTCTTCCAAAACCTCCTCTAATGACACCTCAATCTGGGACAGTTCCTCAGATTTGTCACCTAAAAAGAATGGCTCAGGTTTGGGAATCTCCCTCACATTCTCAGCCGTGAAGACTGATGCAAAGAATTCATTTAGTTTCTTTGCAATGGCCTTATCATCCTAGAGTGCTCCTTTAGCATCTCAATCGTCCAGTGGTCCCACTGGCTGTTTAGCAGGCTTCCTGCTTCTGATGTACTTAAAAATATTGCTGTTAGTTTTTGTGTCTTTAGCTAGCTGTTCTTCAAATTCTTTTCTGGCCTTCCTAATTGTATTTTTACACTTCATTTGCCAGAGATTATGCTCCTTTCTATTTTCCTCACTAGGATTTAACTTCCACTTTTTAAAGGATGCCTTTTTGCCTCTGTCATGGCTGAATCCCCATTCT
The DNA here is from genome assembly GCF_002925995.2 of Terrapene triunguis. Classification (NCBI taxonomy): domain Eukaryota; kingdom Metazoa; phylum Chordata; order Testudines; family Emydidae; genus Terrapene; species Terrapene triunguis. The sequence continues at coordinate 7,157,561 of NW_020664418.1, read as the reverse complement.
GGTACTTCAAGTGCAGAAGGTGGAGGCCCGCAAGGATTTTAAAAATTAATACTTGCCACTCCAGGCTTGTATTACACTCCCAAGGTTAAAGCTTTTCTCTGACCTTGGCTTGGTAAATGCTGCCAAATGCAAAAAAACCCCTTTGAACCCAGGAAGGAGCACTTGGGAATTCCTCCCTGTGGGGTACCATCAAGCCCTTTCAACCCATTCCGGGGAAGAGCTGAGAAAGAAAACAAAGGAAATTAGCTGTTGCCACCAGCTAATCAACAACATATACACAAATCTCTTCGGACATAAAAATTCAAATCCTGTTCTTAAAAAAAGGTAAATTTTATTAAAAACAAAAGAAAGAAAATACATCTGGAACTTAGGCTTTTGCTAGATTTTAAAAGAGCAATTCCAAAAATTAAGCATCAAGATAGCAGTCTGGAGCTTCAGCTTAAAGATTACAAGCAAAACAAAAGCATCTGACGTTAGCACAGAAAAGATCCACAAGCCAGAATAAAGAAATAAACCTGATTGCATCTATTTAAACATTTCCTGTCCAATGATTTCTTCTAGATATGGAAGATGAATTTTTATCCCTGGTTCAATCCTTACACAGCATTGCTGCTTATAACATTGCTGCTCTGTGTCTCCTTCTCCAGAGAACAACAGACCAAGGGGAAGTTTTTTTCACCATTTAAAAAAGTTCTAGCCTCCAATTGGCTCTTTTGGTCAGGTGCCCACTCCTTTTCCTTTACCTAGAGAACGTTGTTAACCCTTTACAGGTAAAGCAAGCAGAGAACAGCTACCAAGAGAGATTTTACAGCTGACTGGATGTTCAGAAAAGGGGGCTAACTCCCCTTCATTTATCACAGCCTCTCACTGCTTCTCTCTGGGGCACTACTTCTCCAGCCACCCTTTGTCTGTCTGTCTATTTAGACTGAGCAATTTGGGGCATGGATGGTGTCTTATTCGGTGTATGTTCAGTGCCCAGCCTAACAGGCCTCTGATCTCAGCTAGGGACTCTAGGCACTGCAGTAATACAAATAGATGATAATAATAATAATAGACACACAGAGCTGTAGCTTGGTGGTTCTTTAGCATGCAGACTGAGGGATCTGTGCACATCTGGGCCAGGATTAAGCAGTCAGGGAATGGTCAAGTGACCTCAGCCCAGTGAGTTCCAAGGTTCTGTTCTACATAGGAAGAGTGCATCAAATGCTGCTCGCCCTGTATTATGTTTTGCTAATTCTAGCAGCTGCTTCCTGGATTTCATTATTTATTTATTTCCACAGATTAGGTTCCCATTTGTTTGTGACCCACAGCTGATCTTTGGGTAAATGTTTAAACAGCGCTCAACAGGCATCTGAGGCCAGTGCCCTAGCACCAGTTCATCACAGTACAGTTTTGTCTCGGGATGACCGTGTTATATTAGTGGGTGCACCTCCCTGTCCACTCTGCTGTTCTGCTAGGGCCAAACCCTGTTCCCAATGAAGTCACTAGGAAAATCTCACACTGGGCCAGATTCTCCACTGACTTGCACCTTGCATGGATAGGGATGAAGGGGGTGTTATACCTTCGGATCTGGGAGCATTCTACCTTCTCATTCTGCATGGCTGTAAACACCTGTACAAGACAGAGGGCATTGGAGAATCAAGGCAGTGAGGACAGACTTTGACCTTTATCTAGCCAAAAAAAATCATTCTGAAGGGCTCCCTTTCCCCTTTTGCCCCTTCGCATGTGTGGTGGGGCGGCTGCCCCACATAGGCAGAAGAAGGGTTAAAGCAGCTTTGGAGAGGCTGTGCAGAACCCAGCCAATTAGCAGAGGGCTTATTGAGCCAGCCAATAGGGAGAAGGCTTAGTGGGGCAGCCAATCAGGGCCACGCTGGCCCATATAAGAAGAGCTGATGAGCAGAACAGAGGAAGTCTCTCCCTGGAGGCCAAAGGAGGAGGACTGGTTGCTTTGTAGGAGGGTTGAGAGAGACAGCACCATGGACAGAGGAGTGCTGGGCAGGGCCAGGGGAGCTCCAACCTGAGGGCTGCTAGACTGAGTCTGGTCTACACTACGAGTTTAGGTCGACTTTAGCAGCGTTAAATCGAATTAAGCCTGGACACGTTCACACGACGAAGCCCTTTCTTTCGACTTAAAGGGCCCTTTAAACCGGTTTCTTTACTCCACCTCCGACGAGGGGATTAGCGATAAAATCGGCCTTAGCGGGTCGGAATTGGGGTAGTGAGGACGGAATTCGACGTTATTGGCCTCCGGGAGCTATCCCACAGTGCTTCATTGTGACCACTCTGGACAGCACTCTCAACTCAGATGCACTGACCAGGTAGACAGGAAAAGCCCCGCGAACGTTTGAATTTCATTTCCTGTTTGTTCAGCGTGGAGAGCACAGGTGACCACGCAGAGCTCATCAGCACAGTTAACCGTGATGGAGTCCCAGGATCGCAAAAGAGCTCCATCATGGACTGAACGGGAGGTACAGGATCTGCTCGCCATATGGGGAGACGAATCAGTGCTAGCTGAACTCCGTAGCAGTAAACGAAATGGCAAAATATTAGAAAAGGCCATGAAAGACAGAGGGCATAACAGGGATGCACAGCAGTGCCGCGTGAAAATTAAGGAGCTAAGGCAAGCCTACCACAAAGCCAGAGAGGCAAACGGAAGGTCCGGGGCAGAGCCGCAAACATGCTGCTTCTACGCGGAGCTGCATGCCATTCTAGGGGGTGCAGCCACCACTACCCCAACCGTGTGCTATGACTCCGTCACTGGAGAAACACACAGGGAAGCGGGTTCGGGGTATGAGGAAGATGAGGATGAAGATAATGTAGATAGCTCACAGCAGCAAGGAAGCGGAGAAACCGGTTTCCCCAACAGCCAGGATATGTTTATCACCCTGGACCTGGAACCAGTAACCCCTGAACTCACCCAAGGCGTGCTCCCAGACCCTGAGGGCACACAGGGGACCTCTGGTGAGTGTACCTTTGTAAATATTACACATGGTTTAAAAGCAAGCGTGTTTAATGATTAATTTGCCCTGGCAAAAGGTTTCTGGGGAGGGCTGCCTTATCCCGTCCGCCATGGTAGGACACTTTACCACGCCAGGCCAGTAGCACGTAGTCTGGAATCATTGCATAACAAATCATGGCAGCATATGGTCCCGGTGTTTGCTGGCATGCAGACAACATCCATTCCTTATCGCTCTTTGTTATCCTCAGGAGAGTGATATCATTCACGGTCACCTGGTTGAAATGGGGCGATTTTATTAAGGGGACAGTCAGAGGTGCCCGTTCCTGCTCTGCTGAACAGAAATGTTCCCCGCTGTTAGCCACGTGGTGGGGGGAGGGGTGAAGTGATCATCCCAGAGAATTGGGTGTGGGAGGTGAGGGGGGTTAGTTGGGTTTGTGCTGCATGTTAACCCGGAAACCACAGCTCCTCCTTTTACATTGCAAACCCATTTTAAATGGCCAACCCAATGGGTGCTTGATATGGGAAATGAGGGCGCTGCTGTTTGAAACCATTCCCACATGTTAAGAAGGTTAAAAAAGCCAAAAGACTGTGGCTTACCATGGCTGCCTGCAAGCCGAAATCTGTTGCCTGGCACTGCGTGAGTGATCTCTCACACCAAACCGGCAGGCCCTCAATATAAGAGGAAAAATGCGACCTTGTAACGAAAGCACATGTGCTGTGTAATGTGAACAGCAAAATTTAACGTGAAAGAGTGTACCCATTGTTCTCTAAAATGTGTCTCTCCCTTCTTCTCCACCAGCTGCAAATCTTTCTCCTTCACAGAGGCTAGTGAAGATTAGAAAGAGAAAACGGAGGATGCGGGACGATATGTTCACGGAGCTCCAGATGTCCTCCCATGCTGACAGAGCATAGCAGAATGCGTGGAGGCAGTCAATGTCAGACTACAGAAAAGCACAATATGAACAAGAGGAGAGGTGGCAGGCTGATTCGCGGAATGAACAGAGCAAGTTGCGGGCTGAAGATGATAGGTGGCGTCAGCTTGCACACAGAAGGCAAGAGTCGATGCTCCAGCTGCCGGAGCATCAAACTGATATGCTCCAGCGTATGGTTGAGCTGCAGAAAAGGCAGCAGGAGCAGAGACCTCCGCTACAGCCTCCTCACCCAGACGCCCAAGAACACGGTGGGGGGGCCTCCGGCCACCCAGTCACTCCACCCCAGATGATTGCCCGAGCATCAGAAGGCTGGCCTTCAATAAGAGTTAAAGTTTTAAACTGCAGTGTGTCCTTTTCCTTCCCTCCTCCTCCACCCATCCCGGGCTACCTTGGCAATTATCCCCCTAGTTGTGTGATGAATTAATAAAGAATGCATGAATGTGAAATAACAATGACTTTATTGCCTCTGCAAGCGGTGCTCGAAGGGGGGAGGGGAGGGGGGAGTGGTTGATTTACAGGGAAGTAGAGTGAACCGGGTGGGGGGGGCGGAGGGTTCATCAAGGAGAAACAAACAGAAGTTTCACACCATAGCCTGGCCAGTCACAAAACTCGTTTTCAAAGCCCTGCTGTGCTCCTCTAACCGCCCTGGTGTCTGGCTGCACGTAATCAGCAGCCAGGCGATTTGCCTCAACCTCCCACCCCTCCATAAATGTCTCCCCCTTACTCTCACAGATATTGTGGAGCGCACAGCAAGCAGCAATAACAATGGGGATATTCTTTTCGCTGAGGTCTGAGCGAGTCAGTAAGCTGCGCCAGCACGCTTTTAAACGTCCAAATGCACATTCCACCACCATTCGGCACTTGCTCAGCCTGTAGTTGAACAGGTCCTGACTCCTGTCCAGGCTACCTGTGTACGGCTTCATGAGCCATGGCATTAAGGGGTAGGCTGGGTCCCCAAGGATCACGATAGGCATTTCAACATCCCCAACAGTTACTTTCTGGTCCGGGAAGAAAGTCCCTTCCTCCAGCTTTCGAAACAGAGCAGAGTGCCTGAAGACACGAGCATCATGTACCTTTCCCGGCCATCCCACATTGATGTTGGTGAAACGTCCCTTGTGATCCACCAGGGCTTGCAGCAGCATTGAAAAGTACCCCTTGTGGTTTATGTACTCGGTGGCTTGGTGCTCTGGTGCCAAGATAGGGATATGGGTTCTGTCTATGGCCCCACCACAGTTTGGGAATCCCATTGCAGCAAAGCCATCCACTATGGCCTGCACGTTTCCCAGAGTCACTACCCTTGATATCACCAGGTCTTTCATTGCCCTGGCAACTTGGATCACAGCAGCCCCCACAGTAGATTTGCCCACTCCAAATTGATTCCCGACTGACTGGTAGCTGTCTGGCGTTGCAAGCTTCCACAGGGCTATCGCCACTCGCTTCTCAACTGTGAGGGCTGCTCTCATCTTGGTATTCTGGCACTTCAGGGCAGGGGAAAGCAAGTCACAAAGTTCCATGAAAGTGCCCTTACGCATGTGAAAGTTTCGCAGCCACCGGGAATCGTCCCACACCTGCAGCACGATGCGGTCCCACCAGTCTGTGCTTGTTTCCCGGGCCCAGAATCGGCGTTCTACGGCATGAACCTGCGCCAGTAACACCATGATTTCCACATTGCTGGGGCCTGTGCCTTGTGAGAGGTCTATGTCCATGTCAATTTCCTCATCACTCTCGTTGCCGCGCTGCAATCGCCTCGTCGGCTGGTCCTGGTTTTGCTTTGGCATGTCCTGGCTCTGCATATACTCCAGGACAATGCGCGTGGTGTTCATAGTGCTCATAATTGCCGCGGTGATCTGAGCGGGCTCCATGATCCCAGTGCTAGCTATGGCACCTGGTCTGAAAAAAGGCGCGAAACTAGTATCTGACGGACCAGGGGAAGGAGGGAGGGAGGGAGGGGCGAGTGACAACATGGCGTACAGGTACAGGGAATTAAAATCAACAAAGGTGGCTGTGCATCAGGGACAAACACAAACAACTGTCACACAGAATGGCCCCCCCCCAAAGATTGAACTCAAAACCCTGGGTTTAGCAGGCCGTTGATTTCACGGAGGGAGGGGGAAGCTAATGAATACAGATCAAATCTATTTTTTACATCTTAAACTGGCAGCCGACGGTGCAGCATGCCTGATAGCCACTGCAGTACGATGACGATGGATACCAGTCTTAATATACTATCTTCTACCAAAAGGCAAGGGGCTGCTGCTGTGTAGCAATGCAGCCCCACGTCTGCCAGCCCCACGTCTGCCAGCACCCAGATCGCCCTCGGCCTCTTCTGGGTGCTTAGCAGAAAATACTGGGCACTTGGCAGAAAATAGCATACTACGACTGATAGCCATCATCGTCAAGACAGTTCAATAGGACTGAGCATGTCTGCCCAGGTGCCTCTGATCGAACCGCAATATGACGACGATGGATACCAGTCGTAATATACCATCTACTGCCAAAAGGCAAGGGGCTGGTGCAATGCAGCCCTATGGCTGCCAGCCCCACGGCTACCAGTCATGCTGCACCGTCTACCACCAAAAGGCAGTTAGCTGCTGCTGTGTAGCAATGCAGTACCATGTCTGCCGGCACCCAGATGACATATGGTGACGGTGAGCTGAGCTGAGCGGGCTCCATGCTTGCCGTGGTATGTTGTCTGCACAGGTAACCCAGGTAAAAAGGCGCGAATCTATTGTCTGCCGTTGCTCTGACGGAGGGGGAGGGGCCTGACGACATGTACCCAGAACCCCCCGCGACACTGTTTTGCATCATTCAGGCATTGGGATCTCAACCCATAATTCCAATGGGCAGCGGAGACTGCGGGAACTGTGGGATAGCTACCCATAGTGCAATGCTCCAGAAGTCGACGCTAGCCTCGGTACTGTGGACGCGGTCCGCCGACTAGAGCACTTAGAGCATTTTATGTGGGAACACACACAATCGGCTGTATAGAACCGATTTCTATAAAACCGGCTTCTATAAATTCGACCTAATTTTGTAGTGTAGACATACCCTGAGGCCCTGATCCAAGGGCAGAGAAGGTGCTAGGGCTGTGGGGAAGTGGCCCAGGGAAACAGATGGTGGAGTAGGAGTAGTACATGGCTGCCAGCTATAGGGTCCATGGGCTGGGACCTGGAGTAGTGGGTGGGCCTGGGTCTCCCCCCTGCTTTGCCCTCCCACTTGCCACCAAGGGGAGTGGCCAGTGCATGGACAGCAGTTTGCCACTGAGGTGAGTGGCTAGACTAGAGACTGCAGTTTGCTACTGAGGCAAGTGGCTGGACTGAGGCCTGTCGAGTCCCACAGGAGCTGGGAGAGAACCAAGTGGGGCACAGCTAGAGGGCTGCCTCCAGAAGAGGATGCTGTGGTGTGGGAAGTGGCGTGGGTCCTAGAGGTGGAGGCGAGAATGATGACAGGCGAGACAAGGGCGCTCTGGTGAAATGAGAGCTAATTCCCAGGATGGCCAGCAGGAGGTACTGCAGTGGTGAGTCCCTCCCTGTTACAGCACATCATTCATCTTTTTTGGATTGTAATTATCTAGGTACTACTTTGGCTCCCACCAGCATAGCATAAGTGTGTTTCCCAGTTGGTAATATACTTCTCCTCAGGCACCTCTCTGCTGGGGATGTTGTAAGTACCTCTGTGGATGTGGGCCTCTTTGCCTCACTTCCCCTACCTGTAAAAGGGGGACAATAGCATTTTGCCCACAGCACTGCTGAGATCCACAGAACTCCTGCCCTGCTGTCACCTAAACTCACTCTCCTGCCTTATCTAAGCATCCTGATGCCCAACTCCCACCTACGCCCCAGAGTGATCCACAAACTGGGGAAGATGAGCATTCAGCCCCCTAAGATGCTGTATCTGGTAGATGGTCTCTGAGCAGGCCATCCCATTCAGAATACAGCTGGAGGAAGAGATCACCTTTCAGCCCAGTGGTTCAAATGTTTGCCTGCCATGTGGGAGACCCAGATTCAATTCCTGTCTCCCTGCCAGAGGGAGAGGAAGGATTTGAACAGCAGCCTCCCACCTCACTGGAGTGCTTTACCTTTTGAGTTATGGGCTATTCTGATGTGGGGCTCCCGCACTGTCTCATGTGGAAGCTGTTCAACTCTGGATAAAGAGTGGCTTGAGCAGGGGGACTGGACCCAGGGTCTCCCATCTCCCTGATGGGTGCCTGAACCTCTGGACCATGGAGTGAGTCATTCTCTCTCTCTCTCTCTCTGGGCCAGTGATTAAGTCTTTATCCTCAGTAGACCAGTTGCTGGGCCAGAGAGAGAATGGGAATGACTCCATAGTTTAGTGGTTCAAGTACCCCATGTGGGTGACCCTGGGGCCAGTCCAGCTACTCTTTCCATTAGTTACTCACCGTGGAACAGCTTCAAAAGGAGAGACTGAGGAAGCCCCCAGTCAGAATAGCCCATTGCTCAGTGGTTAGAGCTCTCTCCTGCTCCCCCCTCTGACAGAGGGGAATTGAAATGGGGTCTCCACATCCCAGGCAAGTGCCGGAGCAACCACCACCAGCTCCTTGGCAGAGTGAGGCAGGCACCTAGCTCATTTCCCCCAGAGAGCAGCTTGGGGCCCTACGCCACCTGACTCGCAGTAGCGGGTTTCCATTTGTGGACTGCTAAACGGACATAGGGGCCTAGCCTGGTGAGAGGGGCACGGGTTAGCACACAACCCTCTCAGCGCATCTCCCATTGGCTAGTTTCGGCAGTTTCCTGCCTAGAATGCTGGCTTTTATGGATCACATTCAAAGGTGCCGATCTCTCCCCATTCATTGTATAGGGAGCCACAGCACCTAACACAGGCTTTGTGGACCACAGGGTTTCAGTGATTTTCTAGGTGCCTAAAAGTTAGGCATTGTTAGGCCTGGGTTTAAGCTTAAGAGACTTGCCCAAAGTCACATGGGAAGACTGAGACAGAGCAGGACATTGAAGCCAGGTCTCTAGAGTCTCAAGTTAGTGTTCTAATCAAAGCTGCTGGGGGCAGGGACTGTCTTCATATGCATTTGTACAGCACCTAGCACAAAGGAACTAACATATTATGTCCTGATTGTGGCCTCTGAGCACTAGTTCAGTAATTATATTTACTACATATAATAAGCTGGTAAAGCAGACTTAAAACCAGGTGATCTAAACCATGGAATCATTTTCCCTGCCTCTGATGTGGTGCTGTGTGAATTGGGGACATCAGCCGGAACAGCATTCGGAGGCTGGAGACATCTCCGTTTTACCAGTGAAGAAGCACTTTAAACATGAGAACAAGTTGCCCTCTTCCCCAGTCTAAGCAGCTCTATGTCATAACAGATGGATGACAGCCTGCTGCTAGCCGGAAAATTATATATGTTATCAGTTATTTTTGTGCCTGTTGATTCTGCCTTTGTTTCTCACTGCTCTGGAAAAACTTTGCACAAATTTCTGTTTCAGAGGAGCAATAGACTTCCGCTCCCTTGGATCTGCAGGCTTCACTTAACAGGATTAGATGACCGGATTTATTTAGAAATGTGTGGGTATAAAGACACTTTTCACCTGTCTCTGAGTAATAGGGGAAACACTTGGAGTTTTGCTGATGCTTTTTAAACTCAAACTTCTCAGTAGGAGAAGAGGTTCAGATCAGGTGTTTGCCGCCAACACTTTTCAGTACTAGATGGGTTTAACTTCTAGCAGGGAGAAGAGTGGGATGAGATGAATCGAGAAGGCCTGCTTCTGTTTTTTCTGAGCTGTTTGTTGCAAGTGCAGAAGGGTTGGGAGCAAAAAGTAGTTTTGAGCTACTTCTCTGATTATCCCTCAAATCCTGGGGCTGATCTGGGCTGGACCCATCCCCTGCTGCAGCCTCAGACTGCTCTAACTTAGGGTCTGTCTGCACTATACTGAAGGAGTATGTCAGGGTTCCCTCCCCACTCTGAACTCTGGGGTACAGATGTGGGGACCCGCATGAAAAACCCCCTAAGCTTATTTCTACCAGCTTAGGTTAAAAACTTCCCCAAGGCACAAATTCCTCCTTGGACAGTATGCTGCTACCACCAAGTGAGTTAGACAAAGATTCAAGGAAAAGGACCACTTGGAATTCCTGTTCCCCAAAATCTCCCCAAGCCCCTTCACCCCCTTTCCTGGGGAGGCTTGAGAGTAACCAAGGTGAGCACAGACCAGACCCTTGGGTTTTTAGGACACTAAAAATCCAATCAGATTCTTAAAAACAGAACTTTATAATAAAGAAAAAAGTAAAAAGCATCTCTGTAAAATCAGGATGGAAGGTAATTTACAGGGTAATCAGATTCAAAACACAGAGGCTTTCCCCTCTAGGCAAAACTTTAAAGTTACAAAAACAGGGATAAACCTCCCTCTTAGCACAGGGAAAATTCACACACTAAAACAAAGTATAATCTAATGCATTTCCTTCTTATTACTTACAATTTGTAATCTTAGATGCTTAGTTCAGGTATGGCTTTAGGAGATGTATTTTCCCTGCCTTGATTCCTCGCTGACCCAGAGAGAACAAAGGAACACAAAACAAAAACCTTCCCCCACAGATTTGAAAGCATCTTCTCCCCTTATCGGTCCTTTTGGTCAGGTGCCAACCAGGTTATCTGAGCTTCTTAACCCTTTACAGGTAAAGGAGGGATTTTATGCTACCCTTAGCTGTATGTTTATGACAGTGAATTCCAGATCAAGCCGCTCCAGTGGCTAGGGATTGCTACCTCCAGCACTGGGGGCTGAGAGAGGGTGATGCTGGAGCTGCTCCATTGATTGTGAAACCACCTGCATTGGGGAATCCCCAGAAGAATCTCAATGGGTGGTTAAGCTGGTTTTTAGGGCTGCTTTGTGCTGTCAAAGTGGCACAAAGCGCCAGAACAGGGCCTAAGGATTGGTCTCAGTGCATTTTAGTGGTCAGGAAAAGGATTGGAAAACATCTTCTAGTGAGACTCCAGGAGCTTAATATATTTAGCTTCTCAAAGAGAAGGTGAAGGGGTGACTTGATCACAGCCTGTAAGTACCTATAGGAGGAACAGAATATTAGTGATAGAAAGTGTCACAGTTCAGGACAACTGCAGCTGTATTTCCCTCTTGTGGTCCACCATGGGCACCTATTCTAGGCGCATGGCTTCTCAGCCATCGCCTCTTGGACAAGAGACCCATGTGTCTCTCCTGACCAGGGTTTCTCCAGGCTGCACATTTCCCTACCTACATTGTGTTACTTCCAGCAAACCAGACTGCTTAAACAGGCCAGCATCTGAACTTTGCTCTTGCTCCAGAGGCTATAAACAGCAAACCCCTTTATTCTTGAGGTTAATGCTTTCTCTGCAATGGTTTCAAAACAGACCTTACATGTGCTAAAGTTTATCAGAGGTCACCCCAACTCCAGTCTCAGGCAAGTGTCAGTCCTTCCATAATGATTGTTTCACCCCTTCATGGATAGAAGGTCCTGTCAGTTTGCTGGAGCAAAGAGAAGGCCCTGAGTCAGTTTAAACTTAGCTATTTATCCAAAATAAATAGCCTTTGTCTGTTGATCTCTGGAGAATCCAGTCTGAACCAAGATGTATGAGTGTCTCCAGGTGGTGGGACCTCTCTGGAGGTGTTACAACCTGAATGAGTTTGCCTAATCACTCCCCCATTGTTCTTAGTTCCTGGAGCGCTGGGGAACACTCTCGCATGGAATTACATTCAATCTCTGGCCCACAATAATACATAAACTTAATACAGTAAGATCTCCCAGAGATATTGTAGGGAATTGCCAGATCTGTCTCAGAGGGCTCTTCAATCTAGCAGACAAAGGTTTAACAAGATCCAATGGCCGGAACTTGAAGCTAGACAAATTTAGAGTAGAAATAAGGCACAAACATTTTAACAGTGGGTATCAGTAACCACTGGGACAACTTAACAATGGTTGTGGCGCATTCTCCATCACTGGCAAGTTTAAAAATCAAGATTGGATGGCTTTAAAAAAAATCTGCTCTCATTCAAAGAGGAATTAATTCATGGAAGTTCTCTGGCCTGTGTTCTGCAGGAGGTCAGACTAGATTATCACAATGGCCCCTGGTAGCTTTATAATCTGAAGATGAACAACAGCAGAAGCTAGAGCCAGGTATGATGCAGGCAACTGCTATGCCTCTTGCTCCATGCACAGCAGTGCTAATGCTTCTATATCCCATTCTGCCATAACTCCTGTGTTTCAGGCCTTGGAGTCCCCACACAGAAATCTGCCAAGGAACCTCAGTCCCAACCAGCATCTCCCCTATTATTCCAGTCCTGAGCTCCAGCACTGCTCTGACAATGTTCCTTCAGTCTGACCTGTCACCGCCTCTCTTCGCCTGCTTTTCTGGGACAGTTGCTGTTTAAGCATTATATGAAGAGACATAAGAGTTTTCCTTAGACTACATGTTATATGATTCCCCAGCTCCTGCATATCTGTGACTGATTTCTTAGGACTAGGATGCTGTTTGCTGCATCTTTTGTGATGTGCCTGGGGAGGCCAGGGGTCCACAAAGACTTTACCGGAGAGAGCTCTCTCTGGAGAAGCTGTGCTGAGAAGTTGATGGAAGAAGGTTACTGTGACTCAGAAGCTAGGGACTCTGGATTTGGTCTAGAGACCTATTAGACTGTGTTCAAGGCTTTCATAGGAGTCCAGGAACATCTTTGGCCATTCATAGTTTAGCTCCTGCACTTTTAACACAATAGCAATTGAGGCATTCCCTGTATAACAGACTTTATAAAACAGAGACCTGAATTTCCCTCTAGAATCATAGAAGATTAGGGTTGGAAGAGACCTCAGGAGGTCATCTAGTCCAACCCCCTGCTCAAAGCAGGACCAACCCCAACTAAATCATCCCAGTCAGGGCTTTGTCAAGCCAGGCCTTAAAATCCCCTAAGGATGGAGATTCCACCAACTCCCTAGGTAACCCATTCCAGTGCTTCACTACCCTCCAAGTGAAATAGTGTTTCCTAATATCCAACCTAGACCTTCCCCACTGCAACTTGAGACCATTTCTCCTTGTTCTGTCATCTGCCACCACTGAGAACAACCTAGCTCCGTCCTCTTTGGAACCCCCCTTCAGGTAGTTGAAGGCTGCTATCAAATCCCCCTTCACTCTTCTCTTCTGCAGGCTAAATAAGCCCAGTTCCCTCAGCCTCTCCTCATAAGTCGTGTGCCCCAACCTCCTAATTTTTGTTGCCCTCCGCTGGACTCTCTCCAATTTGTTCACATACTTTGTGTGGGGGGAGAGGGGGGCGCAAAACTAGACACAATACTCCAGATGTGGCCTCACCAGTGCCGAATAGAGGGGAATAATCCCTTCCCTCAATCTGCTGGCAATGCTCCTACTTATACAGCCCAGTATGCTTCTAGCCTTCTTGGCAACAAGGGCTCTCTACCTTTCGAAGAGCTGCCACTACCATAGGACACAACAGCTGTCAATGCACCTCAATCCTGATCTGCAGCATCCGTTGCTATTCCAGCTCTGCAAATGTCTGCATCCTGCTGTCCAGCCCTCAGCTGGTGGTCCAATCCTGGCTTCTCACACACAGCTCTGTCAGGGCATCTCAGTCCTGACCTGTAGGCTGTGGCCCTCAAACAGTTCCATTCCTTCTAGAGAAATGAAGGAAAGTGTGGGTTTCAGAGAGCTGATTCAAGGTTCCAGGCAGAACAGGGTGGTCTTTGTCAGTGAGCTACAGTTTGGCAAGACACGTGGCCTCAAACAGAGCTCTCAATCTTGCATAGCTATCTGACTCTGCCCACTGCAGAGATAGTCCGAGCTATCTCCTTACATAGCTTTTAGCACTAAACATTTCCCACCCCATCATGTCCAAATCCTGCTAGTACCCACTGCTCTGTGAACAGAAGGGAACTAAGATACCTAGATTCATAATGGCTGTGTTAGATACGCTAATACCCCCTGTGCTATTATCCTCTAACTCAAACAGGCACTTGCGATACACTTGTGCCCCTATAAGATGAAAGAAATAGGAACTGGATCACTGATCCTCAAAAGACAAGATATCTATGCACAAGTGAATATTGGCATATCTCATGCAAATCATAATGGTCTGTTCTCTACTCAGCCCATGCCCCTAATCAGAACTGTAACTAGACATTTTAGCACCTGGGGCGAGCAAGCGTATTTGCACCCCCTAGAGGTAATGTGGGGGGCATATGGGGTCACAGGCCCTGCCCCCAAGATTTCTGCCTTCCACGTAGCACAGAGGTTTCAAACTGTGGGGCATGCCCGCCTCAGTTTGAAAGCCATCGCCTCCTGCCAGGACCTGGCAGATCAGAAGCTGGTAGGAGCTGCCCAGCATGCTCGGGCCCCGACTTTCCATGCTGCGGGAGCCAGGGAACTGGCTGGCTGCCCAGCAGCCCTCCCTGCCCTGCTCCCCAAGCCAGGCCACCTCTGCACAGCCAGGCAGTTCCCAGGCAGGGGGGTCATCACAGCTCTGAGCTGCACCCGGACACACTCTTGCCTCTCCCCCAAAGGAGCCAGGTGACACCCCCTGGAGCCAGCCCCTGTCTGCAGAGCCTAGCTGCCAGGAGATGCTCCCCAAAGGGTGCTCACTTGCTGCTGCCCTGGCACTCCTGGCTCTGCTGCTTCTCAGCTCAGAGGCAACATGTGGGGTGGTCATGTGTCCCCCCCCCACTCACCCCAGCCTGGCTTTGGCCCTGCCCTTAATGATTGCTAAAGAGTTATGGGGGCCCATCACAAAGGGGAATAAATCTCATAGGTAGGAATGAGAAGGAATGCATTGAAACAGTGTAAACCAAATTATCTGAGTCACAATTCTGAGTGGAATGGACATGAAGAAGCAAAACAACTGGATGGGGTTGTCACATCCCAAGTTGCTAAATCTAAGCATCAAGACTCAGTGGTAAGGTGCATAACTGAGTGTTATTGATCATGTTTGCACTGCATGGGGATCTGGACCACACTGACTACAGTCCCATGGCTCGACTTTCAGAGGGCTGATCACCCACAGGTCCCATTGAATCAGAGCATCAAAGTCCAGTCTGAGCATGTGCTGGGTTCAGTGTAAAATCTGGAAAGGACTCTGGGGAGCAGTCACTTCTTTGGGTGTTACAGAGTCCTGATAAGGAATATGGAGAGGATGTCCAATTGTGAAGCCCCATTAAAAACCATTAATTAGTTTAGCATTGTATGTAATAATCCATTTCTCACAGAAAATGAAAGTAAGGCATCTAGATTTCCAGGACTCTTTGAGCAACAATAATGCCTGGATTTCCATGTATGATTGGGTGAGCTTTAGTCTTTTGTGTTTTATTAATGCCTCACAGCTAAGGAAAATGACTAATAAACTGGCACTTTCGAGGATTGGATGGAACCATTCCATAGGCTGAATAAAACTAAATTCATTTGATAATTTCCAACTAGCTGTCTCTTCGTATACATGAAGGAAAATTAGCTTATTTCAGTGGCTTTA
This sequence comes from Terrapene triunguis, assembly GCF_002925995.2. Classification (NCBI taxonomy): domain Eukaryota; kingdom Metazoa; phylum Chordata; order Testudines; family Emydidae; genus Terrapene; species Terrapene triunguis. Next base: position 7,142,211 of record NW_020664418.1, on the reverse strand, counting down.
TAATCTACTTTGTACCAAAGATCCTACCCTACCTTATATAAACATCATCCCCTTTCACAGATAGGAAAAATGAGGCCCAAGTGTCTTGCCCAAGGACACCACAGCAAGTCAGTGCCAGAGTCAGGAGTGGAAACCAGATAGCTTCACCATCATTCTCTAACCACTTGATAATATTTGGTCCTCTTGTATATTACAGGGCAGAACAGTAAAGAAGCTAATGATTAAAAATAGTCAAACAAATCCCTGTGCTGGCTTGAGGACCTCTTTATTTAGAAATCTGCCCTTATTTCCTAGGTCCTCTTTGGAAAAGGACTGGATATCCAGAAGATTCCTTGAAGTAGGGCAAAAGTAGACAGTCTCCCCTATGTCTTCTATTTTCCTCAACCAGAACTCCATGGAAATTCTGCCAATATTCCCATCCCTTTTGTATTATTGCTACAATGTAGAATTGCCCGTCTGTTGCTCAAGGACCTGTACCAATCTACTAGATTTTTGTAGCATGGAAAAACCACATGTACTTTTGAATCTCAAACACTGTACAAACTCATCAGGTAGTTAGTCCTCAGTGAGCTTGAAAGGCAAGTTTTAGTGCTACCAACAAATCAGGAAACTGAGATACCATCTATAGAGAGGTTAAGGGACATGACCAAAGCCACTTAGCAAGGCAATGGCAGAGCAGAATTAGACTGCAAGACTTCCTGATTCCTAGTCCCAGGATCAGTCCACTAGAACATGCAACCTCTCTGCATCTATGATCATTAAGTATGGCCTGCCTAAAACAGAGATCAGGTCATTATCAGCCAACTGTGCTTAACATAATGCTGCCCACTCCTCCCTATTGTTTCTGCACTTTCCTAAATGTTAGCACTCCAACACAGAACTATTCCAGCTGCTGTATCCTGTCTATCCTGAGATCTACCTGCTCTCATGACTAGAAGAATGTGAAGGATCCTCCTCTACCTGCAGCTCACATCAATGCTCCAGTTGGGCAGCAGAGTGAGAAATACTGGCCCAGAATCTAGAGAGAAGGGAGTCAGAAGTTTCACTGTTTTTAAAAACCCCTCTCAACTTGGATGCTGCCCTTATTCAGGGAAGCCGCCTCCTCCCCCTACACTCCAAATGGCACATACTGTCTGATGGGTAGGAAGGAGAGGTCTCCACAAGAGACAGGACAGGTGCAGCTAGAGAACAGACAAGCAACTCCGTGTAAGAAAAGGAGACAGTGCCACCTCCAGTTTGCCTGTGTCAGAATCTTCTGCCTGTTAGAGCAATGGGTCCCAAGCATTTTGAGCAATCACACTGGTTTATCAGGCGAAGACCTTGGTTGTACCCCCCAGCTCCTATTCAACTGTATGCACCCTTTGGCTGCACTGAGCCAGAGTGTCACAATCCCAGGCCATGCTCCATTATGGGTGAGTGGGAGCACTGCTGAATGGAAGAAGAGCACAGTAGCTCATTGTTAAAGTAAGTAGCACTGGTACACGTGGCAGTGATTGGGAACCACTATGTAAGACGAAGACAACAACAGCTGTTACCTTTTGGCTTCACTAGGGGTGACACTGGAAATGCTGGAGACTAGTGTATTTTTAAATGGCAGCATGTGCAGAACACTGAACTGTGATTGTAATTTCCAAGGGCTTTCTCTGCTTATATTCATCCCTAATTGCAGAGTGCCTTGCATATGATTTGCAGCTTCTGATTTTACTGATCTTTGTTACTCTTCATATGTTTCACTTCCCTGCTCAGATCTTGCCAGCAGGGTTTCATTACAAAATAGCTGGGTTTTTTAAATAGCATAATTGAAAATCATAATAAATATCAATCTTCATAACTTATCTGAGCACTCCATATTTGAATGTCACGTGTCAGTCTTTCACTGCTGAGCTAAACCCCCTGCTTTGCGGTAGCCAGCTGTGCATCCCTATTTGCTGTAATTGAATTTTTATGTGTTGCTCATTCTCCAATGTATAAATGCTTAGTGAATGCAGGAAAAGAGAGACCAGAGACTTGTACCTCTCATCATCTCTCAGCAGAAGAAGGTGGTGCTGTGTATCACCTGATTGAAGTGGGTTTTTAATCCTGTAAAACCAGGGCCGCTCAGAGGGGGGGCAAGTGGGGCAATTTGCCCCAGGCCCCACAGGGGCCCCCACGAGACTATACTATTCTATAGTATTGCAACTTTTTTTTATGGAAGGGGCCCCCGAAATTGCTTTGCCCCAGGCCCCCTGAATCCTCTGGGCGGCCCTGTGTAAAACACCTAAACTCAGGTTTGCTCAGTCATCTATCAGACTGTCACCTTGATGAACGTCAGCAGAGGAAAATGTTATCATCACTAACATTGAGTTGGGATGGGCAGGAATGAGTGTGGGGGAAAAGTAGGACAACAATTTTCCAGGACTGAATAGCAAATTAGACTGGATTAGTGTTAACAATCACCAGGAATAGCCCCATGGAGTCAGTTGTTTGGCCATATGGGTTTCCAGAAGAGCAGCTGGGAACCAAAACCTCAGATCCAAGCCCTTCCTCTAAGATGACTGAGTGTTTGAAATCAAGATGCACAGGGGTATTTTAGCCTGGGCTCATTTATACTACAGGAACTCCTCACTTAAAGTCATCCCAGTTAACGTTGTTTTGATGTTAAGTTGCTGATCAATTAGGGAACATGCTCGTTTAAAGTTGTGAAATGCTCCCTTCTAACATCGTTTGGCAGCCACCTGTTTTGTCCACTCCTTGCAGGAAGAGCAGCCCCTTGCAGCTAGCTGGTAGGTGGTTGGAACCAGGGTGGACCAGCAGCCCCCCATCAGCATCCCCTAAATTCCCTGTGCAGCAGCTGTCCCTCCCCCCACTGCCATGTGCTGCTCCTGCCCTCTGCTTTGGAGCTACTTCCAGAGACTCCTGCTTGCTGTACGGGGGGGGAAAGGGAGGCTAATGTCAGGGTGTCTCCCCCCCGCTCCTACACCCCACTTACTCCATCTTCCATAGAGCAGGGGGGACACATGATGGAGAGAGGGAGCTTCTAGGCAGTAGCTGCTGTCTCAGGTCTCAGCAAGCTGATTTAATTAACAAGGCAGTGTACTTAAGCCTGGGGTCAGCTACTTAAAGGGGAAATGCGCTTTTTTTTTTCTCTCACACACGGTGTGTGTCTCTGTCTGCCCTCCCTCCTTTCCTGCTGCCTTGGAGAGTGTTGTGAGAGTTAACCCTTGAGGGCTCAGTTAATTGCTAGTTCATTTAGCAGTAAGGCATTCCCTGGGAAATATCCCACCTCTGACTCCTCCACCTCAACCAAGAGTCACAATCATCATCACTGGGTATCAGTATTAAATTGTTTGTTTAAAACTTATACTGTGTGTGTGTGTGTGTGTATAACACACACACACAAGTCTTTTGTCTGAAAAATATTTCCCTGGAACCTAACCCCCTCATTTACATTAATTCTTATGGGGAAATTGGATTCGCTTAACATCGTTTTGCTTAAAGTCACATTTTTCAGGAACATAACTATAATGTTAAGTGAGGACTTACTGTATATGTAGACAGAGTGGCCTACAGGATTGAGTATTGAGATTGGACAGGAACTCAGATCTGTCTTCTATTTCCAGTTCTGCCAGCAATTTGCTGGATGACCTTGGGCAAGTCATTGGCCCACTTTGTGCCTCAGTTTCTACATCTGTAAAATGGAAATATTAACCTCCTTTGTGCAGTGCTTTGAGTGCTATAGAAGTTAGGTTTTGTTATGTAAGGGACCCTCTGCTCTGGCTAGAAAGGGGTTAAAAAACCTCCCCAAAGAGCCCTCTTTGGGACTCCACTAATCAGCACTGGGCAGATTAGAAGATGCCATTGGAAAAGAATGCTGATGAGCATCTTGAGCAGCAGGCATCTGGCCCCCTTAAATGATTAGGCTGGTCTTCAGAATCACTTTTGGTTTAGAATATACCATGTCACACAGTTGTCTAAGCTACACACAAGTTATGCAGAATCCTATGTTTGACCAAACACTGTTCTGACTGTCCATCAAAGAGATAAAAACTGGTTAGTTTATCCATATACCGTTGCCCTCTGTTGGCCAGAACTGTTCAACTGCTTATCTTAGACCTTATACTGCTAATAGTAGTGGGGATTTCCCATTAGCCTAAAGTAGTGCAAAGCCAGTGCAGAAAAAGGAGAAATGAGTTATATCCCCACTGTGTTCATGAAGTTCCAAGGGGTCCAGCTCAGTGGCAGCTCTGAAGTTCTTAGGTGCCATGGACTTGTGACCATATATGTGACTGAATTAGACACCTTTTTGGGGTTCTTTCCTGGGTAGTTTAGGCCCCTCCATGTTCCAAGCTATTAAATTACAATTTTGTTGGCCATTTTCAGGCCTGTACTTGAAGGATTAGGCCTATGTGTAGGAACACAGCCACAAGGCACTGTGCATCTGCCACTAGAGAGCAGGAGAATGTTCCCAGCTGATTCTTGCTGCAGGGACAGTGGCTGTGCTCTACGGAGAAGTACTTCTGTAGCTTGTTATATAAGAGAATTTCAGAGGATGATATGTACAGTGAAACTAGACAACCTTTCCATCCATTTATCAAAGCTCTCACAGCTGCCATTTCCAGACAGATGAAGCCATGCTAAATACTGAGCAAAGGAAAGCAACCTCTACCCAGAGCAAAGATAGAACAGCAGCCCTGCTGTTCTCAAAAGCTAACACAGGGTGGTGAGTATGAAAGTCAATGCCTTCAGTTTCAGGCTGACTCTCTCTCAAACCTTCCCCATCCTACATACTCAGGGATAGAAATCATAGAATATCAGGGTTGGAAGGGACCTCAGGAGGTCATCTAGTCTAACCCCCTGCTCAAAGCAGGATGAATCCCTGGACAGATTTTTGCCCCAGATCCCTAAATGGCCCTTTCAAGGATTGAACTCATAACCCTGGGTTTAGCAGGCCAATGCTCAAACCACTGAGCTATCCCTTTCCTGCCATACCTGCTCTCATTAGCTGCAATCTAGGCATACAGGAAGGTTGACCTCTCTCTACCAGAAACAGGAGCAACTAGGGGATGGGGACAGAGACAGGTAAATTGGTCCTAGAGGAAAACCCGGGGACAGCCAAGTTTAAGGAGAATACTTAGACTGAGGTTTATATTTTTCTATTGCTATTTAAGTGACGAGTAAAACCAAACTCCAAGAATAGGATAAGCTTGGACTTTATACAGCGTGTGCATGCTCTGTTTAGAGCAGAGTGGGGACTCTACCTTCTTTCAGCCAGATACAATAACTTTTGGACTGGAGTAAGTGGAAGAGTGTTCTCTAAGGAAGGCTGAAGGAACAGTAACTGCAGTGCTCATCAGCAGGATGGAGGTTACAAGGGAGCTCAATCCACATGCTTCAGGCATATGCTGATCTCTCTGTGGGGTCTGGAAGATGTTCCTGCCAAAGAATATTATTGCACTTAGGTGAATTATGGATGGAGACTCCTTCAGCCAGAAAGTTTGAATTTTCCTAAAGTTGAGGGGTACAGGGTAATGGAACAAACTACATAAATAAAACCCCCACAAACACTGAAGAGCTCCCTCCCAGGCAGATCTAGTAGCTTCCAGAGTATTTTCCAGATAGGAGTGGAATCCCTACCCTTAGATGCGAAGCCCTGGAGTTCCCATTGTATTGATCCCTAATGGGCAATGCACCAGATAGGACCAGAGAGGACTTTCTTGACTTTAATGGCAGTAGCCCACTATCACCGTTCACTTTCTAGCCACAAGATTTCAGCTTTAAGAACTCAGCTTCTTTTAGAAAAAAACAAAACATTTAACACAAGCTCATCACACCCAACATCCTTTCCCGCTGACCCAGGCTCTACTACAAGAACCTGCCTACACCCCCATAGAATTATATTCCTGAACATCACATGCATGCAAGCCAGATTCTTGACTCTTCCTTTTGACCTAAGAACTCCCACACACCCCTAACTCAAGGAAATTACCCTCTGGCTTTTATGAGAACTAGGTGATCTTCCAGCTATCACCTGATCCCCATCTGTCCTCAGAGCATCAGCTGAGAAGCAACTGAATGCTCACAAGTGGGACTAGGCTCATCTCTCCTTAAAGGGCCAGCCACCCATGACAGAGCATAAAGTATTGGATCTCAGAAAGGGGTGCTGCACTCACACAATGGGAATAAACACTCCAGGACATACTTCCCATTCTCCTCCAATGATGGGGATGCTCCAAGATCAGGATCTGTGGGTTGGGAAGCCAATAGCCCAGTAATGTGATTGTGTTGTTCTCTTGTCCCCCAACAAAACCTGGTAGGATAACTTAATGCAAGTGAATGCAGCCTGGACCATGGGGTTCTGGGTGGGTCCTTTACAGGGATAGCAGCTAGTTGCAAAGTTAGATCTGGGTTCCTCGAATGCTTCCAGCACCACCCAGTGCCTGAGACTTGCTACTAGCCCAGAAGGGACATGGGGTCTGTTTGGATACATTAATTCCTGTGATTTTATATCCAAAGGAAGACTGGGCTCATTCTTCTGTTATAATTAATTAGCCCAAATGCTTTGTAAACTGGGACAAAGCCAGGGAGATGCCAAATGGAGTTCCTTACCCTCTCTAAATAAATTCAAGTTCCTCCCTGCTTTGTTTCTTCACAAAAGTGGCTTTTAACATTGAAGTAATTGTCCCCACCAGGTTGTGTCAGCAGCTTGTGCTGAAAGTCCAAGACATTAATTTTGTCACCTGTAGTAAATAGCTAGGTTCTACTTTACATATTGACTGACCTGTTTACAAAAAAGCCCAGGCCTGGTGAGTGTGCTGCACAAATCAAATGTGGCAAGCAGGGGAGCAGTGGCCAGGTTCACACTCATAGCTGAGAACATGCATTTTGCTGCACACAATTAATTTGCAAACCTCCTTAAGCAGATGCAATGAAAGGACAACTAATCTTTGTTAAAGCCATGTGCTCTGGGCCACTAGAGTGAGGGTTCTGTCACAGTCTCCATTAGGAAACTGGTTTCTAAGGTTTAGAATGAGCTGGGGGCTGCAACCTGGGGCACAAAAACTCAGACCATCAATGGCATTTGGGCACCTAACCTCCAATTAAATCCATGGGGGTTAGGAGCCAAAATACCTTTGAGGATCTGGGCCTCAGTCTAAACTGATCCACCCTTTCCCTGATGTGAGGGGAAACAGCGGCACAGGGAGGTGAACTGACTTGCCTAGGTTCACCTAGCTGGTACTAGGAACAGAATCCAGTTGGACCATACTGCCCCTTAGTCACACTGCAGTTTCATCCCATTGCTCCTCATGAAACTTCTTCAGACCCACCTAAACAACACACAGCAAGCAATTTTAGATATGTTCGTGCCGTCGCAGGGCCCGAAGTGTGAGGTGCTCAAGCATCTCAGGAGCAGAGGACTGGCAGTCAGGGCTCCTAGATTCTACTCCCAGCTCTGCCAGTGACTCACTGCATGTAGTCTGATTTAAACATATAAGCATTAAAGCTTAGGCTCTCTCCACCTTGACAAATAATTAAAAGCACAAGCCGTAACAGAGACAAGACAGCCAAGAAAAGTTGGATGGCTTCCACAAATATCCCAGACCAACATACTTATGTCTGACCTTGGGCAAGGCCTGGAAACTTGAGGAGGACATGGGACAGAACATTGGATACAAGTCTTCCATGCAATATGGCAGCAAAGAAAAGCCAATGCAATTTGGGGGGCAATCTTGGGTGTTTGCAGAAGTATCAAACCATGAAACAGGGCAGATAATAGACTCGGGTAATAGGCTATGCCCTTGTGGTGAAATTGCCTCTGTAATACTGTGTTCAGTTCTGGGCTCCTTGTTACCAAAAAGAGGTTGACAAATTTTGGAGGGAGTTCAGAGGAAAGTGTAACAAATGATTCAGGAGCTGGAGGGACTGACTTAGGAAGAAAGATTAAAATAATGAAATGAAATACGTATAGGTTGGCTCAGAGATGACTAGGGGCACAGGATAACAATCTCCAAATCATTAAAGGGTTTAAACACCAAGAAGGGAGCGGAGTTATTTAGTGTGATATGAAGAAGTTTAACTAGGAGTAATAGAATGGAAAGTGAGTTAAGGAAAATGTAGACTAAATCTCAGGTAGAGCTTCCTGACAGTGAGGTGTAGCTGGCTTAGGAACTGTCTCCCAAGAGAAGGAGACATTTAAAACTGGAGTAGCTGAAGCTCTGGGGAATGCACTATAGGGAACAATCCTGCATTGGCACGGATAGGGGATGGATTGGATGGGGCCTAATAAGTCTTCCCCATCTCTAATTTCAATGGCCCAAATGCCACCTTTTCCTTGCATGAATGGATGTGAGCAAAAAGCATGGATCCCTTCTGGGGGGAACAGAAGTTTGGAGTAGCGACTCCAAGGGGTACTGTCCTCTCCTCTGACCCCAGTGGATGCCCTCAGAGATGAGATACACAGGTGAGGATGAGGCAACCTGGGGCCTTGAGTGTGGGGTGGGGGACAGCTGCTTTCCATGACAATGTTCTCCTACCAACCCTGTGGGACAACCCTAGTTCAAGTTAATGCTGACTGTGTCCCACCCCTTCACAGTTACTCTTCCCAACAGAGATTTGGGGAGCACCAGCAGGTGGGAAGGTCACAGCAGCATGGCTCCTTGGGAATTGGGCTCCCATGGGAGCTGGGAGGCATTGTGGAAGCTCAGCACCTTTGTTTGCATGGCCCTGGCCTTTGGTGGATACTCCACTCAAGAGGTTTCTCAGTTGTGGGGCCTGGACCTCGGGCCTGGGGGGGAAGGGGTGTAAATTCAACTCCACCCCTGACTTGGAAATTCAGGGAGTGCAGACCTCTGGAGTTTTCACTCCCCTAAGATCCTTAATTTCTATGGAATGATATTCAACCTGGTGCAAGTGAAATAAAGTAGCTCCCATTTATACCACAACTAAACACCTGCTTAGCTGCTTTGCAGAAATGGTTCTTAAATTAGTCCCTGTATTCTTAGTTCCCATAGCCCATTCCTTGGCTCCAGCTGTGGAGCAAAAGGTAAAACTTAGGAGGGTAATGAAGTGCAAAGATGGCTTTAAGGGACAGTCTGTGCCCCTATGTTAACCTTTTTTATAAGACTGATATATTTTGTACAAAGTATGTCTTGTGAGGTATCATTTGAAAACTCATAATCTGCAGAACATTTTTGTTCTGGTAAAATAAGTGTGATGACATTGTAGGTAAAGTTATAACATTCTACTGTATAAGACATCCAGAGACAAAAGGCTAGCCAACACCCAAGCCAGGTGTCAACATGATCAAATGGAATATCACCTGATTAATTGGCTATTCTTCGGCAGGAAGAAGGTTGGTAAGAAATTTACGTGTTGGCAAAGAAACAGCTGCAAGTTTCTATCACACACATTTGCTGTCTCCTGAATCCCAGCTGGAGATGATTCTCAAAGAGAAGGAAAAGATATAAAAATGGGAAATAAACTCTCCAGATTATCTCTCCCTTCATCTCTACTCACAGCATTGACAACACTTGAAAAAACAAAAGAAGCATCATTGGACTGGGGAAGGATCCTGGCTGAAAGATTCAGCCAGTAAGGCTGCTAGAACATATGGTGAGAGAGAACCTTTTGTTTTAAATTCACTCAGCTTGTTAAACTAGATATTAGTTTGTATTTTACCTTGTATTTCTTTGTAACCAATTCTGACTTTTATGCCTCATTACTTGTAATAATTACAGAAAAAAGATTAAGTGACTAGGCTTGTTTTATCCAAACCAGTATGTGTTTGGACTGAAGTGTTTGGAAACCTCCATTTGGGATAACAGGGTTGTGCTTATCATTTTCTAGTAATGAAATGACAGACTTTATATGAGCTTGTATTATCCAGGACATAGGCAGCGAGTTATATTCCCATGTGGTGCCCGGGCACCAGCAATATTCAGAGCCCTGGAGCCAAGCTCCACCAATATTTGGGGCTGGGTGTCCTCTCCCAGCTCCACCTGCCGCGCCTCCCCCGAGTGTCCCCCAGCCCCCTCTTGCCTTCCCGGGGCCCTGGAGCAGAGAGTCACTGTCTCTTCTGTGCAGCTCCATGCTGCCTCCCTGCAGCAACTACTGCCGCAGGGTCCTAGTGCCCCCCATCTTGACTGCTAGGGCAGACTGACTCTGAGCCTGCCCTTCCACCTCAGACCCCTCCCTTTTCCGGCAGGACCCTCCAGCAGCACAGCCCCCCGACCCCACCCGCAGTCACCACTCCTGCCCCATGCTGGGCAAGGAGGCAGCCCCATCCCTTATCCCCAGTGAGGCTACAGTCGGGGCAACAGCAGGGGAGGAAGCGCATGCAGCACCCCCTGGCACCCACCACAGGGGAGGCGAGGGAGATTCCTGGACGAGAGGGGCCCTAGGAGCACATGCAGTGACAGTGGTGGGGGTGAGTGTGCTGCTGGGGGGGCTGGAAAGGGGGGCTCCTCCCCCAGAGGTTGCTGTTGCCAGTAGAGAAAGGGCTGGAGGGAGTCCTCCTCTCTGGCCCCTGTCCCGGAGCAGCCTGCCTGCACCCCAAACTCATCCCCATCCCTGTCCCACCCCAGAGGCCACACCCCCAGCAAGAGCTTTCACCCCCACACCGCACCCTCAACCCTCTACCGTAGCTCTGAACCCCTTCAACACCCCAAACACCTTATCCTTATCCCCAGCCCCAGCCAGAGCCCTCATCCCCCTGCACTCCAACCCTCTGCCCCAGCCCTGAGCCTCTCTAACACCCCAAACCCCCAGCCCCAGACAGAGCCCTCACCCCCCACACTCCTACTCTCGCCCTGAGCCCCTCCCACACCCAAACCCCTCATCTGCAGGCACAGCCCTCACCCCTGCACTCCCTCCCTCTGCACCCCTCCCATCCCCAAACTCCCTCCCAGAACCTGCACCCTGCCCCAGCTTAGGGCCTGCACCCCAGACCTCCTCCCCCACCCAAACTCCCTCCCAGAGCCTTGGGCAGGTGGGGGGCGGAGTGTGGGCGAGGGCGGGTTCAGGGCACCACCAAAATTTCTACAAACCTGCCATCCCTGATCCAGGAGGCTGCTGGGCAGTACAAGATGCACATTTCTGGGGACAAATTTGGGACTGGGAATTTGCTGGTGTCGCTCTGTAATATAGTTCTTGAGTGACTGGATATGGCACTCATGTAACATAGCTGGGAGTCAATTACATGCTGTGGGCTGTGTTTGAACAGACCAGGAGTGGTTGTTCTCACAGCAAAGCAGTGTAAGGGGCACCCCAGTTTGGAGAGTTATGGGGTCACAGCTGTCCATAGTCCAGATTGTACCCTGGGTAATGTCACTGGTACCTTTGGGCTCCCCCACTCCTGGCATTTCCTTGCACTGATCCATTCCCCCAGTACAAGTCACAGCAGCCTGAAAGATGGTCTAACATATGCCAGCTGCCACTGGCTCTAAGGAGCTGTCATAACAACAAGTGATCAGCCAGGTGCAACAGAGCCCTGGCCATACCTTCTTTCCAGGCTGAAGCATCCACCATAAGGTGCATGTATGTATGAGTCTCTAGGTCACCTGAGGATCCCGCAACATGGAGATGAGCCTCCTGTGGCCACTTTAGCTGGCTTTAGTGAAGCTTTGTGCCAGGAGAGTGGTAAAAAGTTGGCCTAACACAGAGAAGACCCTGGCCCCATGGGTGTAAAATGGGGTTAATTGCTTTACTTCCTTAAGCTGTTCTGAGGCTAGCTATTGGTACAGAACTCTGAGATCTTTGGATGAAAAAGCAAAGGGTTCTTGCTGATAGAACTAACTCAAAACAGGCTTATCTTTCACATTAACAGTTTTGCAGACTGTTAGCCTGTGTCAAGGACAAAGGCTAATAATTCTCACCTTCCTGTAGCAACCTCCTTTGGAGGATCTCAAAGCACTTCATAATCAATTGGCTTCTCCAAAACAACTGCAATCAACCTAGTTATTCAAAAACCTGGCTATTAATCCTGTGCTGGAACTTTATATCCAGTGATCCTGAAGCCTGTGGACACTTCCAGATACAACAGCAGAAGTGTCAGACACCTGCTTTTCCAAAATCTCATTACACAGTTCTTTCCAACAGACCCCGATTTGTGAGGCTGCCACTCAGGTCCTGAAGGAGATTGTAATTTCAAAAGCTATTCCAAGCCAAAGTACTGAGTGCACATCTCAGAGAAAAGACAAAAAGAGATGGTATCAGGATATCAGTTTCAGCTGAAGTGTTGGGACTGTGATTGAAAGTAATCAAATGCCTTAATAGTACCAAGCTTATCGCTCAGGCTTGTGTTTTTCCCTCTCTCTTTTTAAGGTGTCTGTGCTCAATGTTTTTCTGTTCCTCCTAACAATAAGGACTGCAAAGGAGGCTTTCAGTGCATCAGTTAAATAGAACCGAGACTGAGAAGGATTTACACTGAAGGTTGTAACAGCATCAAAGACACCATTTCATCTTCAGCACCAGTAATCCCCATTTTAAAAACTCTATCTGACGGGGTCTTCATTTGCTAGTTACATAATGCCCATCGATGCGGTAATATAGAAATGCATGCAGTGATCTTATGGAGACAGCAACAGAATTCCCAGCCCCCTGACTCATCCAGGAATAGTGCAAAGGCCAGGAAGAAAGCAGAGAGCAGCAAGAAGGGGTTTAAAGTTAATGACTGAATGAAGGGAAGAAAGTCTGTGAGGATCCCACTGTGACTGCAAAATGCCTGTCAAAAGTTCAGGGGATCAATTGCCTTCTGATTTTAATGAATCATTTGAGAGCAAATTCCTGACTCCCTAGCTTTTATGATAAAACCTTTCGCTGCAGGTCATGAATACTGTTCTCCAAGCTCCTGATTTCTTAGAGAAATCTGGTGGCTCTTGTTGAGGGTTAGAGAGGAGAATTAGATCAGAACACCATTAATTAATTAATTTTAAAAATCTCCTTATGGCACTATATGGCCAGGGGCTGGTAACAGAACACAGTGCTTTCCATCCCTAGGTCACCAGTCCTAATACAGTTTAGTTCCTGGCCTATGTGGTGGCCTCTGTAGAAGGGGGTTTTTGTTGCCTGTAGACAAATATCCATATAAAAAGCCATTGGGTTCTCCTGGTATTTTTTGGCTCTAAGCAGGAAGAGTAGAAGCATGACACTGGCAATTAACTTTATACTCAAGTTACCCAAACTCCATTGAACTTCAAAAGAAAGTGGAGAGGGTTAAAATTTGGCTTTGGATTTTATTTCATTCCCATTCCTACAATGGATTTCAGATTAGTGCAGGACTGGATTAATGCAGAGGCTTTAGGGGCTGCAGCCTCGGGCTAAGGTGGGCCCTGCAACAGGCCTGCCAATGTGGGGGGGGGGGCAAAGGGGACACTTGCCCAGGGGCCCGGGTGATTTAAAAGGGCCTGGGGGTCCCCGGCCACTGCTGGCAGCACAGCCGGACTATGGCAGGCTTCCTGCCCACCCTTGCTCTGCGCCACTCTCAGAAGCTGCCAGCACGTCCAAGGAGTGGTCTCTGTGTGCTGCCCCTGCCCCAAGAGCCAACTCCACAGCTCCCATTGGCCGGGAACTATGGCCAGTGGGAGCTGTGGGGGTGGCGCCTGCTGGCAGCGGCACACCGCAGAGAGGAGCTGCTGCCAGAGGGGTGTGCTGGTCGCTTTCGGGAGCCACCCAAGGTAAGGGCCAACCCCTTGGCCCCCTCCTGCAGCCCACCCCCTGCACCCCCTCCCACACCCAAACACCCTCCCAGAGCTTGCACCCCTTGGACAGGGGCCCCACAAAATCTAATAGCCCCAGCCCACAAGAGAGTTAATCAGGTCCTGGATTAGTACCAGGAAATCCCTGGAGACTGGGTGTCTTACAATATTTCCCATGTATCTTGGAGTCTGACTGGCATTTTTCACAAGAATTACACAACTGTAAGAGCTGTGTTGTCCTTCATAGAGGAAAACCATGGGAAATATTGTGAGCTTCAACTCACTGAGTTTTCTTCAAACTCATCAGTTAAATTGCAGAGGGGAGCTTTGCCCTTCACCAAATGGAAGGTAAACAGGGTGAGTCTCAGACCTGTGGCTGTTTTGTGATCCATGGAGAAATCCTATGGATTTGGAGACACTTGTGGTATGCAGGGGCATTTGGGCAGAGGCAGAGAGTCAGAATTATCTTGCAGGGGAAAATCCCTGAACAGTTAAGGACAACACTTAAGGGCCCACTTTTAGCTTCATGGAGCCCTGCGGAGGATAAAGGAGTTTCTGAGGGAGTTGGTGGGTTAGTGAGCTGCTGTTAATGGAGAAGAGAGCTTCAAATGGGAAGAGCTAGAAGACCAACTGCAGTGATAAATGCTGTCAGATAATCTAACTCTCAGGGAATCTGAAGCAAAACCAAACAAACCCCTTTGCATTTCCTGCAGTCTTGTAGAGACAATGCTGCAGGCAGACCCAAGGCTCAGCACCTGTGACTGAACAACACCTCACAGCCCTGTCGCCACGGGCAATAACCCAATCCTTTCCATTAGTAATCAGCTATTGTAGTGCTTCCTCCCTGCTGGGCTGGAAGAGAGGATCACTGCACATGAGAGCCGATTTGAAATATGGAATTTCTGTCCCTGATAGTTCAACATTTGTTTTTATCCCAAATTGGGACAAAGTCAAAACAACAAAACTGAAATTTTGATGCAGGCATGTCACACTGTTTTGCTTCAGGTTGACAATCTCTGGTCTGGCTGAGCTGCCGCAGTGCATCATGGAGTAGTAGTTGGGGGGGGGGGGGGGGGTCCCTTGCAGCCCCATTTTGTCATAAATATAGGGGGAAGCGTAGCAACCTTTATGTATCCTGGGCAGCTGTACTGGATTGCCTTACCTGTAAAGGGTTAAGCAGTTCAAATAACCTAGTTGGCATCTGACCAGAAGGACCAATGAGAAAAGAAGATACTTTCAAATCTGGGGGGGGAAGGATTTGTTTTTGTTTTGTGTGTTGTTCCCTCTCCGAACGGAGGGAGAAGCCAAGCAGGTACAATATCTCCTGAAAATATACCTAGAATAATCCATCTGAAACCACAGAAACTGTGAGTCGGGCAAGGTTAGGTTAGGTTATCTTTTGTGAATTGGCTTGTGAATTTTCCTATGCTACAGAAGTAGTTTCATTCCTGTTTTTGTAACTGTGAAGTTGAGCCCAGAGGGGAATCCTGTGTTTTAAATCTTATTACTCTGTAAAGTTACCGTCCATCCTGATTTTGTGGGTGTGATTCTTTTATTTTTTTCTTTATAAATAAAGTTCTTCTTTTTAAGACCCTGACTGATTTCAGTGCCCTGAAGATAAAGGGTCTGGTCTGTGCTCACATTGCTAAGGCAACTGGTTGGTATATTATTCTCAAGCCTCTCCAGGAAAGGGGGTGAAGGGGCTTGGGAGGATAGGGATTCCAAGTGACCCTTCCCTGAATTTTTGTGTAAATCACTTGGTGGTGGCAGAAATACCATCCAAGGACAAGGAAAGGAATTTGTGCCTTGGGGAAGTTTTAACCTAAGCTGGTAGAATATAAGCTTGGGAGGTCTTTCATGTGGGTCCCCACATCTGTACCTCAGAATCGGGGGGGAGAACCCTGACAGCCACAGTGCATCATGGAGTAGTAGTTGGGGGGGTCCCTTGCAGCCCCATTTTCCCTTATAGGCACTGCATCTGGCTGGACTATATCTTCCCTGATGCATGGTGATCCCTCACTATAGGAGATTTTGCTGAAACCTCCTTTTCCAATGGGATGATGTTGGGTTAGAAATGTTTCAATCAGTCCTGCTGCACAGTAACATGGGGAGGAGGCAGACTCACAAGGCATGAGTCTCTCCCAGCGGCTTCTGGAGCAGAAGCCCTAGAGTGCTGTTTAGGGCTCAGAAGCCGTAATGCACTAGGGGAGGGGAGAGGCTGGTGACTCACTAAGACACCAGAGGGTAGAGAAAGGAAGTGAGCTATTTGGTCACCTCAGAAGCAGACAGATTATGGAGGGAGAAGGAGATATTGCTGGTGGATCAGCATCTGAAGACACAAGAGAGGCTAGAAATCAGCTGCCTGGCCCATCTCTTAAGAAGTGATTTCAGATCTGGATTGGTGGGTTGTGTGTGGAGAGACAGGCACAACTGGCTAGCTCCAAGGCTCTGAGAAGACCAGGCGCTATCTTAGAAGTGCATGGTGGGAAAGTTTAGTAGCCATTCTGGGAGTTTACGTTTGTTTGGGACAGAGCACCCCTTAATGAAATTTGTGAGAATCTTACAAAAGGGCCAGCCCCAGAGGTGGGGGGAGGTACATTGGGGAAGGTTGTGGCTGAAGGGGTTTGCCTCTCTCCAATCGTTGTGGCTGAAGGGGTTTGCCTCTCTCCAATCGCAGCCTGGAGCGGCATGGCTGTAGGCAGAGGTAGTGCACTGAACAGAAATGTATTGCTTTGAAAAGATGAGATGCAACAACAATGTATGTCACAGCACTGTCTAAATTCTGTATTGCTGCTGCTTAATGAGTGACAGCTGGTGCACATCAGACTGCGGGCATGATGGCTGAATTTTCATGAATGAAGTTAAGGGTGAGGAAAGGGCTCATCCTTCACTGATTCTGCTGGCACTATAACAATGATGTGACATCTCCTTCTGTCCACACTGATTCGGACATCGAGTGGGCTTGGCAAGCACCCTTTATGTATCCCATCAGGAACTGGCAATTAAAGAAATTGGGAGACAAACCTGGACTTACAATTGTCTGACGAGGACACCTTGGAAAAGAATAGAGTTGCTTTGCCATAAATTGCTTGTGACAGCCAGCCAGGCTGAGATAGGTTGAGTGAATTCATTTCACTCCAGTCCAGGGACCAGGAGCCCAGCATCCACAAGGTCAGCACTCAGCTTCACAGGGAGACAGGGGAACTTTGCAGGCATGTTTCAGAGATCTAGTGCTATTAGAGCTTTTAACTCTTAGTAATTTGAGCTACAACCATTTGGTGATGGCAGAGGGTGCGAGGGATTAAATCATTAGTTCTCTTTCTTTGCTGGTCCCACCCCTCACACACCTGCTGTCATTTCTTATTTTACAAATCAATGAGACGATCCGATCGCATGGGGGAGAGGATAGTGCAGAGGACAGTTAACGGGGATGAGATGAGGAATGAGGATGGGACAGTGGGAGGGACTGGGAATCACCAGCCCAGGGCTAAATCCAGCACAGGTCAATAGTGACTGAAAGTCATTATCTTCTCCTGGCTCTTTGATCGTGTCTATGAAGTGATCTCACTCTATTCCTAGGAGTCTCCTTACCCCAACTGTCACTAATATTGGCTGAGGACATGGAGGGCAAAACCTCCTCACCCAGTGAGACAACGTTGGCACCAGGGCCGGCTCCAGCTTTTTTGCCGCCCCAAGCGGCGAAGGAAAAAAAAAAAAAAAAAGAACCCGATTGAGCTGCTGCTGAAGTGCCACCGAAGAGAGGGAGTGAAGGACTTGCCGCCGAAGACCCGGACGTGCCGCTCCAATAACGGACGGAGTGCTGCCCCTTTCTATTGGCCGCCCCAGGCACCTGCTTCCTTCGCTGGTGCCTGGAGTTGTCCCTGGTTGGCACTTACTGGCAGGGGACAAATGTATCCTGCTGGCTGGGTAGATGAGTAGAGGCCTTGGTTCTCCAGGGCTGTCAGCTATTCACCAGCACAAAAGTCACATGCATTTAAGAGTTTAAGTTAAAAGAAAGATACTTCAACCAGCTGCTTTATCCCCTGCTCCCTCACAGGAACTGCTGGCAGCAGGAAGTGGTCTCTCTGCTGGGCCTCCTTGAAGTTTAGTTTATGACTGGAATTTTCAGAGGTACTTAACTCCCTTAGGCTTTCATTGCATGTCAGGCACTTAACTCCCTTAGGTGTCTTTGAAAATCCCACTCTTGTTGCATTAGAGCTTCAACAGTTGTGCTATTCCCAGAAGGCATGGCACACGACTATTTCAAGCCACCTGCACCATAGTGGGTGGGGGGGGGGGGATGTCTCTGACCTGATCTCAGAATAAAGGTTCAGGTTTGAGAGAGAGAGAGAGAGAGAGAGCCAAGCCACTTCTTATTGTGCATGATAGGCTTTGGCCAGCTAAGCAGCATAATGGCATTAGATGACGAGTGCATGTCCTGGAGATTTCGTCCCTTCACAGGCATGCTTTGGTTTTAGGTTATATTGATTTTAAATTAATGGGATTATAAAACCTCATTAAAATAGAATGAAGAAAATATTCCCAATGCTAAGAAGCACACAGCAAACTGTAACAATTTCTCACTTGAGGGTGTGAATTGGAATGGGGCTCACTTCCAGAGCAACTTTCATCCAACGCTCTCATGGTATTTTAGAAACAAATGAAGGGATGTTATAAGGCATCTGTTGCAGGACAAGTACACCCCATCCCCCCCTTGGGACAGGGCAAGGGCATTGCAGCCTTGTGGTTAAGTCTGCCTGACTAATCTTTGCCTCAGGGCAGTAGGGCCAAGTGGCCAGAGTCGATATGGCCACCCTCCTCAGCAGGGCTGCATAGCCCGGTGGTCAGTCTTTATGGCTGCCCTACTCAATGAGGCTATGTGGCCTGGTGGCCAGTGGGGGAATAGGCCACCACCTAGGGGTGGGTGGCAGCCAGGGAAGGGGACCTAGGCCCTTCCCGCTGCACCAGATCCCAGCCCAGGCCCCTCTCAGGGGCAAGTGTGCTCACCACTGAGTCAGTGAGAATCCATCCAAAACACGCTGACAACACTTGGGACAAGGCCTAGTCCCCTCCCACTCCCCACCATCTACTTCCTACTGTATCTCCTCTTGCTATGGTCTGGGCGTCATCGGGTGCCTCAGCCTGTGCTGCTCTTGGTGTCTCCAACCTCCCTTGGGCCTCTGCAGCTGCCTGAGTCTCGGAGCTTCTGGCAAGCAGCCAGAGCTTGCAACATGTATCCTTCCTCCTTGGCAGTCAGTCCTGACTAACCTGAGCTGCTCCCTTTTATACTGCAGCTCCAGCAGGGGCAACGGGGCATGGCTTCTGCTGCCAAGAGTGTGGACTTAACCCTTTTATCCCCAGTGTGGGACAAGTACACCCCATCACAGCATCATTAAAGGCCAAAGGTTATTTTCTCCATTTTACAAGTGGATAATGGAGGCACAGTTTGGTTCAACAACTTGTTCAGGATTGCACAACAAAAAGCTAGTGTCAGAGCTAGGAAAGGATCCCAGGAAATTTGGTTTCCAGTCCCCTGCTCTGATCACTAGACAACACTCTTCTCAAGCCAAGCAAGTTGTGTATATAATTAAAATATCAGGGATCACATCCTGGCCTCTGCTCTGGCTGCTTTGTGCCACTCCAGTGGAATGAATTAGCTTTAAAGCCATTACAGATCCAACCATTCAAACACCTTTGCCCTAGGTGCTCCTAAGCCAGTCACACTCTCACCACCACCCTGCTCCCCGCCCTGGCTCCTGTGCTGGGGAAAGTTCAGGGACATGGCTGGGGTGTACTATTCCCCAGCAGTCTCCAGTTACCAGAATGGCCTTGGCCACTGTGAGCAGCCAGGATACATTACAGCAATTTTCAGGCTAACTCACTCCAAGGGCTGGGGTGGCATAGATTGGTCAGGGGCTGCAAAGTCAGTTTAAAGCCACCTTTCTCCCCATGCTTGCACTGAGCATGGGTAGGGCAGACCAGAGGTTCTGGCCCTTTGTGTAGCTAGAATTAACAGAACCTTTGCTAGGGGCAGGGGGGAGAAAGCCAGTGTGTGGATCTAGTCAACTCTGAAGAATGTGCTTATCCTCCTTCCCGCTGCCAGTGACAGCAATGCACAGCAGAGGGATTCAAGGCATTCAAGAGCCTGAGCTGGAGCCGTGTGTTACACACAGAAGGGACATGGTGAGGGCAGTCTTTACCAGCAGTGCAGTAACTGGGTCAGACTCAGATGGGGAAACCCAATGTTCCAATTAAATAGGAGTGAAATACATATGTTTCTAAAGGCTTTTTTATACCATTGTTACAGGCCTTTGAAAGTTGGATGGATTGATCATCCACTAGGTAATGGGACAGTAGTGGCATCTGGAACTGTTTTGAAATAGCATCCCATCTCCCTGCATCTGGAGGGCAGTGCTTTTTATTCTACTGTATACTTTCTAGAACAGAAGAGATAGTAAGGAATGATAAAAAAAAAAGCAAGGGACAAGATGGGGTGCCTACCGGCAATCATGCTGTGATAAGAGGGCATTTTCCATGCCATATAATTCCACCTTTTCATCTTCATTTTGTAGAAGCTTTCATGAGATTTACATTCGTCTTTAAGTGCATTCAAGAATCTTGTCTTGTTTCTGCAATGCATAGTGTAACCCACTGGTCTTTGTGTTATGCATCCCCCTCGGTGCCCATTTCACAGACATACGAGTCTCCTACAGCTGCCTGTTAAGCAATTTAGTCCTTTAGCTCAACCTGTAGTGGCTGATGCTTTCAGGTGTGGAGGTCCCACGTTCACTCCCCGTTCACAACCAACATGGCAATTGTCACAACCGCACCTTCAGATTCAAAGAAACCCCAAGTTTGATGCTCGTTAACCAGTGGCAAGGGTCAGTACTGAGTGACATGAGACAGCCCCATCCTTCACAATTCTACCTGGTTCAGGGCAAGAGAAACCAGGTAGAGAACTGTGTTTCCAACACTGATCAGTAGCCCTAAGCTACTGAGTGAGACATCCCCCTCTAGCAGGTTGTCTCCCAGGACACTAGTTAAAGGCTGAGGCTTTATTTCTTTGTCAGGGATGGATATAGATGGTGGGATGTCTCAGACATGGCATGTGCCAAATTAAATGTTTGTCCTCTAACAATGCATGTTCAGATGTCTCTGCAGGATGTCCTCTACCACTGTAATAGACTCAGACACATTCAGCATGGCAGGATTTACATGGTAGCCATATTCACCACATGGGTAGAACCCACGAGTTTGATTACCTTTCATCCTGTGATTTAAGTTTATTCACCTTACAGAATCTACAGCTATTGTTAAAAGAGACTCTTCATTTGGCATAAGGAAGGACACTGTGGGATGAAACAAGGAGTGATGCTGGCAAGCCAGGTGCCAGCTTATGCCAAGGTCTCCATGCCTCATTTGGATGCTGACAAATGCACAGCTGGAACCAGGCTGGCTCACCTATGTGTTAGTATTGTTAAAATAGGTATTAGAGTTACAAAAATGTGCTTAGTGTTCAGACTTTACTGAGTGCTTTAAGTTGTTGCATGCATTAATCTCACTTATAACAATCTGTAGCTCATATTGTAAAGTAACATTTGAGCATTTGCATTGTAAGCCTTTGTAGCTGTGTAGGTCACCAGGCAGGAGAGAGACATTAACTAGTGTGAAATGCTGGCCTACAACGAAAGGTGTTATGTCCTGTCCAACAGAGAAGGCCCATCGACACCAGATGAACAACACCAGAGGACAAGATACTTTGTTGGTTGCTCTCCTCCCTCCCCATGAAGAGTAGACATGCAAGTAAACTCCTCCCATCCACTGAAGTGGCTGCTCAGAGAAGGGGGAAAAAGGAAATAGTTTCTCCTTGTCAGGGATTTTTATCTCTGTGCTGCATGGACTCTCAAGGGCAGGGTTTTCTAGGCACAAGCAAGAGATCCCTGGTATTTAGCCTGGGTTAGACCTAAGGGACATATAGAGCTTGCTTATTAGAGAAGCTTCTATTACCTTTTGAAATTTAAGAATAACTCATTTTTGTGTGTATGTTTACCTGATTTAACCTTGTAAATAACTATTTCCTTTTCCTAGTTAATAAATATTTAGATAGATAAATAATCATATCTAATTAGATCTTGGTGTGAGATCTAAGGTGCAATTGACCTGGGGTAAGTGATTGGTCCTTTGGGACTGGGGGTAACCTGAATATTGTTATGATTTTTGGTGTAAGGGACCATTTATCACAAAGGCAAGCTTACAGCATGGCAAGATAAACCGGTGTCACGGACAGTCCCGTTTAAGCCTGTTATAGTGCTTGAGGCATAAATTTAAGTATAGAACTCACAGCCAATTTGGGGTTTGTGCCCTGCTGGTTAACTGTCTGCCCCGCAGTTGGTACTCATGCTCTTGAGCCACTTCAGAACAGCTGGACACAAAGAACTTCATAGTTCAAGTAGGCCACCAGTAAATACCATTTGTGGCTTAGACAAAGTGGCACTGCATAACGTGGGCTAGAAATACCCTAGAAGTCAGCACAGATGAACATTTTTCCCTCTCTTGGCTACAGCTGGCACATCAGAGCCCAACACTGTCCTTACCTCCCCATTCAGAAAGAAAGCTGATAATTCTAGCAGGGGTATCTTGCCTTTCACTAAAGCTTTGTCATCCCTTTCTCCTCTCCTTATACTTGCACCTCTACCTCTTACCATACACTCATTCCCACACAGCCCCTCTCTCAGACTGACACATGCACAGCATTTGAATCTGAAGGATCTACTTGTGTTTGTTCATTTCTGTATCAGTATTGCTAGCCTCAAGCATTCAAAAAATCATGAGTTGGAGATTTTTTTCACATTTTCTTGAAAAAAAGATATATTTGGGGTTCTTGTTATTCACCTTCTGGATTTAGAGCACTCAGGGATCACATTCTCAAGCTTTTATCTGCAACCATGAGGTCTAAACATTTGCTTTTCTAAAATAAGAAAGTTGAGAATCTCACCTAAATAACATGACTCCAGGAGCCAGAAATTTAAGAAAAACACCACATATTGAGAAACTCATGCTAAAATGGTGGGAGTTGGCAATGCTACTGAAGAAACTGCACATAAAACTACCTCATCTGACAGGTTCTGCTTCAGATCCATCACTGTCCTCTCCCCTGCCCTCCCCACCCTGTAAAACTCCTAGAAGCCTACAGGGAAAGCTAGAAACAAATGGTTAAATTAAACCCAGCTGTACCTCCCTTAACGTCAATGGGTTTAAGCCAGTAAGAAATTGGGCCCAAACACCAGTGGTCCATAGCATGAAAGTAAAGCTACAGTGAAGAAAACAATCAATATATTCCAGGTTCTGTAAACAGTGGGTCAAATTCTGCTCCAGGGTACACTGGTGTCAAGCTTGATGTGCATATTAAAGAACTATGGTGACTGGGTGTGGGTGCTACACCTTTAAGAAATGGATGCAGAGTCCAAAAGTAGCAGCATAGCTGCCAGTGGTCCTGGATTGGCCTGGACAGTTCTGGATCATATCAGGGAACTGTAATCCTAGCCAGTGCTCTGAGTCTTGGTCAGCTGGCATGTTCCTCACTCTCTGCTTTAAAGAGCTAGACTCAAACTGTTCTAGTCCCTGGCTCCCCATCCCCCAGGCAAACAGCTAGCAGCCCCCCTGGTGAGCTAGTTGTTTTCCAGGAGGCAGAGAAGATGGGGAGGGTGGCTTAGGGTTATTTTGCTGCTCCTAAATCACTTGTTTCCCCTCTTGGGGTTCCAGGGAACAAGCATCAAGAGGCACCAAACCAGTGCTCTCTTGATGCTAGGCCTGCCTCCCTTTGTTGTTGACTGTATTAGTCTCCCCCTGGTCCTTGTGTGCCAAGAGCATGAGGCCTGGGATTGTGCCCCCCCGGCACACACAGGGCAAGGCACAAGCTGGGCCTAAACATTGTCAAGAACAACAAGAGGAGAAACTTAACAAGCTCAAAGTCTCACATTACCAGTAAAGAGTAATAATAACCAGGTTTTTTTTTTCTATTTTATTTTTTTAGAGTGTGCATAGTCATCTAGCCAAGTGTAGAGAAGTGGACTCACCCCTGTGGCACCTCCTGCTGGTGACTTCTGGGAATTAGCTCTTTCAGCATCCTGGAGCACCCTCTGCAGGCCAGTGGTCCGCCTGTCCTCTGGCCCCCATGTCCCTCCCAGACCCCGGTGCCCTTGTATCTGGGGTGCTGCCCCCTGGCAGTACACCCTCAGTACTAGGGTCTCCCCTCCCCAGGGACCCCCCACCCACTATCCCTACCTCACCTCAGAATAAGGCCACTGCCAGTCACCAACTAGCCCCCACTCCCTGGGGCAGGCTGCAGTATAGGCCACTCATCACAGGCAAGGTTAGGTTTGGACCTGCTGCCTTGGCCTACCCATGGGCTGCTCTCTGCAACCCCCAGTACTCCTTGGGCTCCTACTAGGCCACAGCCTGGGGCTATCCAGGCTGGAGCTCCCCAGCCCTGTTCTACTTAGGTACCCTGTGTCTAGCTCACTGTAGCAAGGCCCTTCTCCTCTGAAGCAGGGCCGGTTCTAGGATTTTTGCCGCCCAAAGCAAAAACAATTTTGGCTGCCCCCCCCCCCGGTTTTTTAATTACCCCACCCCCAGCCCCGCCTCAACTCCGCCCCTTCCCTGCCTCCTTCCCCCAGGCTCTCAAGCCTGGGAGGGAGGGGGAGAAGCGGCGCCCGCACCGCAGCCACTCGGAGCGTCCCCCTCCCTCCCAGGTTTGAGAGCCTGGGAGGGAGGGGGAGACTCCGAGTGGCAGCGGAGCGTGAAGGGGCTGTTTTGCGCGCCGCAGCCGCTCGGGATCTCCCCTCCCTCCCAGGTTTGAGAGCCTGGGAGCAAGGGGGAGACTCTGAGTGGGCGCAGCAGGGGCACCGCTTCTCCCCCTTCCTCCCAGGCTCTGAGGAAGGGGGAGCAGCGGCACGCGAAACAACTGTTTCGCGCGCCGCTCGGGATCTCCCCCTCCCTCTCAGGTTTGAGAGCCTGGGAGCAAGGGGGAGACCCCGAGCGGCCACGGCACGTGAAACAGCTGATTCACACGCCGCTGCTCCCACTCCCTCCCAGGCTTGAGAGCCTGGGAGGGAGGGGCAGCAGCAGCAGAGGTGAGCTAGGGTGGCCGGGGCACATTTTTAGGGGCAGCATTCTGGCGCTGGCTATGCCACCCCTAAAAATGTGCTGCCCCAAGCACCAGCTTGTTTTACTGGTGTCTAGAGCCAGCCCTGCTCTGAAGGCAGAGAGAGACTGTTGAGCTCCTGGCTCCCAGCCTTTTTATACAGGCCAGCTGAGGCCTGATTGGGGCGTGGCCCAGCTGCAGCTGCTTCCCCAATCAGCCTTGCTTTTAGAGCTGCAGCCCTTCCACAGCCCTCTTCTAGGGCAGTTTTAAACCTCTCAGGGCAGGAGTGGGTATCCTTCCCTCTACAGAGTGTGCTCAGTGTCCCCTGGCTGCCCTACTGGCTGGAGTTCTCCCTTCTTCTTCTCTCTAGCTGCCCTGCTGGCTGGAGCTCTTTCTCCCTTACTCCCTGGGTTGCTGCTACTGGCTAGAGCTCTTTCCCTAGACTGCTGCTGCTACCACTGCTGCTGAGCAAGGGGGGGGGGCCTTTGCCGGCCAGTCCCCCCTCCCCACCATCTCTGGAGGAAGAAGCCAGGACCCCACCTTCACCATCACCACTACCACCTGTGGGGGTCCTTCCTGCCTGGCTGCCAGGGTTGCTGGAGCTGCTGCTGCGTGTGTCCTGGGGAGCTGCTGGAACCTGGAGGTGGAGGATGAGGACTACGTAGACCATCAGCTGCTGGGGGAGCGCACAAGACTCTGGAGACCACTGTGGAGGGGGCCATTCAGGACTGAGTAATTTTTGAACTGTGCTCTAGTGGTGGGGGTCTAGACTGTGTTTGTGGGGACACAGGGGGTGTGGTGTGGAGCCTGCCCCCTGGTCCATCTGTGCCCCCCCCCAACCCCCACCACCACCGTTGCCCCCTCCACCATCCCCACAGCCCATTTACCATCTGCCTCCGCTCCTGCCTCTGGGACTCTGCTGCTCTCCTGGCCTGCCGTGCCCTACTGACATCGTTTGGGCCTGCAGCGGCAGGCAGCTGCACATTGACTTTACGCAAGCGCTCGTGGGTGCACCTACCCCCCCTGGACTGACCCCTTCCCCTTCGCAACAGGCCCCCCAGCTTTGCCCCTTGCTGCCTACCCCCTTTGCCCTCTGTAGCCTTTTGCCTCTCCCCAGCTTCAGTTTGTTTGCCTGCCCCGCCCTTTTCCCTCTGCAGTTTGGTTTGGTTGTCCCACCCCAGTCCTACGGTTAGCCCCTTGGTTCCTCTGCCCCATTCCCAGCCTAGTTGCTCCCCTTCCTTTGTGCCCTCCCTTGCCCTGATTGACCCCTCCCCTCGTGTGTCCATGCCCCCTCCCGAGCGCTTGTGCCCCCCATCAGATTTTTGTTAATCACTGCACCCCCTGCTGTTATTGTGACCTTCCCTCCCCTAGTGCAACTAGAGGAGCCGGTGTCGGTGACTGTCCCCCCCCCCCCCCCCCCCCCCCCCCCCCCCCCCCC
>NW_020664418.1:7047370-7115860 GCF_002925995.2 Terrapene triunguis | reverse complement strand
CCCCCCCCCCCCCCCCCCCGAGCCCTTGATACCTCCCCATCTCCCCCCGTTTCGGCGCCCTCCTCCCCTGCCTGCAGCCTAGGGGGGAGGAGCGGTTGACCTGCTTTCCCTTTAGCCGCCCCTCTTTTTCTCCAGTGTGTTTTCCGCTCCCTCCCTGCTCATTATGGAGGGGAACACGGCAGGCGAGCCCCCCAAGTAGGCCCCGCCACCCCTCCCCCACCTGCCCCCTTAGCCTCTTCCTCAACTTCTGCTGCCAAACCACCTGCCACAGCCCCCGCTGCGGTATCAGCAGCGGCGGGCGACGGGGTGACCTCCGCTGCTGCCACGTCCCTCACTCCCTCCGATTCTGGGGGAGCTGCCCCAGCCAGCAGGAAAGGCCAGGGCAAAAAGAAGGGGAAGAGCCCCACTAAAAAGACTGGGCCCTCCATGGCAGGGACTGCCCCCACTGCCGCGGCCCCGCCACCGGCCGCGGCGTCCCTTCCCGCTGCTCCCTCCACCAGCTCTGCGGGTGCCCCTCCCCCGGCCCCCAGGGCATATGCCCAGGTGGCGGCGGCCCCCCCCGCCTGCCGGTACGCCATCTCGTCCATCCACCGCCTCTGCCTCCATCTATAGCGGCCTGGGCCCCTTCCCCACCTTGACTAGGAGGCACGGAATCTGTTGCCTCCAGGTGCCCGCCTCGCCCCACGTAGAGACCTACGTGCGGGCATTGGCGAGGGTGGTGGGGCCCACGGCCATCATGGCGGCCTCCAAAATGTATGGCAAGGTTGTCTTTTTCCTTGCCTCAGAGGCCGCTGCCCAAGAGGCGGTGGAGAAGGGCCTGGCGGTGGGGGGGGCGTGTTCATCCCCCTGGAGCCGCTGGAGGACCTGGGTGTCCGTGTGGTCCTCACCTCCGTTCCTCCTTTCCTCCCCAATGTTGCCCTGCTACCTGCCCTTTCTACCCTGGGGAAACCGATTTCCATTGTCAGCCCTCTCTCGCTGGGCTGCAAAGACTCCGCCCTCCGTCACGTCCTCTCGTTCCGCCGACATGTGCAGCTCCAACTGCCGCCGGCGGCGCGTGGCGGAGAGGGGCTCGAGGGGTCTTTCCTGCCCCCCTATCGGGGGGCCCATTACCGGGTGCACTATTCCACGGGGGAGACCCGGTGCTACCTCTGCCGGGCGATAGGGCACGTCCGGAGGGACTGCCCCTTGGCCCGGCACGGAGGAGCGTCCAGGACCCCCAAACCCCGGCAGGGCACCAGCCCCACCATTGCTGGCGCCCCTAGTTGCCCAGTACCCAGAGCCGCCCCTCCTCCTTCTCGGACCACCACTGCTCCCGCTCGGGCTCAAGGGGTACCTTCCCCACCATGCCCAGACGAGCGGGAGAGCCCCGCCTCTGCTACGTGCATTGTGGCAGGGCCTGTAGAGGAGGGTGCGGTGGGGATATTGCCGGGAGCGGGAGAGGGCCCTCCCCAGGGGGATTCCGCCCCCCCCGCTGCTGCCCCATTGTTACCTCCTCAGGTCCTCGAGCCATCATCTCTGCCCCCTGACCCAATCCCTGTCACCCAGCCCGCAGACAATGCCATGGAGGGCTGGACCCTAGCACAGGGAAAGTGGGGCAAGCGGAAGGCTCGAGCTCCGCTCCTGCCATCCAGTGCGGAGGCCCCCCAGAAAACCAGGAAGGGGGGCACCGCTGCCGAGGCTTCCGCTTTGCCCGCGGGTGCATTACATCTACCATTGCCAGCTGGGGAAGATGTGGCAGCACCGGAGGATGCCGCCATCCATTCTCCGCAGTCCCTCCTCATGGAGGCCCCCATTGCAGCCCCTCCTACCCCCTTACCACCTATACCCCCTGCGATGCTCGAGGCAAGCGTCGCCTCGGGTGCTAGCGGAGAAGACCCCGGGGTGGTGGGAGGTGAGCTCCCTTCTATCTATGAGGAGATCGAGGCCCTGGGTCTGACCCCCATCACCCAGGGGGAGGAGGACCCTCTGCCAGCGGGCCTCGATCTGGCCGACCTCACCCCAGGCCCCCTTTCTCTGTCTTCTGTGCCCCTAACTGCTATTCCTGCTCCTGCCTTAGAGGAGCCCCCAGGACTCTTTGACCTGCCCGGCTCCGGGTGCCACCCCGCTGACGGCCGCCGAGCCTGTTGAGGCGACGGCCGGTGCCTCGCGGCTGGGACCCGAGTTACCAGGGGTATCCCTCGTTGGCGTGGGGCAACCGAGTTCCTTCCCGGGTGGGGGCCCCATTGCAGATTGTTCACCTCCTGCTGCCGTGGCTGTTCCATCTGCCGTAGAGCCTGAGCCTGGCATCACTGGGGACCCCCTCCCTAACCCTCAGACCCCTGAGCCCGACCAAGAGGAGCTACCTTCCAGCAGTCTAGCTCCTGGGGCCCAGGATCCCACCTCTGTCCCTCTTCCCGACCCTACTCCTGCCCCTGACCCTGCCCTTACTCCTGACCCGATTCCTATCCTCTCCACCTCCTGCGATGCCATTGCCGCCCCTGGAGCTGTCTCCTTCTCTTTCCCGGAGGATGGCCCCCAGGGAGCGGCCTTTGTGTTCCCCAGTCCCGACCCACTAGGGGCTGCTGTCCTCCCTCCGCCGCCGCCCCCCTTTGAGCCGGGGACTGAGGCGGGCCATGTGGCGCTGGTCCATTGGGCGCCACGTCGAGGGTCCGCCCCTTGCCTGCCCGTCTCGGTGGGCCACGGGGCCGTGCCAGGGGCCCCAACGGGGGATGATCAGAAGCCAGTGACCCCACCCCCCCATACGCTGCGACAGGAGCTGCGGGAGTTTTTAGAAGACGTCCGTGGCTCCCGCAATAAGGTGCCGCTCGCTCTCCAGCGATGGGGGGATTTCCACCAGATCCTCCGGGCCGCGAGGGCCCTCATGGGGGAGGGTAAAAGAACTGGGAAGCAGGGTGCCGCGGCTTACCAGCGGGTCCGCAGCTTCTGTGACTCCTTGCTCACCTTCGGGGTGGGTCACGGTTTGCTGCGCGGCCCAATGGGGGCCGTGAGCGTCCCTGCCGACGAGGATCCCCCCCAGCCCTCCTCATGCCACCTATCACTTTTGCAACATTGAACACTGTAGGGTGGGTCTCCGCAGGTGCCAGGTGCTCTCCTTCCTTCGGGAGGGGGGGTACTCTGTGGTTTTCCTGCAGGAGACCCACATGGATCCGGACGCTGAAGACAGTTGGCGGGTGGAGTGGGGGGACAGGGTCTATTTTAGCCATCTCACAGTTCGTACGGCTGGAGTGGCTACCCTGTTCTCCCGACCTACGGCCCGAGGTGCTGGGGGTTGCCGAGGCTGTGCCGGGCCGCCTGCTGCACCTCCGGGTCCGCATGGAGGGGCTTGTGGTCAACCTTGTCAACGTCTATGCCCCGACATCGGGCCCGGAGCGGTTGCCTTTTTATCAGCAGGCGTTCGCCTTCCTCAGCTCCTTGGATCCTCGTGAGTGCCTGGTCCTGGGCGGGGACTTCAATGCTACCCTCGAGGAGCGAGACCGCTCGGGGACCGAGCAGTGCCCAGCCACCGCGGACGTCCTCCGGGAGATTGTGGAACATCATTCCCTGGTGGACGTCTGGCGCAACCACCACCCGGACGATGTCTCCATGTTCACCTATGTCCGGGTGGAAGCCCATCAGTCGTGCCACTCCCGGTTGGACCGCATTTACTTGTCACATTTCCATCTTTCACTGGTCCACTCCTCCAACATCCGGCCGGCCCCCTTTTCAGATCACCATCTAGTCACCGTGACGGCCTCTCTCTGTGCAGAGAGGCCGGGGCCGGCCTATTGGCATTTTAACAATAGCTTGCTGGAGGATGTGGGCTTCGTGGCGTCCTTCTGGGAGTTCTGGCTGGTCTGGCGAGTGCAGCAGCGTGCCTTTCCCTCGTCGCAGCGGTGGTGGGACCTAGGAAAGGTGCGCACCCGGCTCTTCTGCCGCGACTACACCCGGGGCGCCAGCCGACGGAGGGATGCGGCGATAGAGCAGTTGGAACGGGAGGTCTTAGAGCTAGAGAGGCATCTGGCCGCCAGCCCTGAGGATCCATCCCTTTGTGGAGCGTGCCGGGAGAAGCGGGAGGAGCTCCGGGCCCTCGACGATCATCAGGCCCGGGCTGCTTTTGTTGGATCCCGCATCCGCCTCCTTCAGGAGATGGATCGCGGCTCCCGCTTCTTCTACGCCCTGGAGAAAAAGAGGGGGGCCAAGAAGCACGTCACCTGCCTCCTGGCGGAGGACGGCACCCCCCTCATGGATCCAGTGGGGATGTGTGAGAGGGCCAGGGCCTTCTACGCACACTTTTTCTCCCCGGATCCGACCGATCCTACGGCTTGCAGAGTGCTCTGGGACGGACTCCCGACGGTCAGCGCAGGCGACCGGGACCGGCTAGAGTTGCCTCTCTCTCTGGCTGAGTTCTCGGAAGCCTTCCACCGCATGCCCACCAATAAATCTCCGGGCATGGACGGGCTGACCGTGGAGTTCTACTGCGTGTTCTGGGACGTCCTCGGCCCGGACCTAGTCACCGTCTGGGCCGAGGCCTTGCAGAGCGGGGTCCTCTCTTTTGTGTAGGCGAGCCGTGCTCGCCTTATTGCCGAAGAAGGGGGACCTCCGCGACTTACGGAATTGGCGTCCCGTCTCGCTCCTCAGCACGGACTACAAAATTGTAGCCAAGGCCATCTCGCTGCGGCTGGGATCCGTGCTGGAGGACGTGATCCACCCAGACCAGACCTACACCGTCCCGGGCCGTAGCATCTTTGATAACCTCTATCTGGTCCGGGATCTCTTGGAGCTTGGGTGTAGGGATGGTCTGTCGTTCGCCCTCCTGTCCCTGGATCAGGAGAAGGCGTTCGACAGGGTGGACCACGGGTATCTCCTGGGCACTCTGCGAGCGTTAGGCTTCGGACACCAGATTGTGGGTTTTCTCCAGGTGCTGTACGCTTCAACTGGACCCTGACCGAGCCGGTCAGCTTCGGGCGGGGAGTGCGGCAGGGGTGCCCCCTCTTGGGCCAGCTGTACGCTCTGGCGATCAAGCCCTTCCTCTGTCTCCTCCACAGGAGGTTGATGGGGTTGGTGCTTCGGGAGCCGGAGCTGCGGCTGGTCCTGTCGGCATACGCCGACTATGTGCTCCTCGTGGTCCAGGACCCGGGCGACTTGGTGTGGATGGAGGCTTGCCAGATCGTGTACTTGGCGGCCTCCTCCGCCCGGGTCAACTGGGTCAAGCGCTCTGGCCTGGTGGTAGGGGCCGGGTGGCAGGCGAGCTCCCTCCCACCCGCGCTTCAGGCCATCCGGTGGAGCGCGGGTCCGCTGCTCTATCTCGGCATTTATCTTTCTGCCACGCATCCGTCTCCGCCGGAGAACTGGCACGGTTTACAGGGCAGGGTGACGGAGCAGCTCCGGAAATGGACAGGACTACTCTGGTGCCTCTCCCTTCGAGGGAGGGCACTGGTACTCAATCAACTAGTCCTGTCCATGCTCTGGTACCATCTCAACACCCTGGTCCCGGCCCCGGGCTTCCTGGCCAACCTCCGGACGTCGATTCTGGAGTTCTTTTGGCCAGGACTGCACTGGGTCTCTGCAGGGGTCCTCCATCTACCCCTGGAGGAGGGAGGGCAGGGCCTGAAGTGCCTCCACACTCAGGTCCGTGTCTTCCGCCTCCAGGCCCTGCAGAGGCTCCTTTATGGTGCAGGTAGTCCGGCGTGGAGAGTACTGGCGCACACCTTCCTGCACCGCTTCCGAGGGCTCTGATACGACCAGCAGCTCTTTTATCTCGATCCAAGAGGTCTTCCGTGAGACCTCTCCGGGCTGCTGGTCTTTTACCAGGACCTCCTCCGGACCTGGAAACTGTTCTCAGTGACCAGGTCCGTGGCAGCCACCGGGGGGGCAGATCTCCTCGCGGAGCCCCTGCTACACAACCCCCAGCTTCGTGTGCAGGTGGCGGAGTCCCCTGCGGTGCGCCAGAGGTTGTTCCTGGCAGAAGTCACCAGAGTCGGAGACCTCCTGGACTACGACCGGGGAGTCTGGCTGGATCCCCTGACGCTCGCTTGGCGCATGGGGCTCTCCAGGCTTGTACTTCCCGGCGCGTCCTTCAGGAGGTGAGGGCCGCTTTGCCGCCCACTGCTCGGGTCTACCTCGACCAGGTCCTGCACGAGGGCACGCCCCACCCACCCTCCACCCCTGGTCCTCTGGACCTTTTCATCGGGCCCCTGCCCCGTGGACCCAACCGGCCCCCCCCGCCCCTTCTCCGTGAGCCAGCTGCACGACTTGCAGCCGGTTCGTTTCCTGACCGCGCCAAGGAAACATCTATACACGCTCGTGCTCCACACTCTTCACTTCCTCACCCTCGTGTCCCGCCCCGATACGAAGTGGCGGGACCTCCTACCACCTGTTGAGGGTGAGAAGCCCCAGTGGGCCAGCCTATATTCCACCCTGGTCCCGAGGCCCACTGGGGATATCAGCTGGCGGCTCCTTCATGGGGCCGTGAGCACGGGCGTGTACTTGGCACGGTTTACCCCTGTCCCAGACACCTGTCCTTTCTGCGGCGTGAGGGAGACCCTAGCTCACGTTTACTTGGAGTGCGCCAGGTTGCAGCCCCTACACCGGCTCCTTACCGATATTATGTTGCATTTTTGGTTGCACTTTTCCCCTCACCTTCTCATTTATGCACTCCCTATCCGTGGCCCCACTAAGTCACAGGACCTCCTGGTCAACTTCCTCTTGGCCCTGGCTAAACTGGCTATTTATAAAACCAGGGAGAGGAGGTTGGCCGATGGAGGCTCCTGTGACTGTGGGGCCTGTTTCCGGTCCTCTGTCCGTTCACGTATCCGGGCAGAGTTCCTCTGGGCGGCGTCCACTGGCTCCCTTGACACCTTTGAGGAGCAGTGGGCGTGTCCGGGGTTCTCTGCTCGGTGTCCCCATCGGGTTCCCTTCTTTTGACCCTTTGACTGCACTCCTGTCCCTGTTATTACTTTAGTTGTCCCCCGTATTCATTTGGGTTTCAGGCCCTGTGGGTCCTCCCCTTAGGCTGGGGGGGGACCCTCTAGCAGTGGGACCACTTCCTGGACCCCAATAGGTACACCAAGCAATGGCTCCTTCAGTGGCTTGATGCAGTTCTTCTAGGCCACTGCTGAACCTAGTCAGCAGGCATTCATCGACAATCTGTGTCATCGTCTGTGTTGCGCTGCAGCGGCACAAAGGGCTGTCACAAAGGCCCCAGCAATAATGGTTGGCTGCACAGAGATCTTGCACGGTCCGGAACCTATTCAACAGGGACCATAGGCAACGGAGCAGGTCAAAACCAAGCGGGCAAATTGTGGGGTTGGCATCAAGGGACTGGTTAGGGATTATAACAGATATTCATTCCTCCCACCAGAGTGTTTCCACCCTAATATCCTGGCGTGACGGATGAGACCATAATGGGTGATGTGACGGCAAACATGCAGCTGGTGGCTTAAAAAGGTCATTGTGCAGCAGCAGGCTTGGGTCGGTGCATACTTTCTCCAGTATCTTGCCAGTGGCAACCTCTCGTCTGATATGAAGAGGAGCAATACTGCTCACAACTGGAAGCCATGGGAGTGGAGTTGGACGCAGGGTGCCGGAGATGATACACATGGCGGCATGTAACTGCGTATCCACCAGTTTGGTGTGTGATGATTGACTCCAAACTGGTGTGCAGTACTCCGCCACCGAATGCTAGGTGGCAAGAGCTGACGTCCACAAAGTTGGAGCACAAGCACCCCATGACGAACCTGCCAGTTTGCTAAGAAGATTGTTGTGTGTCTTAACTTTAGCTGCTGCCTTCTTCAGGTGGGCATGGTAACTCAATGTGCTGTCTAAGGTCACACCTAGATAGACCGGTTCTGCTTTATGCTTCACCTTCTGACCATTCAGATAAACATTGAGTTCTCGGGTTGTGCTGATGAAGATGGAACAAACTGGAGATTGTTTTTATGATGCTTGGCTGTAGGCGCCAATCTTACAGTAGTCATGTCCCGGTTTAAGGTGGTATCAAGCTCGTGAAACATCCAGGCCTGGGTACCGCAACTGATGTCATCTGCGTAAATGAACTTTCGTGACTCTGTTGTTGGCAGGTCATTGATGTAAAGGTTGAACAGGGTTGGAGAAAGCACAGAGCCCTGGGGTAGCTCATTGCTCGGTCCTCTCCAAGCACTCATTTTCAGTGTAACAGGCATAAGCTCCGTCCCTGTTCTAATGCTCTAGAAACCCCTGACCCTTCAGGTGGATTTACTTATACTCCCATTAGGATTGCCAATTTTGGTTGGACGTATTCCTGGAGATTTAATCACATCACATAATCTTTAATTAAAGATTAATCTTTAATTCCTGGAGACTCCAGGCCAATCCTGGAGTGCTGGCAACCCTGCTTCCCATCGTCAACACCAGTACAGCCCTAACACAGCAAAGTCGTTACAGTGTTTCTTACCCATTCCCACAAGGCCAGAAAAGAGCAGAGCACTCCCTTCCTCAAGATCACAGCACATACTGAGTCCACCTAGCCCAGACCCTCCCCCTCACTTCCTGCTTATGTCATCTTTTATACCCCTCAGCTGGTTGCTAATTGGTTCATCAGCCTGATCAGCTAATTAGCTATATATCCCCAATCAGCCTTCTCTGTAGGGGAACTGACTGGTGCCTAAGTGACCAAACTGCTGGCTGACCCACTAGCTTTCGGCAGGCATCAGGGAGACCCTGGTGCACGTCTACTTGGAGTGCGCCAGGTTGCAGCACCTATTCCAGTTCCTGCAGAACCTTCTCATTACGTTCTGGCTGCGCTTCCCCCCCTCCCCCTCCTGCTCTATGCACACCCTATCCCTGGCCCCACGAAGTCACAAGACCTCCTTGTCAACCTCCTCCTGGCATTGGCCAGATGGCCATCCACCATGCTAGGAGGAGGATGTTGGATGGGGAGGTGCTCTGCGACTGTGGGGCCTATTTCCGCTCTACCCTTGGTTCAGATATCTGGGCAGAGTTCCTCTGGGCCACATCCACTGGCTCCCTGGATGCCTTTGAGGAGCTGTGGGCACTCTCCGGGGTTCTCTGCTCAGTGTCCCCTTCTGGCTCCCTGCTTATGACCCTGTGACCCTCACTCCTGTCCTTGTTTTATCATTACTTGTCCCTCATAATCATTTGAGCCCTGGGTTTAGTGGCTCCTCCCTTTAGGCTGGGGGAGGGGCCTTTAGACGTGGGCTGGCTTGCATCCACCCATTCCTGGAACTCAGTAGGCGCTAGCTTCTGACATTCTGTCACAGTTACCAAGTCTTAGAGCCTGGGTCTACAGAGTCAGGGTCACGGGCCTTGCAGTATAGGGCTAAAAGTAGCAGTGTAGACATTCCTGCTTGGGCTGGAGCTTAGGCTCTGCAACCTGGTGAGGGAGCTAAGTCCAGAACCTAGGCTCCAGCCCAAATGGGAATGTCTACACTGCTGTTGTTAGCCCCATAGCATGAGCCTGAGTCTGTAGACCTGGGCTCTGAGACTTGCTGCTGTGGGTCTTTTTTTGCAGTGTACACATACCCTAAGAGGTTCAGTGACCCCGGAAAGGTGTGGTAGACCTGGACAGGAAATTAACAAATTCCAAAAAGTGCTGTATGTCTTGCATATTTTGGGGACAGGGCATGTCCAAAATAGCTCAAACCTTCTCAGGGTCTGGTTTTATGCCCTTTGCTGCTAGGTGTCCAATACATGGTACAGCTGACAGGCACAGTCTAGTTTTTTTTATTATTCGGCTTGAGGTTCACTTGATATGCACTATTGCTATCAGATTCTGATCATAATTAACATTAGCCTCTTCAAGGAAGTTTCCACAAACAAGCACTAAAATGTCATCTGCAATTACACCAACCCCTTCAATCCCTCTAGCACTTTATGTTGATAAGTCTGATATCCTTCTGGCACTGGAGAAATTTCCAGTAGCATTCACAGCCATTTATGTCTGCCAGGAGAACTCCAGAAGGTCCTCAAATACTGGCTGTCTTCATCAAATTTTACCTTCTAGAAACCATCTTTGATATCTAAAGTAGAAAGGCCTTTGTGAGTCTTGGCAGCATCTCTTCAATCATTGGCAAAGGATAATGGGAGGCTTTCAAAGCGTCATTGACATTTAACACGTATGCGGAGTTTGCTTGAATTTTTAATTCCGCTGAGGGGGATAGATCTCAGAACCCTGACTCCAGCCCAAGTGGGAATAACTACACTGCTATTTTTAGCCCTGTCGCCCGAGCCCCACAAGCCCAAGTCAGTTGACCCAGGCTCTGAGACTCACTGCTTGGGGAGGTGGGAGTTA
This sequence comes from Terrapene triunguis, assembly GCF_002925995.2. Classification (NCBI taxonomy): domain Eukaryota; kingdom Metazoa; phylum Chordata; order Testudines; family Emydidae; genus Terrapene; species Terrapene triunguis. The sequence goes on along the minus strand of NW_020664418.1, from coordinate 7,105,593 downwards.
TATTGCTGTGTAAACTTCTAACTGTGCACACCCTCAGCTATTTTTCTGCAGCCCTGGCATGGATTTTTTTTTTTTAACATACAAGAGGAGGATGTTTGACATTTCTATAATGGTTTCCTGTTGGGGATGGATTTGCCCACTCATGAGGAAATCCTAGTCAATAGCCTACTTGTATCAACACAGTCAGAATTAATCAAGTCCTTCGTTACTCAGGGGAGAAGCTGCCATGTCCCACAGGAATATACTGCAGCCTCAGTAAATAATCTCTTTGAGTTACAGATTGCTTTGACAAGCAGGGTCAGAGTGTGTGCCATAATTACCCTGGATTTCTGAACAGCTACAGTATTTGGTGAGCAAGGTACAGTAGCAGAGGTCCAGCACATGATTGATTGGAACCATCTGCTGCATCCCTGAAAACAGACAAACTCCAGGGGGAATAAAACAATATTTTATTGATAGGGATGCACAGCACTTTATTACTATGACTGCAATGAGATAGGCCATTGGTGCTGGATTCCTTTGCAATTAACAGAGACCTAATAAAACAATTTTCCTGAAAGTTAGCATTAATTTGGAAATGGCTTTTATCTATCTAATCATATGGCCCTCATCATGGTAGTATTTGAACGCCTCACAATCATTAATGCTTCCAACACCCCTGTGAAGCAGGGAATTATTAATATGCCCATTTTACTGACTGGAGGACTGAGGCACAGGGCAGATCGAGTTATTTGCCCACGGTCACAGGGAAGTGTGTGGCTGAGCCAAGAACTGACCCCAAGTTTCCCAAGTCTCTGGCCTGTAGCCATACCTAATCCCTTACATCTGCAGAACATTTGTTCTGCTACATTAACAAAGGGAGGTTTCTGTGTCGCTGGGAACCTTGAATCTGAAAGAACAGTAGAGATCTGTGTGGAAGAGGAAAAGACTAGCATGCTGCTCTACTTATGAACCTATTTCAGTGATGGAAGTGTTATTCTTATGGGCTGTCATTGACAGAATTCCCACCTCAATAACGCCAAGCAAATTCTTACTTCTGACTGTTTTCCTTAATTTTAGGGACCAGTGCTATTTCATAGCAATAAGAAAGCATGTCAGGCTGGTATTTCACAGAAATTATTGCACTTCTAGGATAGTTAGAGTTGTTCACCCTTAAGCTTGAGATCAGGCTATTCTTGGCATTATACAATTTCCCCTACCCCCCCCTGGCTTATTGCTAAATGAATGTCCACCTATTACTGAATGTTACAGAAGAAAATTCCCTACAAAAATCATTTCAAATTGCTGGAAAAGTACCAGTTTGTGACAGTGTATGTTTCAAAGTTAAGAAGGAACATTTGGATCTCAATTAATTGATTTTTTTTTTTTTTAAGAGTCAGGATGTGAGGTTTGTGTTTAATTTCAGACCAAGGAAGCATTGCTATACTGGACTGAGAGATGGGATCCTAAATACTGCTTGGTCATAATTTACAAACAATTGACACAGACAAAAACCAAATGTGTGTTCTGCAATGTGTCTGGTAGCACAGCACACAGGGCTATGGGATGGGAAAGCCCCCCATTGTTGCCTCTTGGACAACTGTAAGTTGGGCCAGAACTTGGAACTTTCTGCTCCCAAAACACAGGACCCTACCACTTGAGCTAAAAGGGAATAATTTTTAGTGACACCAGTTGCGTAGAGTTTATATTCTCTTTTTGGATGAGCCATTAGAGGGCAATAATCTCTCTCACACACACATACACTCCGGTACATCAGTTTAAACCAGGAAATTGCATGTGTCAATGGAGATTCAGGCAAGCACCCACTATATGTGCACCATTATGTTTACATGTGTGAAATCCTGTTTTGAAGCTGGTCTACATGCAAACATCGTACTGCTTTAACTAGCATTGGTTTTGAAATCCAGCTAATTAAACCCATACAAACCCTTGGGTGGACACCTTTAATTGGGTTATATTTAAATGTGTCCATGCGGAGGGTTTGCACTGGTTTAGTTAAATTGATTTTAACTAAATCTGTTTTTTTTTTTTAAGGCAAGTGTATGCTCTGTGCAATCTTTGACAATGTAGTCCAAGTCATGGGTTCACTAGTAGCTGCCTCCAGTGACAACTGTTAGCTGTCAAAGTCTGCACCATTGTCAGACAGGTAAAGGACTTGCCCTTGATCTTCTCATTCTCTTTGAATAACTGTTTTGTTACAATGGCTCATCTTTGGCTATAAACAAGTCCTAACTTTTGTGCCTGTTTCCCCTGCCCAGAAAAACAAATTGGCTCTCACTAGAACCCCTGTTTCTAACGCTGTTAACAAACAGCTAATTGCACAGTTACAAAGGTACTATTGCCCAATGCGCCATCTGTTTAACTAACATACTTTGCTTCAAATTACAGATGCTTAGAGGAGAGAGCCTAAAAATAGCCTCCTTCAAGGTGGTAGAGCAGACAGGTCCAATTGCTGTTGATAATAGAACAAGTTAGACAGTCTCTTTGGAATATGCCTTCAGAGCAAGAACACTGGTGAAAAAATAATTTGTTACTACTACAGAAGTGAGTTTACAGCTTTGCTATATGGGGAGAAAACAGGTAACTAATTTCAGGTTACCTGATTGGCCGGAAGTGAATGCAACTACTTTAGTCCTCTGAAGCCCATGGGTCTGAACTCATGACCCACTTACTAACAAGACACAGGTAATGGAAAGAAGAGCAGGTGAATAACCTGAGTTAAATGTCGGATGCAGGAGGACTGAATTGGCCTGAACAGGTTAACAAGCCCTTTATCATCTAGTCACTAGTTCAAATCTGAAGCAGGAGGGTAGCACCTGTAGGTCTTTACCATTGAATGGGCATGCAGTGAAGTGAGTTGATGGCCAGTGCATAATGGGCTAGTGTCAATATCATCCTGTAGCAAGTGGCATTCATTCAACCCACTGTTGACAGTCCCAGCAGAGAGGCAATGCCTGAATACATAGCACCGACAGCACCGGGCATGGTCAAAACGCCAACGTATCAATCCCATCTCACACCTAGCTGTGCCTTCTCCAGAGATGGGTTGAGGCACGTTATCAGTAAGGAGCAGCTTGCTCTGCAGCTGCCCAAGTTATTGCTGTTCTGAGGATACGCAGAGACTGTCCAACCTGTGCTACATTCACTTACATGGTTATTTTTAAATATGTCAGTTGAGAATGGGTTTGGCTTAACCATAGGATGTGTGTCATGTACAGACATGCATGTGCACACACTTCTCTTCACAAAAAGGGGGAAGAAAATTCACACCCTAGCCTGCAAGCAGCCTCTTGGTGGCTGGAATAGCAGCCACTGCCTTCCCAAACCACCTCCAGATGCACTTGGAGCCACTGGATCTGAATAAACAAAGACCCCCATGGCTCCTTCCTCAGCTTGCACCCCCCCCCCACACACACACACACTGCAATTGCTCTCCTGAGTCCTTTAGGCGTAAAAGAACTGGAGCCCTCTGGCACCTAATACTGATTTGAAGCCCACTGGGAAGATTTCTCACTGACCATAGCCATGCATGGGCAGGACAGATTGTTTTATCTACGGCACACTCCAATTTTGCAGCTGTTGAGTTAGCCATGGCTTCCCTAGGCTCTCAGGTTCCCTGTGAGAAGCACACTTGACATTCTTTCAGCCACTTCATCATCATCATCATCATCATCAATTATTTCCACTCACAACCCTTTACAATATGTAGACTATCTCCACAGGCCTCCTGAGACATGCAGCAGCATGTTCTTCTACAGGACCTGGACATCTTAATGTGACCTCAGAGCTCTGGTGGAGTTTAGAGCTCGGAAGGGCATGAGATTAATAAACCCAGCCCACAACTGTCTGGTGATAACAGCAAGTTGCACATTAGCCTCCCCCTGGTAATGTGGGTGCCAGTGCTAATACCCTGCACAGTAGCAACTGTCTGACAATGAGGATGAGCTCGAGAATGAGGCCAATGTGCTGCAGCCACTGGCTGAGAACCAGGGGGCTGAGAGGGATAATAATGAGCCTGCTGTGTACTCTACCCTTCCTGATGAATGTGTCACAGATTTGTACATCAAATGTTATTTGAGCCTGGGTTTCTGTCTTTCACCACTCTCCTGCTTCCCGTTCCTGCAGACAGCAGGCAGGCTGACGAAGACAAATGCTCCTGCCCTCCAGTGCTGAGACCTGGGATGTTCCCAAACACTCATCCTGCAATGCCAAGACCAGGGACGCGCCCAACCACTCTCTTCAGGGTGGTTATATAAGAGATGCTCCCACTCTTCTGCCCCAAGGCACCAGGATGGGAGCACACTCCCACCCACTTGCCCTGTGGTGCCCACATCATCATCTCACACAGCAGTGCCAATGGTGGGTACACTCCTGCCAGTGGTACCAAGACAGGGAACACTCCCTCCTACTCACCTCTAGAGAAGCGCAAGAGAGAAAAGTGTCTAACTCATTTTAATGCCTTTTATTTCTGCATTCCACTTTTTGGAGAAGGCCATACACTGATTTCCCTGGTTTTGAACCCTATAAAATGACCAACAAACAGTCCCTCCTTTAAGACTATGTTTCAGCCAGCAGTGAAAGCTGGGTTCATCACTGACTATGTGGCCCACATTTTCCCCTCCCAGAGACACTGATATTCGTACCAGTCAAGGAGTGCCAACAGCTTACAGATTCACAGGAGGGGATGTCACAGAAGACTCCCTCTTAGTGAAGCCTGACTTGTTAGGATTTGAGCCTCCCAACGGAAGCAGAAAGAGCATGTAAAAAAAAGGTGATTCCAGGCTCTCTTTGCATCTACAGAGTGAATTTTCTTTTTTCTCATCCTAACAGAGTTGGTGGCAGATAAGTGATTCTGCCACTTGGAGGGTTTAAATCAAGATGGATTTGGTCTTTCCTAAAGATACTCGGTAGTTAAACTACAGGTTGCTGGGCTCGGCAAAGGAATCACTGGGTGAAGACTTAACTTCTTGCACTGCTCTCATCACTATAGTATCGGAACATCTTCCAGTCGTACCTTAAGCAATGTGTATAATAACATGAAGTTTGTTTTCTCATTCTCTCCCCTTAAGATCTATAAAAGGGTGCGCTAAGAGTAGCTGCTTATCTCAGGAGGAGGATGTTTGCCAATCCTAACCAAAGGAATTACCTGACTGCATCCTCCAAATGTGATGCTACAACTATAAAATTAAACTGGGCCCTTTCACCGTGCAGAAGGAGAAAAAATGTATATTGAACAGCTACAGACCCAACTAAACAAAGCTCTTTCCCTACTCTGAGCCAAGTTTATAATTACTTTTTCATCAAGTTTTGAACCATGCACTTTAATGGAGAAAGTTAGCAAGAGCAATTTTGAAACTGACATAAGTGTAATGGATTTTGCAAACATTTATATACAAAAAAGTCATCAACTGGAACCTGAACTTCCTGATTTGTTCTCGCTAATCAGTAACAATGTGCCAGACTGGCTTCAGGATCCACACACCATTTAAAAGGGCACGTTCAGATGCTTGGACAGAGTCGTCTTTTGCCTTTTCAATTCTGTTGATTTTAACACCCTTTTTGACATTACTTTCTTGGTTGTTCCATACTCTTCTCCCCACCCCCACAATAACTCATCCCCATGACAATTCTTTGCTGTCCCTCCAACACCAGGCCAAATTAAGGTCTAGGCACTATAGATCCGTGCCTAGGGGCGAGTTCATGGAGTCATATGATTATTTTGAGATCTCAGTTTTCATTTAAAAACAAAAATTAAATTTCTAGCCCTTGTGGCTTGAAAATGTGAATGGTATGTGATGCAGTGGTGTCTGCCTGAGTCTGCAGCCAGCCCGAAACAATTGTTCAGCAGGGTGAACTACCCCATGTGTCTCAATGGGATGTTAACTCCAAGACCTCCTGCTGTAGGGCCTCCACTGACACCTCCAAGCAGAGGACTCTGTGTGTGACACAAGGTCACGATGTCCCTCAGCTCTAGTGGGATCACTGATGTTGTCCCATTTCCTTGGGGAGCCTAAACACAACTCTCCCTCCAGTCAGATAGGAATCCTCAGGATTCCCATGGGGCAGAACAGCATCATTTGCTCCAGCTGCTCTGATTGGTGACAGAAGCAGCTGCAGGATGGTGTCTCTCCAGGACCTCATCTCCCATTGCACGGCATGGACAATTCCAGAAGGTGAGCACTAAGCAGCAGGAATGGGACTAGGAGAGGAATTCAGGGAAATGCCTTGAGGACCCCTGAGAGGGAGATTTACTCCTTTGGGATAGTCACTGTGAGCAAATCTAATAAAAATCCAAGTGGGGATGGGGTCCACATGTCCCAGAAGGATTAAGGCTGCAGGTGGGGGAGATTGCTTTCAGTTCCCATGTCATCCAAAGGAGTCTCCCATCTGCCCTCCAATGTTCCTGGAAGGTCCTTGTCTCATGTTCCTTGCAGAGACTCTGCAGAGGTCCCGAGGGAGTGGCCAAGCCCCACAGCTCTCACACTAGTGTCAGAGTTAGGAACTGCTCCTCAGCTGTGACTCTGCTTTTCCATGGGGATTGGGGGGGAGGGGGATTAGGGAGTTTCTTAGTACAGGAGAGGTCACACTGCCTGAATTCATGAGTTTAGGGTCTGTCTCTTTATCTCTATGCAGGTTGCCCATCCTTTACTTTGTGATCCCAGCTAGGGGACTTGTTGTAGCACATTGGAGCTGGAGGAGGAACAAGATTGTCTCCCAGTTCCAAGGCCTCCACAACTCAGATAGGAACCACTTCTGGCTTTAACTCCAATGTCTCTCTGTAGCTGGGTGGGCGATAGAGGGCAGTGTTTCCATCTGGGGATAGTTCAAGGGGCTCAGGATTGAGTCTGGCCAGATTAGACAACCTGACACTAAGTGACTTGCCCAAGAATTCCCAGTGACGTAGCAGCAGAGCTGAGTTGAGAACCCAGATGTTCTGGCTTCTGTACCTGCATTTTAGCCAGAAGTCCATCCTTGCTCCCTACAATGGTCTGGTGTTCACTCTTCAGATAGGCCTGACCAGCTTCCTGACCTGCTTCCCCAATGACTCCTGTCTCGTGTTCCTGCAAAAGAGCCTGAATCTGGGGAGAGGAGTGATATAAATCCTGTCACATGGACCCCACTGCTCTGAATCAGAGGTGGAAGCTGCTTCTACTTATTGTGTTAGCTTTGCCCAGTTCTGTGAGCTGTATTGGTTGGAGGGATCTCGAGAATCTGCATAGTTTCTCCAGAAGAGAAGTGGGTCACCCTGGCTGGTGTCATCGTGGAGGGGGATGTGCAGGTTGGGTAGATTCCCCAGGGGGCAGAGGCCTAGGGTGAGGCAGGTGTGGGGCTGCAAGTGGGTTTGTTCTTGCTCACTGGGCAATTGGCAACCCTGGGTAGGTCCCTTGCTCAAAGAGTGGGTGAGTGGGAGCTTGGCGCTAACATCTGTTACAGATCTCACAGGGATCTTGTAACCGTGCCTTTGTGGATCACAGCTGAGAATACCAAATTCAGGACAAACTGCTGAGAAATAGGGCAGCTACACCCCAAGAAGTCATAAAAGCAGTTTCCTTAGGTATTTCAGTCCTAGTATCACCCCCCAAAACACTGGATTTAAAGATGAGTGGTTCTTTACAACCAGTCTCATCAAATAAAAGGTTCTTCTGATCCCAAAGGACCAGCCACACATCCAGGTCAATATATAACTCGGATCTTACCCAAAAATCATGCTGATGCCAATCCTTTAGTATCTAAAATCTAAAGATTTATTTATAAAAAGAAAGAAAGAAAGAAAGAAAGAAAGGTGAGAGTTAAAATTGGTTAAAGGAATGAAATACATACATTAAATGCAAAATTCTTGGTTCCGGCTTGTAGCAGTGATGGAATAAACTGCTGGCTTAAGTCAAGTCTCTTGGTTAAAATGCTCCCATTAGTATAAATCCATAGTCCAGAGCAGGGGTGGGCAAACTACGGCCCGCGGGCCACATCCGGCCCGCCAGCCAATTTTATCTGGCCCTCGAGCTCCTGCTGGGGAGCAGGATCTGGGGCTTGCCTTGCTCCCACACTCCAGCTGGGGAGCGGGGTCAGGGAGCGTTCTGCGCAGCTCCCAGAAGCAGTGGCATGTCCCCCCTCTGGCTCCTACACGTAGGGGCAGCCAGGGAGCGCTGCATGCTGCCCCCACCCGAAGCGCCGCCCCCTCAGCTCCCATTGGCTGGGAACTGCGGCCAAGGGGAGCTGCAGAGGCAGCGCCTGAGGATGGGGCAGCACGCAGAGCCGCCTGGCCATACCTCCGTGTAGGAGCTGGAGAGGGGACATGCCGTTGCTTCCGGGAGCTGCTTGAGGTAAGCGCCACCTGGAGTCTGCACCCGTGACCCCCTCCTGGGCCCCAACTCCCAGCCCCAGCCCTGATCCCCTCCTGCCCTCCGAACCTCTTGGTCCCAGCCTGGAGCACTCTCCTATACCCCAAACCCCTCATCCCCAGCCCCATCCCAGAGCCCCCTCCTGCACCCTGAACTCCTCATTTCTGGCCCCACCCCAGAGCCTACACCCCCAGTCACAGCCTCACCCCCTCCTGCACCCAAACCCCAATTTCATGAGCATTCATGGCCCACCATACAATTTCCATACCCAGATGTGGGTTTGCCCACCCCTGGTCCAGAGGTTTAAGCAGGAAAGAGGCAAAATGGAAGTGTTTCCAGGGCCTTTTATAGCTTCTACCATGTGGAGAGAATCCATTGTTTCAAACAAAGCCCTCAGCACAGCTAGTGGAAAATTACAGGTAAAAGACAGGAGTTTGGAGTCACATGGGCAAGTCACCTGTGTGTGCATGCCCAATTTCGCTTAGTCATAGCAGGAAGTCATTATCTATCCTTCAGATGGAATGTCCACAGGAAAGTCCATTCAGTTTAGATGGGCGTCTCCCGTGGTCCATTGTGAGATAAGTGTCCTTTTGATGGGCCACTCAGTTTGAATACTCCCTCCAAGATGTGCTGGCTAACTACCCTTTGGTCGTTACCTCAGGAGCAAACATCTGAAATCCAGGTATAGAGCCAATACTCAATTTAAAATACAGAAATGATATATACATACAGATAGCATAATCATAACCAGCAAATCATAACCTTTTCATAGACCTCTTACATGCCACATTTTGTACAGGATTTGTTGCAAATATATAACAGTGGTTGCAACAATGATCTATATGGTCATATTTTAATCAGATCAAGTCACAGATCTACAGAGACCACCAGTGTAATCAGACTCATGTGGAATCCCAGGGGATGGGTGCAGGTTTGAGTCAGCCCTGGGGATGGAAGAAATGGGGGGGAATTTGGCACCTGTTCTCATGTTACCCATGTGGCTTGGCCAATCCCATGCTTTGTGCCCCCTGCCAGAGGTGCCATGCTGTTCAGCAAAGAAACAGAAAGATTTGTGCTTTTATGGCCTGTGGGTCCCAGGAAGGAGCCGCTTTGGGCTTTAGCCCTTCATTGTGGTAGAGATTCAGGAACTTGTCAGAGGGATCTGAGTATGATAAGAGGAGAGAATGGGGCAGATCCTGTAGCAGTGAGGTGGATGAAGGTGTGTGTGTGGGGGGGTTGGGAACTGGGTAAATTGTTGATCAACAACAGGGGGCAGGGTCCATGTGGCTGTGTGGCTTGGTGGGACGTGGGAGTGGAGGGCCCTGATTGAACTTTCTATTCTAGGCCTGAGCTCTGGGTTTTCTCTCCTGGAGTCTGTGTCTAGGCCCCACAATGAGGCTCCGTGCAAAATTGGAGCCTTCAGCAAACACTGATCTGATGGTGGCCAATCATCTTGCAGGAGTCAGGGCTGAGTGCCAGCTCACCCAGCCAGAGCCCTAGCCCTCACGTAGAGGAGCCTCCTTGGCCACATGTTGCTCTGGCCCCTGCAGGTCCCCCAGGTTTCCTGGATGAGTGATGAACAATTCTCAGAGGGCTTGTGGGGCTAGTTAAAGAGATGAATCATAAATGATCTGAATTTTCCCAGCCTTTAGCGACTCCACTCACCATCCTCCCTGGAGACCCCACACCCGGCTCCCTCTCCCCAGTGGGCTCTGGCTCCTTCCCACCCACTGGCCAAACCTCCCACCCCTTTAAACCGAGCGTGGCAGAGTGTGAGCCCCTAAAGCCTCAATGAAAGGTAGCGCTGCCACTCCTGAGGTACAAAACCCCAAGACATCTAGGATGATCCTGAGCCATCGAACTGGACAGCTGGCAGTATGGCACAAGCACCCTTACAGATTTCCCAGGACAGTACCTCAAACAAGGGACAATCCTGGCCTGGAGAGGTGGCAGCCTAGGCAAGAGAGCGAGACAGGAACCCAGAGGCTGCAGAGCAATTGAGTCAGGGTGTGACTTTGTTTCCTCCCTAGGCCTGAAAGAGATTGCACTGGAGCTAGATGTCCCCTGCAGCCAGTGCTGCCATCCTTGCATGGGAGTAGAAGCCCGGTCACCTCCTGGGAGTGGTATAGACTGCCCTATTGCTAAGTATTTATTATTAGCATGAACTAATCATTTATTAGCCTCATCACCTCCAGGCAGAGATACACAGGGCCTAGCAAAGGCTGCCTTGATTTGGTGTTAATTATTATATTATTGTTAACTATTACTATTGTTGATGGCTATTTATGAAATATTGCTATTATTAGTAGCATTACATATTTATTATTAGCAATTAATATTATTGCCATTTTGGACTAAATATTAAAGAGCACTAACATCATCATTCAAACAAAATTCATATGATCACTGTTATTAATTATTTAAAATAGTGATTGAATAGTATAAAAACAAAAATCATATTGCTCTCAAATTTTCTCATCCTGCTTTCAGGGTGAGCCCATGCCATCAGGAGAGGACAGCTGGTGTAGTAATTTTAGTGTTTTTTCTGTATTTCCGTAACATCAGAGCTAGTGGGGATACTGATTCTGCTTGCTGTGCTCCAGGACAAAGGAACTGGCCCCTGAAAGGGGCTGACACTAAGGTCTGTCTGTGTCTGTTTGCCTGTCTGACAGTGTGCTATGCTGAATGGATAGAGTGCCTCACAGTGACAGTGAACATTGGTGTGGGAAGGATTGCTGCTCAGAGATGTGGCTATTGTCTGTGCTAATCACTGTGGTTTTGGGAGTCTGAACTGAAACCCCAGTATCATCATTTCAGGAATAAGGACACCCTAAATTTAACACAGCCCATAGAATAAGCAAACACATTAGTGGATCAAGTCTAAAGAATATTTCATCACAACACAGTAACCATAACTGTGAGCAATAGACTCCTGATTTTGTTTCATTTAAGGGACATGGTTAAATGACAACTCGTATTAGTTAACATGTTTGTGAATTGACTGTAGAACTTTTTGGCAAAGAGAAGGTTACTCACCTTGCAGTAACTGAGGTTCTTCGAGATGTGTGTCCCTGTGGGTGCTCCACTCCAGGTGACAGTGCGTCCCGGCGTCGTTGATCGGAAATCTTCTGTAGCAGTGCCTTGTTGGGACGCACATGCTCAGCTGCTGTCTCGCAGTCTCGTTAGAGTCTGCCTGAGCGCGCACGTCCCGCACCCCCCTCAGTTCCTTCTCTACCGTAGAGATGTCAGAATAGTACTCCAAAGTAGAGGGGAGGAGGGCGGGGAGTGAGCACCACAGGGACACACATCTCGAAGAACCTCAGTTACTGCAAAGTGAGTAACCTTCTCTTCTTCCTCGAGTGCTGTCCCCGTGGGTGCTCCACTCCAGGTGAATGTGAAGCATTACCCACTATGGCTGGTGGGACTTTGGAGTTGCAGCAGTGATGGCTGTAGACAGTACTGTGTGGCCTACTATGGTGTCTGCCATGGTATCCTGCATGATAGCATAATGTTTGACAAATGTGTGGTCAGATGTCCACGTGGCCGCCTTGCAGATATCAGTAATAGCTATGTTATGGAGGAAGGCAACGGATGTTGACATTGCCTGAGTAGAATGAGTTCTGATGCCCTCAGGTGGTTGGGCATTCTGAATCCGGTAACAGGATCTGATGCAGTCCGAGATCCACTTAGAAAGTCATTGCTTAGAGATAGCCTCACCCTTCGATCTCTCGGTAGTGGAGACAAATAGCCAAGGGGATTTACGAAATGGTTTAGTCCTGTCTAGATAAAAGACGATTGCCTGACTGATGTCAAGGGTATGTAGAGCCGCTTCGTGCAGAGTCTTATGAGGTTTGGGATAGAATGCAGGTAAGTATATTGGTTGGTTAAGGTGGAAGGTGGACACCACCTTAGGGAGAAATTTAGGGTTGGGTCGCAAGGTAACTTTATCTTTAGAATCAGAGGGGTAGCCGTGTTAGTCTGAGTCTGTAAAAAGCAACAGAGGGTCCTGTGGCACCTTTAAGACTAACAGAAGTATAGGGAGCATAAGCTTTCGTGGGTAAGAACCTCACTTCTTCAGATGCAAGTAATGGAAATCTCCAGAGGCAGGTATAAATCAGTGTGGAGATAACGAGGTTAGTTCAATCAGGGAGGGTGAGGTGCTCTGCTAGCAGTAGAGGTGTGAACACCAAGGGAGGAGAAACTGCTTCTGTAGTTGGATAGCCATTCACAGTCTTTGTTTAATCCTGATCTGATGGTGTCAAATTTGCAAATGAACTGGAGCTCAGCAGTTTCTCTTTGGAGTCTGGTCCTGAAGTTTTTTTGCTGTAAGATGGCTACCTTAACATCTGCTATTGGGTGGCCAGGGAGGTTAAAGTGTTCTCCTACAGGTTTTTGTATATTGCCATTCCTGATATCTGACTTGTGTCCATTTATCCTCTTGCGTAGTGACTGTCCAGTTTGGCCAATGTACATAGCAGAGGGGCATTGCTGGCACATGATGGCATATATAACGTTGGTGGACGTGCAGGTGAATGAGCCGGTGATGTTGTAGCTGATCTGGTTAGGTCCTGTGATAGTGCTGCTGGTGTAGATATGTGGGCAGAGTTGGCATCGAGGTTTGTTGCATGGGTTGGTTCCTGAGTTAGAGTTGTTATGGTGCGGTGCGTGGTTGCTGGTGAGAATATGCTTAAGGTTGGCGGGTTGTCTGTGGGCGAGGACTGGCCTGCCTCCCAAGGTCTGTGAAAGTGAGGGATCATTGTCCAGGATGGGTTGTAGATCACTGATGATGCATTGGAGAGGTTTAAGCTGAGGGCTGTAGGTGATGGCCAGTGGAGTTCTGTTGGTTTCTTTTTTGGGCCTGTCTTGTAGCAGGAGGCTTCTGGGTACACGTCTGGCTCTGTTGATTTGTTCCTTTATTTCCTTGTGTGGGTATCGTAGTTTAGAGAATGCTTGGTGAAGATCTTGTAGGTGTTGGTCTCTGTCTGAGGGGTTGGAGCAGATGCGGTTGTACCTCAGTGCTTGGCTGTAGATGATGGATCGTGTGGTGTGTCCGGGGCGGAAGCTGGAGGCATGAAGGTAGGCATAGCGGTCGGTGGGTTTTCGGTATAGGGTGGTGTTAACATGGCCATTGCTTATTTGTACTGTGGTGTCCAGGAAGTGGACCTCCCGTGTAGATTGGTCCAGGCTGAGGTTGATGGTGGGGTGGAAGCTGTTGAAATCATGGTGGAATTCTTCCAGGGTCTCCTTCCCATGGGTCCAGATGATGAAGATGTCATCAATGTAGCGTAGGTAGAGAAGGGGCGTGAGTGGACGAGAGCTGAGGAAGCGTTGTTCCAGGTCAGCCATAAAGATGTTGGCATATTGTGGGGCCATGCGGGTGCCCATAGCGGTGCCACTGGTCTGGAGGTATATATTGTCACCAAATTTGAAATAATTGTGCGTGAGGATAAAGTCACGGAGCTCAGCAATAAGTTGTGCTGTGTCATCATCAGGGATACTGTTCCTGACAGCTTGTATTCCATCTGTGTGTGGGATGTTTGTGTAGAGAGCCTCTACATCCATGGTGGCTAGGATGGTGTTTTCTGGGAGGTCACCAATGCATTGTAGTTTTCTCAGGAAATCTGTGGTGTCACGGAGATAGCTGGGAGTGCTGGTGGCATAGGGTCTGAGTAGGGAGTCCACATATCCAGACAGTCCTTCAGTGAGAGTGCCAATGCCCAAGATGATGGGGCGTCCAGGATTTCCAGGTTTGTGGATCTTGGGTAGTAGATAGAATGACCCCGGTCGGGGCTCTAAGGGTATGTTGATTTGTTCCTGTGTTAGTGTAGGGAGTGTCCTGAGTAGATGGTGCAGTTTCTTAGTGTATTCCTCAGTGGGATCTGAGGAAAGTGGCCTGTAGAATTTGGTATTGCAGAGTTGTCTGGCAGCCTCCTTCTGGTACTCAGACCTGTTCATGATGACAACAGCACCTCCTTTATCAGCCTCTTTGATGATAATGTCAGGGTGGTTTCTGAGGCTGTGGATGGCATTGCGTTCTGCACGACTTAGGTTATGAGGCAAGCGATGTTGTTTTTCCACAATTTCTGCCTGTGCACGTCGGCGGAAGCATTCTATGTATAGGTCCAGACTGTCATTTCGACCCTCAGGAGGAGTCCATGTGGAGTTCTTCTTCCTGTGTTGTTGGTGGGAGGGTATCTGTGTATCAGTGCGCTGTTCAGTGTTATCTTGAAAGTATTCTTTGAGTCGGAGGCGGCGAAAGTAGGCTTCCAGATCACCGCAGAACTGTATCATGTTCGTGGGGGTGCTGGGGCAAAAAGAGAGTCCCCGAGAAAGGACAGACTCTTCTGCTGGGTTTAGTGTGTAGCTGGATAAATTGACGATATTGCTGGGTGAGTTAGGGGTACCCCTGTTGTGGCCCCATGTGCCAGGTAGGATTTTAGACAGCTTACGGTCCTTTTTCCTTTGTAGAGAGGTGAAGTGTGTAATGTAGATCTCCTGTCTTATTTTAGTAAAGTCCATTTGTGTGGAGGGTTGGTTATTTAGACCAAGCACCATAACAACTCTAACTCAGGAACCAACCCATGCAACAAACCTCGATGCCAACTCTGCCCACATATCTACACCAGCAGCACTATCACAGGACCTAACCAGATCAGCTACAACATCACCGGCTCATTCACCTGCACGTCCACCAACGTTATATATGCCATCATGTGCCAGCAATGCCCCTCTGCTATGTACATTGGCCAAACTGGACAGTCACTACGCAAGAGGATAAATGGACACAAGTCAGATATCAGGAATGGCAATATACAAAAACCTGTAGGAGAACACTTTAACCTCCCTGGCCACCCAATAGCAGATGTTAAGGTAGCCATCTTACAGCAAAAAAAACTTCAGGACCAGACTCCAAAGAGAAACTGCTGAGCTCCAGTTCATTTGCAAATTTGACACCATCAGATCAGGATTAAACAAAGACTGTGAATGGCTATCCAACTACAGAAGCAGTTTCTCCTCCCTTGGTGTTCACACCTCTACTGCTAGCAGAGCACCTCACCCTCCCTGATTGAACTAACCTCGTTATCTCCACACTGATTTATACCTGCCTCTGGAGATTTCCATTACTTGCATCTGAAGAAGTGAGGTTCTTACCCACGAAAGCTTATGCTCCCTATACTTCTGTTAGTCTTAAAGGTGCCACAGGACCCTCTGTTGCTTTTTATCTTTAGAGAAGGTTGTGTAGGGAGGGTAGGCCATCAGGGTGCTTATTTCCCCTACTCTCCTTGGTGATGTTATGGCAACCAAGAAAGCTACCTTCATAGACATGTGGAGAAGGGATAAGGTGGCTAAGGGCTCAAGGGAGGTTTCATAAGACCGCAAAGAACTAGGTTAAGATTCCAGGCGGCTGCCAATGGATGAACCTCAGGGTAGAGATTTTGCAGGCTCGTGAGAAAGCGTTTTATTGTGGGGTGGGCAAAGAGTGAATATCCGTCCAGCAAATCATGGAAGATGGTGAGGGCCGCGAGGTGTACTCTGATAGAGCTGAGCAAGAGCCCATCCTGTTTTAGTTTCAAAAGGTAGTCTAGGATGTTAGGGAGGGTCACGGTGTGTGTCAAGCATTTATGGGAGCACCAGACGGAGAAGCATTTCCACTTTTGCAGTTAAGTCTTACGAGTGGAGTCTCTTCTACTATGCAGGAGGACATAGCAGACTTACTCAGAACAGGCTAGTTCGTGGGTTTGGAACCCATGAAGGAACCACGCCGCCAGGTGGAGTTTCTGGAGCTGCGGATGAAGAAGCCGGCTGTTGTCCTGAGAAAGCAGATCTGGTCTGTTGGGGAGAGTCCGTGGAGGACGGATGGACATGTGTAGCAGGTAAGGATACCATATCTGTCTCGGCCAAGCTGGGGCAATAAGTATGACCCGGGCCTTGTCGTCTCTGATCTTGTGTAGAACCCTGTGTATCAGAGGGATCGGTGGAAAGGCGTACATGAGGGAGTTGTTCCACGGGATGAGGAACGGGATGCAGTCCCAAGTCTGGCTCTGGAGCAAAATAGATAGCATTTGCGATTCTGGGTTGTGGCAAAGAGGTCTATCGCCGGGGTGTCCCAGTGGGAGAAGAGCTGTCGTAGTATCTTGGGATGTAATTCCCATTCGTATTCTTCAGAGAAGTGTCTGCTGAGTGTGTAGGTGGTAGTGTTGTGACATCCGGGTAGGTATGAAGCAGTAATTTCTATGTGGTGTTGTATGCACCAATTCCATAACCAGATGGCCTCCATGCATAGGGAGTGCGATCATGCTCCCCCCTGTCTGCAATATACATGCTATATTGTCCGTTAGGACCTGGATAGATTTGTTCTTTATGAAGGGGAGAAAGTGAAGGCAATCTAGGAGATTTATGTGCAGATGCATCTCTGACAGGGACCAGTGGCCCTGTGCCGTGTGGCCTCCCAGGTGCGCTCCCAACTGATCAGGGAAGCGTCTGTGGTGAGCATGAGTGCTGGGGAGCATTGCTGGAAGGGAACGCCCATGCAGAGGTTCTCTGGTCTTGTCCACTATTGGAGGGAAGCTAGTACATTCGTTGAAGGAGTTAACATCATGCAGAAGCTGTGCCTGCTGGGTTTATAGCTGGAATTGACCTGTAGAGAGGGTTCATTGGGGTTCATCCCTCTCCGGAGCGGCAGGGAACCACACCACCTCCTTTAGTCCTTGCACGGCCCCTTGGGGAATCGGTTGGACCATGGGAGTCCTGGCTCAAGCTGTCCGGCAGGGGGCTGAGCACACACAGGTTACAATTAGCAGATAACAAGCCCAGGCCCTGGGTCAGGGCGGGGCAGCAAAGAGTCACAGCTCAGGTCCTTAGGCCTTTAGGCGGGGGTTGAGCAAACACAGGGAATAATCAGCAGTTAATAAGCCCAGGCTCTGGGTCAAGGCGGGGCAGCAATAAATTCAGGGCTCAGGCCCTCAGGCAGGGGCTGAGCAAACAGGTAAATAGCACATCCAGGCTTCAGGCTCCAAGCGGCTTGGGAGAGGGGGAGACTGCCAGCCACGCACTGGGTGGCAAGGGGGGACGCAGGCCCTTCCACTTCACTGCGTCCCAGCCTGGGGCCCTAGCAGCAGCCAAAGGCCTGCTGCTGTGTCAGTGGGGATCCTGGCCGCAACACACTGACATAGGCTCTGGCAGTGCTGCAGCAAGACTCGAATTGGCTGCCCCCGGGCTACTTCCCAACTCCCCTTCTGGAGATATCTGAGTCAAGGTGCGGTCCTCAGGGGGGTCGATCACCATTGGATCCTCGGGGTAGCTGGTGAGGGGTGGGCTCAGCGACTCTTCAGGGTAGCTGGTGAGGGGTAGGCTCAGCAACTCTCCCACACACTGGTCCGCGTTGAGTATCGGCTGGTCAGGCCAGTCTCCAGGTCTGCTGCTGGTTGCTGTAGTCTCCCTAGTGGGAGCTGGGCCAGAGACATCTGGCCTCTCCAGTGGCTGCCTTTCAAGTGAGCTCTGAGGTTGGGCTCTTATACTTCCTGTCTGGCCTCTGACCCTCTGGGGGGTGGGCTGGGAGTGCTCTAGCTCCACCCACTCTGGCATCCGGCAGAGCTCATCCCTCTCTGGGGTGGCGGGGCACCACACTGCCTCCTTACATGAGCCAACTTTGAAGACATAGGCGCCAACTGCATGGGTGCTCCGGGGCTGGAGCACCAACAGAGAAAAATTAGTGGGTGCTGAGCACCCATCGGCAGCTCCCTGTGGCCCCGCCCCTCTCCCCTGCTCCAGATCACCTCCACCTCCGCCGCAAGTGTGCTGCTGCGTCCTGCTTCTCCCCCCTCCCTCTCAGCGCTTGCATCGCGAATGCAGCGCGCTGGGGGAAGAGATGGGGCTGGGGTGGGGATTTGGGGAAGGGGTCCAATAGGGGCAGGGAGGGGGCGGAGTTGGGGCAGGGACTTTGGGGAAGGGGTTGGAATAGGGGCGGGACTAGGGGCGGGGAAAGGGTGGAGTCAGGGTGGGGCCAGGGCTGGGAGGGGCACTAGCATCCACCGGCGCCGGAGAAAGTTGGCGCCTATGCCTGAAGACATATCATGTGCAGCCTGGCATACTTGACCACGAAGGTGGTGGCTGCCATGTGGCCCAGGAGCTGTAGGCAAATTCTTGCCTGTATCCTGGGATGAATGGAGAGCGTGCATATGAGATGTGTAATAATGAGGAATCTGTTGTGTGGGAGTGAGGCTCTGGTTCGAATTGAGTCCAGGTAAGCTCCGATGAACATCGATCTGCTGTGTGGGTGTCAGGGTGGATTTTTTAAAGTTTATTTGCAGACCTAAGCTGTGGAAGAGGGAGATGGCGAAACGGGTAGCTCGTAATGTCTCGTCATATGAGCTGCCTTTGATGAGGCAATCATCTAGGTAGGGGAAAAGTATGATCCCGTGTCTGTGGAGGTGGACCATGACTACGGCTAGGGTCTTGGAGAATACTCTCGGTGCTGTGGAGAGTCCGAAAGGGAGTACCCTGTATTGAAAATGGTCATGTCCAAGTGTGAATCACAGGAAGCATCTGTTGGCTGGATGAATGGATATGTGAAAATAGGCATCCTGTAGGTTGAGGGCTGTGAACCAGTCCCCTTGTTCCAGCGTGGGTATTATTGTGCTCAATGTGACCATCTTGAACTTCTGTACACATATGAATTTGTTCAGTGGGGGTAGGTCTAGTATAGGCCTCTATACCCCGCTCTTCTTTTGGGTCAGAAAGTAGTGGGAGTAGAACCCTTTTCTTCCATGTTCTGTTGGCACAGGTTCCACTGCACCTAGCTGTAGAACGGGGTCTCAAACATGCAGCCTGCGGGCAGCATGCAGCCCGCGGGGCTCTTGTGTGTGGCCCGCCAAACTCCCCGTGCCCCCCCGCCGCTCCCTGCACCCCCCCGCCCCTCTGCCTACCCGCGGGATTGCCTCCTGACGCTGCGAGCCCTGTGCTGTTCTCTGAAGCAGCCGGCAGCACGCCCCTTCGGGCCGGGGGGGAGGGGGAAGGAGGCAGAGGGCTCCGGCATTGCCTCCTTCCAGGCACCACCCCCCACAGCTCCCATTGGCCGGGAACAGGGAACCGCGGCCAATGGGAGCTTCGTGGGAGGTACCTGGAGGAGCGGCAAGAGCAGCACAAGCAGGGAACCCTGAGCCCCTCCCCCTCCCCCAGGGGCTGCAGGGGCACGGTTCCAGCTGCTTCCTGGAAAGGAGCAGCGCGGAGCCAGGGGCCAAGGCAGGCAGGGAGCCTGCCCTGGCCCCAGTGAGCACCACTGCCACTCCGGAGCCACTCTAGGTAAGCAGCACCAGGCTGGAGCTCACACCCTGAACCCCTCCTGCACCCCCAAGTCCCTGCCCTGAGCCCCCTGCCACATCCCACACCCCTCCTGCACCCCCAGCTCCCTGCCCTGAGCCTCCTGCCACATCCCACACCCCAACTCCCTGCCCTGAGCCCCCTGCCGCATCCCACATCCCAACTCCCTGCCCTGAGCCACCTGCTGCACCCTGCACCCCGACCCCCTGCCGCACCCCTCTTGTACCCCACACACCAACTCCCTGCCCTGAGCACCTTGCACACCTCCTGCACCTCAACTCCCTGCCCTCAGCCCCCGCTGCATCCTGCACCCTTTCTGCAACCCCTGGGGGCAGCGTTGGGGTGGGGACTTCAGGGAATGGATTGGAATGGGGCAGGGAAGGGGTGGGAAGAGGTGGGGCAGGGGCGAGACCTAATTGGAAGTGGCGGATTGGGGGCGGGGCCAGAGGCAGTGGGAGGGGGTGTCAGTGATGCGGCCCTCGGGCCAATGCACTAGTCCTCATGCGGCCCTTGGGGTCATCTGAGTTTGAGACCCCTGCTGTAGAAGATGAGCCACTTCTACATGAAGTAGGTGCTCATGAGAGGGGTCCCTGAAGAGGGACAGGGAAGGGGGAAGGGTAGAAGGGTAGGATATAAAAGGGATGGAGTGAACTATTTTCAGGACCCAACGGTCCTATGTGATCTGCTGCCAGGCATGGCGGAAAACCTGGAGGTGGTGGCCAAACGGGCAAATAGGCGGTGGAGGTGGTGGCCAAATAGACAAATAGGGGTGGTCGCGCAGACCCTTGACCAACACATCAAAATTATTGTTTGTTTCCCGATGGGTGGGAAGTAGCTGGTTGCGCCTGGTTTTGTCTGCTCCTAGGAGGTCTAGCGCGATTCCTGGCTATATCGTATGGTCTGGGCTGGGGCCGGTGATATTGTTGTGTGTGTGGCCTCTGATAAGGTTGATACTGTTGTCTCCTGGGAAGGGACGGGTAGATGCCCAGGGTGCACAGGGTTGCTCTAGAGTGTTTCGTAGTTGGTTTTTTTGGAAAAAAGCATACCTTTATCAAAGGGGAGGTCCTCCACTTTGGTCTGCAGGTCTTTGGGAATACCGGATGCAGACTGCCAAGAAGATCTGCGCATAACCACCGCAGTTGTGGGAGTGCGGGCTGCTGTGTCCGCCATGTCCAGAGATGCTTGTAGGGCCATCCTGGAGACCAATTGGCCCTCAACAAGGACTGACTTAAAGTCTACTCTCCTGTCCTCTGGGATATGGGAGGTAAAATCAAAGAGCTTATTGTAGTTGTCAAAGTCGTAGCTTGCAAGTAGGGTGGAATAGTTTGCAATTCTGAATTGCAAAGTGGAGGAGGTATAGACCTTGTGGCCCAAGAGGTCAAGGCGTTTGAGGTCCTTGTCTTGCGGGATGGGCCGGTAGCACAGCTGTTTCATCCTGTGTGTCGCTGCATCCACTACAAGAGAATTTGGTTCTGGATGGGAAAATAAGAAGTCTACATCCTTAGCAGGAACATAATATTTACGTTCAGCCTTTTTGCAAGTTGGTGGGATAGAGGCTGGGGTCTGCCAGAGGGTGTCAGCTGGTTCTAGGAGTGCTTCGTTTATGGGGAGTGTGATCTTTGAGGGCACAGAGGGTTGGAGGATTTTGAGGAGTCTGTGTTGTGTCTCCTGGACTTCCTCTAAAGGGATGTCCTGACTGAGTGCCACCCTCTTGAAAAGTTCCTGGAATTGCTTAAAGTCGTCCACATTCTGTGGGGGCGGAGGCATGAGGGCTCTGTCTGGAGCTGATGGAGAGTTAGGAGTCAGTGAATTAGGGTATGGTTCATAGCCCTCTTCTTTGCGGGGTGGGGGGGTTCAGGCGCTCTAGAAGTAGATAGAGCTGGAGATAGGAGCACAGAACAAGCTTGTGGTCTGGTGGAAGAATCATGAGGATGAGTGGCAGCAGGAGCCAGCCAAGGGTACCACTGAAGCCAAGGCATGGGATAAGAGAAGTTAGGTCCTGCCCACCTGGGGGAGGAGGCGGCGAAGTAGGGAAACTGAGGCTGGTGCTTGTGAGCCGTGACCTGAGGTGTGAATGGTTCTGGTGGAGGAGGAGAGGCAGGTGGGGAGAACTCCACCTGCTGCTGCATATCGGGCTTGCTGTCAGTGAAGGTAGCCAAGTCAGGTGGGGAGAGCGGCTGGTCAAATAGTGAGTGCTGTGTGTCAAGGAGCGGAGAGTCAGGCTCAGGGGCCACTGAGATGTCGTCCTGATTTAAGAATTGCTGCTGCTCCCTGGGCTGTGATCCTGCTGAGCATGATCTGTGCTCAGAAGCCAGTATTGACTTCTGCTTTGCTTTCGCGGGTGCCGCGGGCCGTTTGTAGGCGCCCTCCGGGAGGTCCACTCCTGCTGCTGGAGTGGTAGGAAGGCTTGGTGCCGATGTTCTTGTCGGCACCGGGCCAGAACGCGCTGTCGGCACCGGTTCTATTTTCGGTGCTGAGGGGACTGGAGCCAAGGAGACCTTCCTGCTACGGGAAGTCAGGTCCATGCCTCTGCGCTCCGTGGGAGCCGTGGCTGAGGTGCTGGGACGATCGGAGGCACCTGCCTTCGGCGCTGTCAGCACTGAGGGGTAAGGATCTTTTGAAAGTCTCTGGATGGAGACAGTTGGGCTTCCTGCCTCTTTGCATGAGAGGGTGAAGCCACACTCCCAATCGGTTCGGACCTGGACAGGGAGCGTGAGGGAGAAGGTTTGCTATTGCCCATCTCCATAGGCAGCTGTAGGGATTTCTCCATCAGGAGCATTTTCAGCCGCAGGTGACAAGCCCTGGTTTTCAGGCTGGTACAATGGACACACTTAGCAGGGACCTGTGTCTCGCCGAGGCACTTCACACAGTGTGAGTGTCCGTCGGACCATGGTATAGACTCTTGACAGGAGGCACATTTCTTAAATCCTGAAGACTCTGGCATTATTGTACTAGGAATGCCAGGGGAGAGTGTCTCAACGGGAGACAAACTTGAGGAAAAAGGTTTGTTTTTTTTTTAAACTAGGTAACTATTGTAAGGAAGGGAAATAACTGGGATATTTCTAACTAACTATTTCTATGTCTTTGTACTTGTTTCCTTCAGTGACCAGGGAAAAGGTTCAGCACTGCCCTCAGTCCCGTCTTCAGCCGAGGACGGTTGAGAAGGAACTGAGAGGGGTGCGGGATGCGCTTGCTCAGGCAGACTCTAACGAGACTGCGAGACAGCAGCTAAGCGCATGCGTCCCGACCAGGCACTGCTACCGAAGGTCTCCGATCAACGGCGCCGGGCCACACCATCACCTGGATTGGAGCATCCACAGGGACAGCACTCGAAGAAGAAGTATTAGTTACTGTTTCTTGAAAAGAATGCTGTATATGTAGTTTAACAGGAATGTGGCTGGGTTACCACTTCCAGAGCACCCCCTTACGGCCTGGGGTGGCTCTGCAGCAGCCCTGCCTCAGTTTTCCCTCTCCACAGGGCACCATAAACACTCCACACCACAGTCTAAGATATTCAAAACAAGGTTCCTGTTCTGGAGGCCAATTGTTAAGTCCTGCCAGCAAGGTGACATAAAACAAACAGAACTCAAACAAGGAAGTCTTTACCTTGTCTCAGGCTGGACCCAGCCCATCCTCCCTGAGAACCTGTCTTCCTTCTCTCCTAAGACTTCTTGCATGGAGTTTGACCTTCACTGCAGGCCTCCTCACTCCAGCTCTTCACAGGCCCCAAACCTGACTGGATCACATCACACACACACCCTCACCCTATCAACCCACCATGGCTCATTGGACCTTCTTCATTTTTGTCACCTGGGGAGGAGAGTTGGCTGTGTCAGAGGTGGGGGCTGAGGCCCATCTTCCTTGAAAGGGAACCCTGCAACAAGGAAAAATGCATGCCAATTTCAATTTATGTTTATGGCCTTGCATTTGAAGCTGATAAAATTGTGTTGTGAATATGTTCAGATTAGGGCTGTTAAGCGATTAAAAAAATTAATCACGATCAATCACAATGTTAAACAATAATAGAATACCATTTATTTTAAATATTTTTGGATGTTTTCTACATTTTCAAATATATTGATTTCAATTACAACAGAGAACACGAAGTGTACAGAGCTCACTTTATATTTCTTTTTTATTACAAATATTTGCACTGTAAAAAACAAAAGATATAGTATTTTTCAATTCACCTAATACAAGTACTGTAGTGCAATCTCTTTCTTGTGACAGTTGAACTTACAAATGTAGAATTATGTACAAAAATATAACTGCATTCAAAAATAAAACAATATAAAACTTCAGAGCCTACAAGTCCATTCAGTCCTATTTCTTGTTCAGCCAATTGCTCAGACAAACAACTTTGTTTACCTTTGCAGGAGATAATGCTGCCTGCTTCTTGTTCACAATGTCACCTGAAAGTGAGAACAGGCATTCTCACAGCACTTTTGTAGCCGGCATCACAAGTCATTTACATGCCAGATCCACTAAAGATTCATATGTCCCTTCATGCTTCAACCACCATTTCAGAGGACATGTGTCCATGCTGATGATGGGTTCTGCTCGATGACAATCCAAAGCAGTGCAGATCGACGCATGTTCATTTTCATCATCTGAGTCAAATGCCACTAGGAGAAGGTTGATTTTCTTTTTTCATGGTTTGGGTTCTGTAGTTTCTGCCTTGGAGTGTTGCTCTTTTAAGACTTCTGAAAGCATTTGCCACACCTCGTCCCTCTCAGATTTTGGAAGGCACTTCAGATTCTTAAACCTTGGGTCGAGTGCTGTAGCTATCTTTAGAAATCTAACATTGGTACCTTCTTTATGTTTTGTCAAATCTGCAGCGAAAGTGTTCTTAAAAGGAACACGTGCTGAGTCATCACCCGAGACTACTATAACATGAAATATATGGCAGAATGCAGGTAAAACAGAGCCAGAGACATACAATTCTCCCCCAACGAGTTCAGTCACAAATCTAATTAATGCTTTTTTTTTTTTAACAAACGTCATCTGCATGGAAGCATGTCCTTTGGAATGGTGGCCGAAGCATGAAGGGGCATACGAATGTTTCACTTCTCGGCTCTCTGTGAGCTGAGGGGTGAAAACATTATCTACTATCTGGCACATAAATACCTTGCAATGTCGGCTACAGAAGTCCCATGCAAACGCTTGTTCTCACTTTATGGTGACATTGTAAATAAGAAGTGGGCAGCATTATCCTCCGTAAATGTAAACAAACTTGTTTGTCTTAGGGCTGGTCTACACTACGAGGTTAGGTCGAATTTAGCTGCATTAGGTCGATTTTATAAGCAATGCAGCTACACAACCAACCCCGTTCCGTCGACCTAAAGGGCTCTTAAAATCGACTGCTGTACTCCTCCCCGACAAGGGGAGTAGCTCTAAAATCAACCTTCTTGGGTCAAATTTGGGGTAGTGCAGATGCAGCGCTGTGCAAGTCGACGGTATTGGCCTCCGGGAGCTATCCCAGAGTGCTCCAATGTGACCGCTCTGGACAGCACTTTCAATTTCGATGCACTAGCCAGGTACACAGGAAAAGCCCTGGGAACTTTTGAATTTCATTTCCTGTTTGGTCAGCATGGCGAGCTCAGCAGCACAGGTGCCCATGGAGTCCCAGAATCGCAAACGAGTTCCAGCATGGAGCGAATGGGAGACACTGGATCTGATTGCTGTATGGGGAGAAGAATCTGTGCAGGCAGAACTCGAATCAAAAAGAAGAAATGCTAATATATATGCCAAAATCGCACAGGGCACGGTGGAGATTGGCTACACCAGGGACACACAGCAGTGCCATGTGAAAGTTAAGGAGCTCAGGCAAGCCTACTACAAGCCAAAGGAGGCAAATGGTTGCTCCGGGTCAGAGCCCCATACATGTCACTTCTATGATCAACTGCATGCCATTCTGGGGGGGGGGGGAACCCTACCAGTACCCACCACTGTCTGTGGACACCTGCAAGGGGGGAATCTCACGCAACACGGAGGAGGATTTTGTGGAGGAGGAGGAGGAGAATGTGCAGCAGGCAAGTGGAGAATTTGTTCTCCCTGGCAGCCAGGACCTTTTCATCACCCTGGAGCCAATACCCTCCCAAGGCAGGTTCCCGGACCCTGAAGGCAGAGAAGGCCCCTCTGGTGAGTGCACATTTGTTACTACACTACAGGGGTTAAAAGCAATTGTGTTTAATGTTTGATTTGCCCTGAAGAATTGGGATGCATTCGTGGCCAATACATCTACTGGAAAAGTCTGTTAACATGTCTGGGAATGGAGCAGGAATCCTCCAGGGACATCTCCATGAAGCTCTCCTGGAGGTACTCTGAAAGCCTTGCAGAAGGTTTCTGGGGAGGGCTACCTTATTTCGTCCTCCACAGTAGGACACTTTACCACACCAAGCCAGTAGCAAGTAGTCTGGAAACATTGCAGCACAAAGCATGGCAGCAAATGGTCCTGGGTTTTGGTCACATTCATGCAACATTCGGTCTTTATCTTTCTGTGTCAGCCTCAGGAGAGTGATATCATTCATGGTCCCCTGGTTGAAATAGGGGAAATTTTGTAAGGGAACAGTAATCCCCTCTGTTTGCTGATCCCCGACACATTAGACCCCAGGCATGCTTGGCTAAAAGGGATCATCCCAGAGAATAGCCATGCGGTGTGGGGAGGGGTGTGCTGCACATCCACCCCAAAACCGCAGCCCCTCCTTAGAATCAGAGAATATCAGGGTTGGTAGGGACCTCAGGAGGTCTTCTAGTCCAACCCCCTGCTCAAAGCAGGACCAATCCCCTTCTAAACAGCAAACCCAACCGGCATTGCTTGCTATGGGAAAGGAGGAGGATGCAGTTTGAAACCCACTCCCACATGTTATGAAGGCGGAAGAAGCCAACCCCACGTACCCTTTGTCTTACCATGGCTGCCTAGAAACCGAATTCTGTTGCTCAGCCGTGTGTGATGTGTCACCATACTGGCAGGCACTCAATATAAAAGGCAAAATGTGACCTTGTACCTAAAGCACATGTGCTGTCTGCTGTGAATTGCTTGATTCTCTGTGAAAGAGTCTCCCGTTTGTTCTCAGAAATATATCTTCTTAAATTTTACTCTCCCTTTTTATCCCCCTGCAGGTGCAAATGTTTCTATGCTCCCCGTATCAACTCCGTCCCTGAGGTTATCACAGATTAGAAGGAGAAAAAGCGCACTCGCAATGACATGTTTTCAGAGCTCATGCAGTCCTCCCACACTGATAGGGCACAGCTGAATGAATGGAGGCATTCAGTGGCAGAGGCCAGGAAAGCATTCAGTGAGCGTGATCAGAACACACAGGAGGAGATAGTGAGGCTAATGGGGGAGCAAACGGACATGATCAGGCGTCTGGTGGAGCTGCAGGAAAGGCAACTAAAGCACCCCCCACCCCGCTGCATCCACTGTATAACCGCCTACCCTCCTCGCCAAGTTCCATATCCTTCTCACCCAGACGCCCAAGAACGCGGAGGGGAGGGCTCCAGGCACCCAGCCACTCCACTCCAGAGGATGGCCCAAGCAACAAAAGACTGTCATTCAAACAGCTTTGATTTGTAGTGTGGCTACAATAAGCAATGTGGCCTTGCCCTTCCCTCCTTCCCCACCCCACCTGGGCTACCTTGTCAGTGATCTCATTTTTTTTTTTTAATAAATAAAGAATGCATGGATTTAAAACAATAGGGACTTCATTTCCTTTGCCAGCTGTGGTCGAAGAGGGGAGGGGGATTGGCTTACAGGGAAATAAATTCAACAAAGGGGGCGGTTTTGCCTCGAGGAAAAACACACACAACTGTCACACCATAGCCTGGCCAGTCATGAAACTGTTTTTCAAAGCCTCTCTGATGCGCAGTGTGCCTTGCTGTGCTCTTCTAATCGCCCTGGTGTCTGGCTGTTCAAAATTGGCCGCCAGGCGATTTGCCTCAACCTCCCACCCTGCCATAAACATCTCCCTCTTACTCTCAAAGATATTATGGAGTACACAGCAAGCAGCAATAACAATGGGAATATTGGTTGCGCTGAGGTCTAACCTAGTCAGCAAACCGTGCCAGTGGGCTTTTAAACATCCAAAGGCACATTCTACCACCATTCTGCACTTGCTCAGCCTATAGTCGAACTGCTCCTTACTACTGTCCAGGCTGCCTGTGTATGGCTTCATGAGCCATGGGAGCAAGGGGTAGGCTGGGTCCCCAAGGATAACTATTGGCATTTCAACATCCCCAATGGTAATTTTCTGGTCTGGGAAGAAAGTCCCTTCTTGCAGCTTTTCGAACAGCACGGAATTCCTAAAGATGCAAACATCATGCACCTTTCCAGACCATCCCATGTTGATGTGGTGAAACATCCCTTGTGATCCACCAGTGCTTCCAGCACCATTGAGAAGTACCCCTTGTGGTTTATGTACTCGTTGGCAAGGTTGTCCGGTGCCAAGATAGAGATATGCATTCCGTCTATCGCCCCACCACAGTTAGGGAACCCCATTGCAGCAAAGCCATCCACTGTGACCTGACCATTTCCCAGAGTGACTACCATTGTTAGCAGAAGGCTACTGATTGCCTTAGCTACTTGGATCAGAGCAGCCCCCACGGTAGATTTGCCCACTCCGAATTGATTCCTGACTGACCAGTAGCAGTCAGGCGTTGCAAGCTTCCACAGGGCTATCGCCACTCGCTTCTCAACTGTCAGGGCAGCTCTCATCTTGGTATTCCTGCACTTCAGGGCAGGGGAAAGCAACTCAAAGTTCCATGAAAGTGGCCTTACACATGCGAAAATTTCACAGCCACTGGGAATCATCCCATACCTGCAACACTATGCAGTTCCACCAGTCTATGCTTGTTTGCCAGGCCCAGAATCAGCGTTCCACTGTATCAACCTGCCCCCATGATGTCCCAATTGCCACATCCTGTGCTTTCAGGAACGTCTGTGTCCATGTCAGGCATTGGGAGCTTAACCCAGAATTCCAATGGGCATCAGGGACTGTGGGATAGCTACCCACAGTGTACCAATCTGTGAGTCGACACTAGCCACGGTATTGAGGACGCACTCCGCCGACCTACTGCACTTAGTGGGGACATACATGATCGACTGTATAAAATAGCTTTCTAAAGATTAACTTCTATAAAATCAACCTAATTTCATAGTGTAGGCATACCCTTTGCGATTGGCTGAACGAGAAGTAGGACTGAGTGGACTTGTAGGCTCTAAAGGTTTGCCTTGTTTTGCTTTTGAGTGAAGTTATGTAACAGAAAAAAAAATCTACATTTGTAAGTTGCACTTTCACGATAAAGAGAATGCACTACAGTATTTGTATGAGGTGAATTGAAAAATACTGTTTCTTTTGTTTATCATTTTTACAGTGCAAATATTTGTAATAAAAAATAATAATATAAAGTGAGCCATGTGCCCTTTGTATTCTGTGTTGTAATTGAAATCAATATATTTGAAAATGTAGAAAAACATCCAAAATATTTAATAAATTTCAATTGGTATTCTATTTAACAATGTGATTAAAACTGCAATTAATTGTAATTAATTTTTTTAATCACGATTAATTTTTTGAGTTAATCGCGTGAGTTAACGGCAGTTAATCAACAGCCCTAGTTCAGATATCATTTTTGTATTTCCTATTCAGATTATTTGTGTTGTGTTAAAATGTTATGATTACAGGTGAGACAACAATGTATTTTGAGTCAGAGTAAAGGTAGCTGGGTTGGGTGAAAGATGTATTTCTTTCACAATGAGCTCTCTTTAGGGCACAAGCAGATACTAGGGAAGATGGCTGCCTGAAACACTGCCCGTGCACTATGGGCAACGATTAGGGGGACATTTCCAGCTGGCTAGTGAACATGCTGAGATAAACAGCATGAGTGAGCTGTGGGTGCAGATTGCTTCTATTTAGACTAGCAGAAAATTGCATCACCCAGGCTTATCCTATGGAATCCTACACTGCAGAACATGCCAAGCAGAGTTTCTGCTCCCTGGCCAATGGCCAGCACCAGCTAAGTCAGGATTTGACCCTTAGATTCTGGAGGCCATTCCCATACACCGACAGTTTTAAGGCAGGACAAAGTTTGGGTTTAAATTATCTGACATTGTTTCTCAAAGCCATTAAAACACCTGATTCTAATGGAGAACTAATGTCACATTTCATGTGCTATACTTCAGGTGAGATTTTTCCAGACTTCTCCACTTCCATCCTTCTGCCCATGCAATACATCTGAAATCCTCCCTTGAGGAAATATACTGTCTGAAGAAGTAATAGGAGCAGATGAGCTGAGGTTAAGAATCCAGTTCAGAACTAAGTACCTGAAAATCAAGTACCACTTCATAGTATTTATTAAATACTGCAGAAAGGTGCTTGGGCTTAAATGATTTTTGGCAAATCTAGAAAAGGTCACTTAGCAATTATAAATCACTGAAATGGATGTTTCAGGACACATGGTCCTGCTTCTTGGAAGTTTATAATTAAACCAGGTAAACGATGGGATTTGAATGTGCATATGCATTTGGAATTAATCTTCTGCACATATGCACATCACAACCTTACAAAATTCTACACTTGCACTTGCCTGGGGGGAGATTTTATGGATGAGTAAATTATCATTCTTTTTTCCATCGTCGTCATCATGACAAGAGTTGGTGAGTACCTGGGCTGGTAACTTTTTCTGAAAATTTTGCAAGGCTGGTGTAGTGTGTATTTCCCTATACGCTGATATATGTCAATGGAGCATTTAGTCTATTGGTTTAGTTTTAGTTATTATATGAATTCCTAGCTTATTCTTTTTGCTTAATAATAGAAACCTTAGAATTTGAGAAAATATTAACAGATTTAGTTTATAGGAAACCTTCAGATTGCTACACCCTCCTCTCTCCCCTCCCCAAACAAAAAACTACCTTCAACAGCACTCCCTATAGCTGAGGGAGAAAAGCTGCCGATTATGTGACCTCACTTTGCCTTTTTTGAGAGTAAAGCAGCGTGCAGTGGGCGTTTGAGAGTCACTCCCTCTCAATATGGAGAGTGCGTCACCTTATTGGCACCTATATGCAGCCTACTCCTGCACTGGAGAGCACAGCCTTGTGCCCCCTCCTGTGCAGAGTGCAACAAAGCCTTGATATTTGTACAGTGCTTTCAAGCAGCGATTATGTTACTCTGCTCAGACTTGAGTGGCCCTGGTATCTCTGCTCCCATCCCATATGTGAGGGTTCCATGAGTGGAAAGGAAGAGTAGTTTCTGTTCAGCACTTGGGCCCTTTTTGCAGACAGTATCTTTTGCACTATATTAAATTGTCCATAAAACCTACAGCTGGGTTAGACCTCCATGGCTCTTGAGAGCACCAGTCCTCAATCTTTTCTTCAGCCTGGTGCTGCCAGTAACAGCAGGCAAAGCTCACCAGCCCAGGCAAGGCAAGCTTTGTGTGTGATCTGGCTTGAGTATACCTTTGCCATGTCCATTTTGCCTGCCACCAGTATGCACGGAGTATGAATTGTAGCAGGGCTTCTTCTCCGCTTTGGTGGGTCCTGCGCTTCCTTCTAGCGGTGGGACAGGATAGCGTCCTGTCTCTCAGAATTTCCCCCCCTCTGTTTATCGTGGGTGGAGAAATTCTGTCTCCAATCAGCCTTCCTGTTTCTGGGCCTGCTATGCCTTCACTGCTCCATTGGAGCTTCTGGCCTCCTCGGTGGACATCCAGTGAGAGGAAAAAAAGGGTGGGAGGGGCCCGGTCCTGCCCTCTACTCTGGGCCCCAACCCAGGGATCCTACAAGTAGCAGCCTCACACTGCCAGTTCCCAGGAAAGTTGCTAGTTTCCCTGGGTTACTGCCCCATGCCCCTTGACTTATTGTCCCCACTTTGCTTCAGTGGGGTACCTCCCAACCCTCCTGCCGGGGGAGAGAGAGCCCCTAGTCTCTGGTAGCCCTTCCGGGCATGGCAGCACCACACCAAACGCACGGCTCAGTCTCTCCTCTCTGGCGGGGTCCTTTTCTCAGGGCCGGCTCTAGCTTTTTTGCTGCCCCAAGCAGCACAAAAAAGCGCCGCCCCCGGAGCCCCTCGCCGAGCGCCACGCCGCCCCCCCCCCGAGCGCCCCCCAAACCCCCCCCCCGCCGCCGAGCCCCCTCCTGCCCCCCCCCACCGACCGCCGCGCCGCCGGAGCCCACCCCCGCCCCCTGCCGAGCGCCACCGGAACTCCCCCCAGAGTGCCGCCCGCCCCGCAGAGTGCCGCGACGCTGGAGCGCCCCCCGCGGAATGCCACGCCGCGCTCACCCCGCCGCCCCTTACCAGGTGCCGCCCCAAGCATGTGCTTGGGTGCCTGGTGCCTGGAGCCGGCCCTGCCTTTTCTTCAGGTCTTTGGACCTGGAAGGGTCCTTAGCTCCTGTTTAGGGTAGGGTTTCTCCCCAATCTTTATACCTGTGGGGTTCTCCCCTAGTCCTTGTCAGCTTCTGCACTGCTCAGCTCTTCAACAACTCACCTTCACTCTCACAACACCTATCACCCTCCCTGACTGGCTGGGGGGAAGGCTTTTAACCCATTCTGGCAGGTTTTTAATTGGCTCCAGGTGTCCTAATTAACCTGGAGGAACCCTGCTCAGTTACCAGGGGAAGAGGGATCTGCTTATCCTGAGGCTAATACCTTCCTTCCTGCACTCTCCTGTAGCTGTCTGGCCTGACCCTGTCACAGAATGGACTGCTGGTCAGAGATAGGTAGAGACCACACTACTGTCACCTTGTACTGAGGAAATATAAGACTGGAAATCAAACTTGACTGATCTCTGGCAAGGTATTGTACTCTCTCCAGCAACTTTTCTCAACTGTTGGGTCATGAACCCTGGGGGAGTTGCCAGGCTTTGAAAATTTAATTACAATTTAAAGCAACCTCCCCTCGCACTTCCACTCCCTACACTCCCTTCCTCTTCAAGGTCAAGTATTCTGTCAGTGTCTCAAAACATGAATTATATAGGGTGATTATTAATATATATTTTACTCTTACTTTTATCGTAAATATAAGAGACACAAAAATGTTTGACTTTGAATAAGGGGTTGTCAACTTGAAAATCTGAGAAACACTGCTCTACAGCATATGCAGGAAATGTGGAAGCTGTTGAATGGTCTCCAACCTTTCATTTTAGCCTTAAGCCTCCTATCTGCTCAGATAGCAGAAATGTCTCTTAAAAAGTAGAATTTACTTGATTAACTTGAGAGCTTATGTAAAGAGACATCTTGAGCTTTCCATTGACATCGTGCCCCTGTTAAATGCAGATGCAAATGTGTGAGCAAGCCCTGTCCCTGGAGTGCTAAGAAAGGAACGCACAATACCTTGTGTCCCAGATGGCATTCATCTATCACACTTGTTATTTCACTGAGAATGTTAATGAAGGTTTTGCTTCTTGAAGGCCCTGACTGTTCAGTTCCAGTGTAACCTCTGAAAACAACAAGGAATAAGACTGAAGGGGCGGGTGAGGGAGTTAGACTCTTCTTTCTCTTTGGTGGATTTCAGGAAACAATCAATGGAAGTCAACAGAGTTGTACTGGTGTAAAACCAGCAATAAGTGAAATCAGGATCAGACCCAGGTTCTGCAACGAGTAATTGGAGAGGTCTCTCCATTTTCAAACAGCATCTAAATTAATCTGAATTAAGCATCTGTTGATTGTATTAAAATTAACCCAAACATAATTTACAGTCACAGGCAATACATTTTATACTTAATGTTTGCTAAGGACTGACAGTGTGCTTAACGTTGTAAAATAGGTGAAAATTAAGACAGTCCCTATCGCAAAGAGGGTTACAGTCTAAAATGCAGACACGGAGGAGAGAGAATCCACCATCACAGAAATATTCTCTTGAAGAAATATCCAGGGTGAAATCCTGTTCACCTTTCTCAGGCTATAGGTCCCACTGAAATCAAAGGGACTCTGGAGAAAAGCAACTTTCAGCCTTCAGTGTCTTATTGGATCCTGAGAGATTGATATTCATAGCCAAGCCTTGGAGACTCACACTTCAGATTGATGGGGATTAGATTTGTCACAGGGTAAATACATCCCATCCCTAATGATGGGGTGGAGCTAGATATCTTGCACAATTCCAAGGGCACTTTCCACAGTGTGTGTGCATGTCAGGTGAAATGGGAAGGGTTTACAACAGGGAAACTAAAGCCAAATTCAAAAGGGAAAGCACTTCACGGTCTTGGTGTTGTTCTTTGGCTGTTATTTCTCTTTTGCTTGTTGATAAACTAGGAAGAGGATCAAGTTACATTCACTATTGGTGAATGTAAAGGGTTCTCAGTGAAGGGTCCAAACCTGTGATCCTACCCTGTCCAACCCTCTGCCAAAGCCTGAGTTTAGCAATCTATAGGCCAGAGCATAAGACCGATTGGTTTAGACAGACTTTTGATTCATCTTTACTAATAACAGGGAGTAGGATGAGCAGATGTTGTTACGGGTAGATGATCATATTTAGTAATCGACTAGTATTAGTCATCTATCTGTCTGACTCTGTAATATTTAGCCACTTCCCTAGCTGTCCTATCACTCTGCACATATACCTTGGTCTTGAGGCTGAAAATTCCATTTTAGCTGATCAACCATTAACTTGCTCAGTTCTATTCCCACTGAAGTTAATGGAAGCTCTTCTATTAAGTTCATAAGAGCAAGAGCAGGAGCAGATCCTCGATACTTAAGGGTATGTCTACACTATGGGATTAATCCGAATTTACAGAATTTGAATTTTGGAAACAGATTGTATAAAGTCGAATGTATGCGGCCACACTAAGCACATTAATTCAGCGGTGTGCGTCCATGTACCGGAGCTAGCGTCGATTTCCGGAGCGTTGCACTGTGGGTAGCTATCCCATAGCTATCCCATAGTTTCCACAGTCTCCTCTGCCAATTGGAATTCTAGGTTGAGATCCCAATGCCTGATGGGGCCAAAAACATTGTTGCGGGTGGTTCTGGGTACATCCTCCCCCTCTCTCCAGGGAAGCAACAGCAGACAACCGTTTCGCACCTTTTTCCTGGGTGAACAGTGCAGACGCCATACCACGGCAAGCATGGAGCCCGCTCAGCTCAAGACAGCAGTCATGAACATTGTAAACACCTCGCGCGTTATCGTGCAGTTTATGCTGAACCAGAACCTGCAAAACCAGTCGGCGAGGAGTAGGCTACGGCAGCGCGGCGGCGAGAGTGATGAGGACATGGACATGGAATTCTACAAACCGCGGGCCCCGGCGCTTTGGAGATCATGCTGTTAATGGGGCAGGTTATAGCCGTGGAACGCCGATTCTGGGCTCGGGAAACAAGCACAGGCTGGTGGGACCGCATAGTGTTGCAGGTGTGGGACGATTCCCAGTGGCTGCGAAACTTTCGCATGCGTAAGGGCACTTTCATGGAACTTTGTGACTTGCTTTCCCCTGCCCTGAAGCGCCAGAATACCAAGATGAGAGCAGCCCTCACAGTTGAGAAGCGAGTGGCGATAGCCCTGTGGAAGCTTGCAACGCCAGACAGCTACCGATCAGTCGGGAATCAATTTGGAGTGGGCAAATCTACTGTGGCTGCTGTGATGCAAGTAGCCAAAGCAATCGCTGAGCTGCTGCTATGAAAGGTAGTGACTCTGGGAAATGGTCAGGTCATAGTGGATGGCTTTGCTGCAATGGGATTCCCTAACTGTGGTGGGGCGATAGATGGAACCCATATCCCTATCTTGGCACCGGAGCACCAGGGTACCCAGTACATAAACCGCAAGGGGTACTTTTCAATGGTGCTGCAAGCACTTGTGGATCACAAGGGACGTTTCACCAACATCAACGTGGGCTGGCCGGGAAGGGTTCATGACGCTCGCATCTTCAGGAACACTACTCTGTTTAAACGGCTGCAGCAAGGGACTTACTTCTTGGACCAGAAAATAACCATTGGGGATGTTGAAATGCCTATAGTTATCCTTGGGGACCCAGCCTACCCCTTAATGCCATGGCTCATGAAGCCATACACAGGCATCCTGGACAGGAGTCAGGAGCTGTTCAACTACAGGCTGAGCAAGTGCAGAATGGTGGTAGAATGTGCATTTGGACGTTTAAAAGGTCACTGGCAATCATTACTGACATTGTCAGACCTCAGCCAAACCAATATCCCCATTGTTATTGCTGCTTGCTGTGTGCTCCACAATCTCTGTGAGAGTAAGGGGGAGACCTTTATGGCGGGGTGGGAGGCTGAGGCAAATCGCCTGGCTGCTGATTATGCGCAGCCAGACATCAGGGCGATTAGAAGATCACACCAGGAAGTGCTGCGCATCAGAGAAGCTTTGAAAACCAGTTTCATGACTGGCCAAGCTACGGTGTGAAAGTTCTGTTTGTTGAAAACCCGCCCCCTTAATTGACTCATTCCCTGTAAGCAAACCACCCTCCCCCCTTAAATCACAGCTTGCTTTTAAAGGAAATAAAGTCACTATCATTTAAAAATCATGTATTCTTTATTCATTGATTATAAACATAGGGAGAGAACCGAGAAGGTAGCCCAGGTGGGGTTTGGGAGGAGGATAGGAGGGAAGTAAAAGGCCACCGAAAAAATTCAATATAATGACAGCCTTTTGGTTGGGCTGTCCACTGGGATGGACTGGGAGGGTGCACAGAGCCTCCCTCCCCTCCCCCGCATTCTTACACGTCTGGGTGAGGAGGTTATTGAACATGGTGAGGGGGGAGGGTGGTTATACAGCAGCTGCAGCGGCACTCTGTGATCCTGCTGCCATTCCTGAAGCTCCACCAGACGCCGGAGCATGTCCGTTTGATCACGCAGCAGCCCCAGCGTTGCAGCCTGTCACCTCTCATCTCGAGCGTCCCCCATGACCTCACGTTCACTGGCATCTTTCCTGTACTTAGATACCGTGTCCTTCCACCATTCAAATGAGCTCTTTCATTGCGGGTGCATTCCATTATTTCCGAGAACATCTCGTCTCGCGTCCTCTTTCTCCGCCGCCTTATCTGAGATAGCCTTCGGGACGGAGGAGGGAGGCTTGAAAAATTTGCAGCTGCTGAAGGGATGGAAAAAAGGAGAGAAGTTTTTAAAAAGATACATTTTACAGAACAATGCTTATACTCTTTCACGGTGAACAACACTATTCACATTACATAGCACATGTGATTTCAGTACAAGGTCACATTTTGCATCTTAATATTCAGTGCCTGTGGCTTTGGTGTTAGAGATCACAGACGCAGGTCCGGGCAACAGAATTCGGCTTGCATGTGGCCATGGTAAGCCACTGTCTTTCGGCTTCTGCGCCCTCTGTTCCCACATACCAAGCAAAGCCCGTTGAGTGCTGTGGTTTTCCTGTAAACCTTCAGCAGCAGAAAACAAACTAACCCCCCCCCTTCCAATTCTCTGGAATGATCACTTTATCCCTCCCCCCACTGCGTGGCTGGTATCAGGGAAGATCCCTGCAGAAACCAAACTAACACCCCCCCCCCCCCGCCCGCCATGAATTATCTGGGATGATCGCTGTACCCCTCCCCCCACCGCGTGGCTGGTATCAGGGAAGATCCCTGCTAGCTAAACGTGAAAAGCTCAGCGCCAATTCTCCCCCCCCCGCCCCCCCGCACTTGGCTAACTGCAGGGAAGGATTTCTTTTCAGCCGCAGGCAAACAGCCCAGTAGAAATGGCCACCTCTGTCCCCTTAATTAAATTCCCGTATTTCAACCAGGTTACCATGAGCGATATCACTCTCCTGAGGATTACACAGCGAAATAAAGAACGGATGTTGCTTGAATGCCAGCAAACACCGGGACCATACGCTGCCAGGCTTTGTCATGCAATGATACCAGATTACTTGCTACTAGCATGGCGTGGTCAAGTGTCCTACCATGGAGAACGGAATAAGGCTGCACTGCCCAGAAACCTTCTGCAAAGGCTTTTGGAGTACCTCCAGGAGAGCTTCATGAAGATGTCCCTGGAGGATTTCCGCTCCATCTCCAGACACGTTAACAGACTTTTCCAGTAGCTGTACTGGCTGCGAATGCATCCCAAGTCCTCAGGGCAAATTAATCATTAAAAAATGCTTGCTTTTAAACCATGTTTTATATTTTAAAAGGTAAACTCACCTGAGGTTCCTTCCATGGGGTCATGGTCTTGGGTACTGGCTTGGGAGGCTTGGGAGGGTACTTCAGTCAGGCTGAGAAAAAGATCCTGGCTGTTGGGGAGAACAGAGTGCTGTGTGCTCTCCGCAAGCTCGTCCTCCTCCTCCTCCTCCTCCTCCTCTTCCCCGTCCGCAGAATCCTCAGGTGTGGCTGATGAGATTACCCCCGCCTCGGAATCCACGGTCAGAGGTGGGGTAGTGGTGGCGCCCCCCCAGAATTGCATGCAGCTCAGTGTAGAAGCGGCATGTCTGCGGCTCTGACCCGGAGCGACCGTTTGCCTCCTTTGTTTTCTGATAGGCTTGTCTGAGCTCCTTGACTTTCACACAGCACTGCTCTGAGTCCCTATTGTGGCCTCTCTCCATCATGCCCTTGGAGATTTTTTTCAAAAGTTTTCGCATTTCGTCTTTTCGAACGAAGTTCTGCTAGCACTGAATCCTCTCCCCATATAGCGATCCAGTACCTCCCGTACGGTCCATGCTGGTGCTCTTTTTCGATTATCGGCCTGCATGGTTACCTGTGCTGATGAGTTCTCTGTGGTCACCTGTGCTCTCCTGTGCTGGGCAAACAGGAAATAAAATTCAAATGTTCGCGGGGCTTTTCCTGTCTACCTAGCCAGTGCATCCGAGTTCAGATTGCTGTCCAGAGCGGTCACAATGGTGCACTGTGGGATAGCTCCCAGAGGTCAATACCATCGAATTGCGGCCACACTAACCCTAATTCGAAATGATAATATCGATTTCGGTGCTACTCGGCTTGTCGGGGAGGAGTACAGAAATCGATTTTAAGAGCCCTTTGTTTCGAAATAAATGGCTTCGTTGTGTGGATGGATGCAGGGTTAATTCGATTTAACGCTGGTAAATTTGAATTAAACTCACAGTGTAGACCAGGCCTAAGTCTCAACAAGTTTCCAGGTAGAATTTTTGTGCAACTGGTGTACTTCCACTGCAAAGAGAGAGCAAAAGTAGTCATTTTGACACTCCCAATAATACTTTTCTGTAGGAGGCAGAGACAGCTTGTAATAAATTCAGGACAATTGTTGTAGGAAGTTACCCAAAAGCATTTCAGTCGAAGACACGGGGGTTTACGATGTAAGACAACATTTCAATCCAATTAACAAAGTGCATGCAGTTCCCGTTAAGAATGGCAAAACACCAATAAATGTTGAACACAAAAAGCAAATCCGTATCGAGAGCATTTCACTAAATAAATATTATTTTAAAAAAATCAGTGCAGACACACTGGCTCCTGCCCACTTTTGTTTTGTTTTTCAAATTATTTACCTCATCTAGGATGGAGAGACTGCTTTTTACTACAGGTGAACCAATGCTGAATCCAGAAATAAGCTAAATAGTGATTCCTTAAAGAATTGCTGCTTTGTTCTCAATATTTGTATTGATTAACCATTGGTTACTTCTAAATGTACAGGTCTAATTGCAAGCACTTGTGTCATTTTCAGAAATGTGTGTAATGAGGAATGTCAGGTAATATGGATTAAAAAGAAACCCAGTATGTAAAGAGGGACTTTTACACAGTAGGTGAATGCTATCCATAAAGAAATGTTCAGTCTTATTTTAGTATTTCATCTGCTATTGTAATTAGTTGTGGAAGTATATGTATGTTTTACTACTGCCCTGTATTGGATAGAATACCAATTGCTCAATTATGTGTCATAGGCTCTATACTACAGTAGAACCTCAGAATTATGAACACCTCAGGAATGGAGATTGTTTGTAACTGAAATGTTTGTAACTCTGAACAAATCATTATGGTTGTTCTTTCAAAAATTTACAACTGAACATTGGATTAATACAGCTTTAAAACTTTACTATGCAGAAGAAAAATGCTGGTTTTAACCATCTTTATTTAAAGACACAAGCACAGAAACATTTTCCTTATCTTGTCAAAACTTCCCCTTTATTTTTTTAGTTGTTTACGTTTAACACAGTACTGTACTGTATTTGCTATTTTTTTCTCTTTTTTGTCTCTGCTGCTGCCTGATTGCTTACTTCTGGTTCCAAATGAGATGTGTGGTTGACCGGTCAGTTCGTAACTCTGGCGTTCATAACTCTGAGATTCTACTGTACTAGCAATTAGCAGAGGTTGTACTTTAGTTCAAGTAGCAGGGGCCTGCGTTTTTGGAGCAGGAGGATCTAAGACTTGAGCCCTGCTACCATCATGAAATTCTGAGTGGCCATGGTGTGCAGCATGGTGGCACACATGAAGTCCTGGCGGCCCACAGATTTATTATACTACTATGGCAGAGAATTATACATGTCTGAGAGTTGTACATGTTTCTCCTTCTGTCTGTTCCTGTGGTGAATCCTAGGTTGATGACATTACTATCCAGAAATGATGACCATAGCACAAATTTAGCATTATTGGGGGGGGGGAAGATTCCCTCTGAGCCACATGCAAGAGTTTGACTGATATTCTCCGGTCCCTACATGCATGTAACTCTCATTGACATTGGTACTGGGGGCAAGACCTGCTATGAGGCTCTGAGGGGAGAAATGTGTCCCATAACTTCACTCCAGGATCAAGTGAAAGGGGCAGATGGACTCTGAGAGTACAGTACCTTTATCTGAACACAAATATTTTATATCGGGGTCGGCAACCTTTCAGAAGTGGTGTGCCGAGTCTTCACTTATTCACTTTAACTTAAGGTTTCACGTGCCGGTAATACATTTTAACGTTTTTTAGAAGGTCTCCATCTATATTATATAACTAAACTATTGTTGTATGTAAAGTAAACAAGGTTTTCAAAATGTTTAAGAAGCTTAATTTAAAATTAAATTAAAATGCTGATCTTACGCCGCTGGCCCACTCAGCTGGCTGCCAGCCTGGGGTTCCGTTCACCTTGTTTGGCAGTGGGCTGAGCGGGGCCTGCTGGACCCCATCTGGCAAGGGGCCGGCAGCTGGGACCCCAGACCGGGGGTGCAGGTGGGAATGGGGGGTGCAGGAGCTCCCGTTTGGTGCTCAGGGTGGGGATGTGGGGGGTGCAAGGGTCAGGGCATGGGGTGTGGGGGGGGCTGGGTATGTGTGGGGGGTGCAGAAGTCCGAACGGGGGCTGGAGGTGTGTGAGGGGGTGCAGGGGTCAGGGCAGAGGGCTGGGTGTGTGTGAGGGGATGCAGGGATCAGGGCAGAGGTCTGTGCGTGGGGGGGGTTCAGGGGTCAGGGCAGAGGGCTGGGGTGCTTGGCTCGTGGGGGTGCTCACGGCAGGGGGCTGGAGGGGATATGCCCCGTCCCCACCTCTTTCCCCAGGGCCCCGTCCCCACCTCTTCTCTGCCTCCTCCCCGGAGCAGCGAGCATGCTGTGGCTCGGCTCGGCTCCCCCACCCCCTTGCAAGGGCGATCAGCTGATCAGCGGCAGGGAGAGGAAGAGGGAGGGGGAGGGGCAGGAAAACACCATGCTGGGGGAAGAAGCGGGGGAGGGGGGAGCTTGGCTGCCAGCATGATCAAGCTTCTGCCTCCTGCCCCCGCAGGAGAAATCGGTGGGCAGGGGGGCTGAGTGGGGCCAGGACCCCGGCAGGCAGCAGCGTGCCACCAAAAATTGGCTCGCGTGCCGTCTTTGGCACGCGTGCCGCAGGTTGCTGACCCCGTCTTATATAATAAGCAATGACAATAGTTAAATTAGTGGAAGAGATACAATGTGTGGCTAGAATTTTTTGCCCCAACCTCCTCCTCAGTTATGC
This sequence comes from Terrapene triunguis, assembly GCF_002925995.2. Classification (NCBI taxonomy): domain Eukaryota; kingdom Metazoa; phylum Chordata; order Testudines; family Emydidae; genus Terrapene; species Terrapene triunguis. The sequence goes on along the minus strand of NW_020664418.1, from coordinate 7,064,121 downwards.
AAGGCCCTAAATGCTATGGAATCATTTTGATTCTGCAATAAAGTGGAGCAGGCCATGGAGAGGCCCTGCATAAGGACCCTTTGCTCCTCTACATCTTTCTCTGTGGCAATGGTGTGAGGGATTGGGGGTGTGGTAGGCTAGGGGAGTAGCCAGTGGAGCTGTCACTGAGTAGATCCATAGGACAAAAATCCTTGCAGAGAGAGCTCACAGAGGCTCCAATGGCTAATTCAGCACATGAGCTGCAGCAGTAGCAGTAAAGTGGTCGCGCAGATGCTGAGAGACCAGCCACCAGGCTGGGGTAAGGATTCCCCCATCCCATCCAACTCCTGAGACCATTTATTTCAGCTTTAAGGGGAATAGGTTGGACAGCATTTGATTTCAGGTTAGTGAAGATAACTTCTTAAGATCCACTTCCCCAGTGTGGAACCTTGTAAAGTTGAGCTCAAACACCAAAGGTTTGCTTTATTACTAAGAAGGCCTCTTCTGGCTGATTTGGGTAGGAATTGGTAGCTATACTTCAAAGTAGACTTGTTTCTAGCTTTCAGTTGTGGGCTGAGGTGTGGGGCTGAGAGAGGTTAGTGAAATGAGTTTCCTGTGCTGTACTATCAGACAGGAATGAATTTCAATGTAGTCTTGTGTACTCAGAATTCCTTTTCATGACTGTTGAGTCCAAGCCAGTACTTAGGGAATCTATATGTGGTGACATTAGGCAATACTGGCGGTGTTAGTCAGTGTTAAAGAACCAGAGTCAACCACAGGGTCTGTCTGTGTCCAACAACCTTAATAAAGAATCCCCTTTGTATTTGTAACCCTTCTTCCAAGTGGAGTCGGCAGCGACAAGGTACAGATCGAATATGGAGGGATTGCTTTTCAACAATACAAAATAGAACCAGCTTGAGCCCCCACCCAGTAACCTGGGAAAATTACACACCATCCCCTGGGCACCACTAAGAGGAAATACTTCCCCGCTTGCAAGCAGAGAGTCTGAGTGTAAAAAAGAAATTTTTAATAAAAAGGGGGAAAGTAAGCTGGTGCTAACTTGGGAAAATGCGGCAAGCAGGATTCATAAGCCTTAAACCATGAGTAAAATCACCCACTCCAGAATATATTGGGCAGTGTCTTTTGCCTCAGGCTCTCCAGTCCAATAACCAAATGTTCCTTTAATGTGTCCCTCTCATCTCCCGTCACCACACTCCACTCACAGAGGTGCATTGGCATGAGTTCACCTTGCTCACTCCTCCAGCCACACTGCTTGCTCCGCCAACCACTTGCTACTCCACCACACCCTCTGGCATGTCTTGTAGTCCCACCACTTAGCACAGCTCTCAGTGATTTCAGCTGTTAGTGGGGGAAACTTCACTGCTAGTGCAGGCTAGGAAGTCTCTTTCACCAGAGATGTTATCTCCTCACAGGTCTAATACTTAGACCTGGTTATTAGCTCATTTGATCCACAATGAAAGACTCACAATTGAGTTTAATTGGCTCTGTCATTACACTGTAGAGAAGGGAAAGGTTAAATGGCATCTAGACCCTTGGGCGGCACCCACACCACCAGGTACAAACAACCAGGGCCGGATTAACTTTTTGTGGGCCCTGCGCTGAACATATTTGTGGGCCTCCCTGGGGAATGATTGTAAAAGGGGCTGAGGGTAAAAGCACAGTGGGGCAGGAGATAGGGTTGGCTTCTGGAGCAAGGGAGGGGTCAGGGGTAAACTGCAAGCGCAGCAGGGCTGGGGAGGGGGTAAACAGGATCCCCCCGCCCCTGCCCACATAGAGCGGGTACCTACCTGGTTCTAGCCCATTCTCTTTGTCTCTCTCTGCACTGAGCTGCCCCTCCTCCCGCAGCAGCAGGACAGGTTCTCTTCCAGCCCTCTGGGGTGGGTGTTGGCAGTGGGAGGAGCGGAGGCTAATGTGGTTACTCCTATAACCGGACATTTAGTTTCCAGTCAGCACTGCTAACCGGACACTCAGGTCCCGTTTTCTACTGGAGTTTCCAGTCTAAAACTGGATACCTGGCAACAGGACTGCCAGAAAAGCCTGGGGGGGTGGGGAGAGGGGCAAGCAATCATTTTTAAAAGTAAGACGGCTAAGCCTTAAGGAGGGGGCACGTGGTGGGTGGGCTAGGGAGTGGAGAGGAGCTAGTGTGCAGGGCCATGTCTGCTGTACTGCCCATGTAGGTTGGAGACTGTGGGGATCAGCTGACACAGTATCCAGGGCCGGTGCAAGGATATTTTGCACCGTAGGCAAAACTTCCACCTTGCGCCCCGCCCCGGAGCATCGCTTATTATAAATTTTCAAAAATGAATACAGTGGAGTCACATCTTACGCGGGGGTTAGGTTCTAAGGTCAGCGCGTAAGAGGAAAATTGCGTATAGTGAAAATTACCATAAAGTACAGTACACATGGTATACACTAGAACAGGGGTCCTCAACCTACGGCATGCGTGCCAAAGGTGGCATGCGAGCTGATTTTTTTTTTTAATGGCAGGCTGCGGGTCCTGGCCACCGCTGAGCCTGCTGCCGGCCTGGGGTTCCGTTCACTCAGCTGCCAATTGGGGTCCCAGCCGGCGACTCCACTCAGCCTCCTGCCATTCACCCAGGCCAGCAGGAGGCTGAGCCGGGCTGGTGGCCAAGACCCTGGTTGGCAAGGGGCTGGTAGCCAGAACCCCAGATCGTCAGTGGGCTGAGCAGGGCCAGCGGCCAGGACCCCAGACCGGCAGCGGGCTGAGCTGCTCAGCCTGCTGCCGGTCTGGGGTTCTGTCCGCCGGCTCCTGCCAGCCGGGGTCTTGGCCGCCGAATCCGCTCAGCCTCCTGGTGGCCTGAGCGAATGGAACCCCAGGCCAGCAGGAGGTTGAACGGGGCCGGTAGCCAGGACCCCGACTGGCAAGGGGCTGGCAGCCGGAACCCCAGACTGGCAGCTGGAACACCAGACCAGCAGCGGGCTGAGTGGGGCTGGCGGCTGGGAACCCCAGGCTGGTGGACGGAACCTGGGTGAACAGAACCCCAGACCGTTCATCCAGGCCGGCAGGAGGCTGAGCGGAGCCAGCCCACTGCTGGCCCTGTTAACCCCGCCCTCCCCCCGGCTGAGTGAACGGAACCCCAGGTAGGCAGCAGGCTCAGCGGCGGCCAGGACCGCAGCCTGCCATTAAAAAAAAATTGGCTCGTGTGCCACCTTTGGTTGAGGACCCCTGTTCTAGTGTATACTGTATTTTATGGTAATTTTCACTCTACGCAATTTTCCTCTTACGCGGTGACTTTAGAACTTAACCCCCGCGTAAGATGTGACTACACTGTAGTGTAAAAAAAAATTTTGGGGCACTGCTTTTTGGTGCCCCCAAATCTTGGTGCCTTAGGCGGCCGCCTAGTTCATGTAGCCTGACAGTACACCAGCCCTGACAGTATCCCCAGCCCAGGTGACGTGACAGCCAGTGATGGATTTAGAGTTAGTGGAGCCCCCCCAGCCCTGTGCTCAGCTTCATTTTTGGGGCTCCTCCTTGGGACCCAGCCAAGGAAAAGAACATTCTCTCTTATCTCCCCCCACCCCTATTTTTCATTATTTTTTTCTTCATCCTCCTCCTATAAGTAATAGCAAGTAAATGAAAGTAAAGTGAGGTACCTTGATTGTTCTTGTAGTCTAACTTATTTTTCCACAGACCACTTGAAAATCACGGAGGGTCTCAACGGACCACTTAATGATCTTTCCAAATATTGTAAAAAAATGTTGGGGTGCGGGGTCTGGCCAGGAGCTAGGGCAAGGGAGGGGGCTCAGGGTTGGGGCAGGAGGTTGGGGTGTGGAGCGCTTACCTGGGGCAGTACCTGTTTGGTTCTCAGGATGGAGGTGGGGATGTGGGGGGGTGCAGGAGTCAGGAAAGGGGGGTGGGGATGTTTGAGGGGGTGCAGGAGTCAGGGCAGGGGCTGGGGGCATGAGGGGGGATGCAGGAGTCAGGACTGGGGTTGTGTGGGGGTGCAGGGGTGAGGGCTGGGGGGGTGTGGGGGTGAAAGGGGGGTGCAGGGGGCTGGGGAGGTGTGAGGGGGGATGCAGGAGTCAGGGCACCGGGCTGGGGAGGTGTGGGGGGTGCAGGGGTCAGGGCTGGGGGGTGCAGGGAGCTGGAGAGGTGTGGGGGTGCAGGGGTCAGGGCAAGGGGCTCAGGGTGTGTGAGGGGGTGCAGGGGGCTGGGGGCGTGGGGGTGTGCAGGAGTCAGGGCAGGGAGGTGGGAGGGGAGAGCAGGGGTCAGGACAGGGGGCTGGATGTGTGTGAAGGGGTGCAGGGGGCTGGGTATGTGTGTGGGGATGCAGGAGTCAGGACAGGGGGCTCAGGGTATGTGAGGGGGTGCAGGGGCTGGAGGTGTGTGCAGGGGTCAGGGTGGGCAGAGGGCTGTGGGCTTGGGTTGTGGGGGTGCTCATGCAGGGGGCTGGAGGGGGTATGCCCCAATTCCAGCCCCTTCCCCAAGGCCTTGCCCCCACCTCTTCTCCTCCTCCTCCTCCTCTGACACACACAATTTTGACTGGGGAGGGAAATAATTTTGGGCCCCTATACTCAAGACATTTGAAAACTGCAGATATAGGATATAAAACAATGTAAAACTCTGCAAAATCACAGCATAGTAAAAAAAAAAATGCTTTTAGTTTTACCCTCATCTCCCCTAGGCCACATCCCCTAATATATTTATGCTCTTCTAGCTAATGGGGATTCTCACTGCTAGGGTCCTGTGCTTTTGTAGCAGGAGGATTTGACTTATGCCACTGGTGTCTCTGTGAAGTTCCTAGCAGCCACAGTGTGCAGCACAGTGACAATGGTGAAGTCCTAGGTGGCTACAAATTTACCACCTCATCTCTGATCAAATGCGACTTTATTTTGTCAATTTCACCTGCCAGACACTTTTTTCTCTCTCCTCTTTTTGTAGTTTAAAATTGGCAGCCTCAGTAGCCTTTTGCAAGAACAACATTTTAACGAGTTTCATACACCTTTATCCTCTAGCTATAGAAATAATGGTGCAATGTTCCAGGAAACTCAGCATTGTCAGGAGCTGGGAGATCAGGGGCTTAATAAACTAGCCTTTTCTTCTGGGTTCAAATCCTACTTAGTATATAAGAAAGACTGAGTTTGACAATCTTCGTGTAACTACAAGTCAGACCACAGAGCCAGTGACACACTGGCAGTCTCTGTTCAGGGGACACTCAGGGCTGGAACAACAGAGAGAGATAAAATCTTCCCTGAGGTCCACTAGCAGAGATATATGTGGAAGTGGTGTCTCACAACCAGAATATTAAGCAATACTCAGGGCCATCTGGGGGATGGGGTGTGTGACAAAAAGGGCAGTTTGACCCACATCCCCTGTTTGAGAAGGTCCCCAAACCACATAGCATCACGACCTGGATCGTGAGGTCAGAGAGCCATACAGTTTTGGCCTTGCTGGCCCTCTGTCATGATGGAAGGGTGGCCAGGCCAAACCAGACTGGTGCTGCAACCCTGTGCGCCAGGTCGCAATGTCTGGAGCGAGGAGCCAGGTCCAGCCCCATGGGACAGAAGCCTTCGCTTCAGGGTGAGCGTGAGGTGGGCTTGCTCTCCAACATCCTCCCGCAGGGATGAAATCTGCTGCCAAAAATCTTTTTGAATTTTCCCTTTCACTCATGAGAAGCAATGTGTCTGTTGGTTAGAGAAGGTAACTGACAGTCAGGAGACATGTATTCTTGTTCTGTCACTGACCTTCTGTGTGACCTTGTCAAGTCATTTAACTTCTTTATGCCTGAGTTTCCCCATCTTTGAAAGGGGCAAAAACCCCAAACACTTAACTTTGTAAAATGTTTTAAGGCTGTTTATTCAGGATTGTTCTGAGTGAGTTAGTTGAGGAGGTGGTTTAAGAGTGGCACCCCAGCTCACTTTGTTAGCACAGATTCCCAAACATCTCTCTGTACAGAGACTGCAGCCTCTATCACAGCCCTGTCAATGACCTTGGATGGCTGATGCATAGTGAGCCTAGAGGTTGATGACAGGTAAATCCTATAAGTGAAATGGATAAAAGTGCAAAGCGTTACTATGAGTCACTGTACCATCATTCTTTTTTTAGAGAAAATGTAGGCTGCTCATAGGATTATATAAAACCAAGAGCAGAGTGAGAGAGAGAGCGGGCGAGCAGTTTTTTCTATTTTATTACCAAGATATACAATCCAATGTTAGCTAAGCACAGGCACCATAAAACTAAAATAGAATTGGTTTTTAATGTAGTGCATTTCCTACTTACAGTGATATCCCAAAGTGCTTTACAATCCTTGGTCAGAAGAGGCTGCTAGAGCAGTGGTTGTGCCAGGAAGTACAGAAGTCAGCTGCACTGATAACTCATACACATCCCTGGATCTTAGAATGAGAACTGGCTGAACCGTTCATAATGAAACCCAAAACTATTTCACTTGGTTTCAGATTTCATTGCAAAATGGGAAGTTGAGGATGATCTACTTAGTTTTGCTGATGTTTACATACCTTTAATTGAACCAAGGCCAAATGTAAGGCCTTTGGTGAAAACTAGGCAAAAATAGGGAGTTTTGAATGAACTTCTCTTGAGCTTTTTGGATTTGTTAGAAAATGAAATTGGAAATGAAATTCTGAGAGTGTAAACCTCATGAGAACTGTAACTGAAAAAAGCTTCCAACAAATCCTTAAGATCTGTAGCTTCCACATTTCACACAGATTAATATTAACAAACAATAAGGGCTGGATTGTGATTTATAGCCACAGCCTCAGCCTAAGCTCCAGAAGCCATAGTTTCTGAATCAGGTTCAAAATGCTTCTCACTGGTCCCAGGGGCACAGTGTGGGTGCTGTGATATCCTTGGAGACAATGCTCCTCTGTACCTGGCCAACTCTGCCATAAGAACATAAGAATGGCTCTACTGGGTCAGACCAAAGGTCCATCTAGCCCAGTATCCTGTCTTCCAACAGTGGCCAGGGCCAGGTGCCCCAGAGGGAATGAACAGAACAGGTAATCATCAAGTGATCCATCCCCTGTCGCTCATTCCCAGCTTCTGGCAAACAGAGGCTAGGGACACCATTCCTACCCATCCTGGCTAATAGCCATTGATGGACCTATCATCCATGAATTTATCTAGTTCTTTTTTGAACTCTGTTATGGTCTTGGCCTTCACAATATCCCCTGGCAAGGAGTTCCACAGGTTGACTGGACTGTGCGTCGTGTGAAGAAATACTTCCTTTTATTTGTTTTAAACCTGCTGCCTATTAATTTCATTTGGTGACCCCTAGTTCTTGTGTTATGAGAAGTAGTAAACAACACTTCCTTATCTACTTTCTCTAAACCAGTCATGATTTTAATAGACCTCAATCATATCTCCCCTTAGCCGTCTCTTTTCCAAGCTGAAAAGTCCCAGTCTTATTAATCTCTCCTCATACGGAAGCCGTTTCATACCCCTAATAGTTTTTGTTGCCCTTTTCTGACCCTTTTCCAATTCCAATATATCTTTTTTGACATGGGGCGACCATATCTGCACACAGTATTCAAGATGTGGGCGTACCATGGATTTACATGATATTTCCTGTCCTATTATCTATCCCTTTCTTAATTATTCCCAGTATTCTGTTCGCTTTTTTGACTGCTGCTGCACATTGAGTGGATGTTTTCGGAGAACTATCCACAATGACTCCAAGATCTCTTTCATGAGTGGTAACAGCTAATTTAGACCCCATCATTTTATATGTATAGTTGGGATTATGCTTTCCAATGTGCATTTCTTTGCATTTATCAACATTATATTTCATCTGCCATTTTGTTGCCCAGTCACCCAGTTTTGAGAGATCCTTTTGTAGTTAAGACCCAGGCAGACTGTGAAGAGCTATCTTTAGTAATTTTGTATCATCTGCAAATTTTGCCACCTCACTGTTTACCTCCTTTTCCAGATCATTTATGAATATGTTGAATAGGACTGGTCCCAGAACAGACCCGTAGGGGACACCACTATTTACCTCTCTCCATTCTGAAAACTGACCATTTATACCTACCCTTTGTTTCCTATCTTTTAACCACTTACCAATCCATGAGAGCACCTTCCCCCTTATCCCGTGGCAGCTTACTTTGCGTAAGAGCCTTTGGTGAGGGACCTTGTCAAAGGCTTTCTGAAAATCTAACTACACTCTATCCACTGGTCCTCATGTTTGTTGACCCCCTCAAAGAATTCTAGTAGATTGATGAGGCATGATTTCCCTTTACTAAAACCATGTTGAGTCTTCCTCAACAAATGATGTTCATCTATATGTCTAACAATATTGTTCTTTATTATAGTTTCAACCAGTTTGCCCGGTACTGAAGTCAGGCTTTCAAGCCTGTAATTGCCAGGATCACCTCTGGAGCCCTTTTTAAAAATTGGCGTCACATTAGCTATGCTCCAGTCATCTGGTACAGAAGCTGATCTAAATGGTAGGTTACAGACTACAGTTAGTAGTTCTGCAATTTCACATTTGAGTTCCTTCAGAACTCTTGGGTGAATACCATTTGGGTCCTGGTGACTTATTGCTGTTTAATTTATCAATTTGTTCCAAAACCTTCTCTATGATACCTCAATCTGGGACAGTTCCTCCGATCTGTCACCTAAAAAGAATAGCTGAGGTTTGTGAATCTCCCTCACATCCTTAGCTGTGAAGACCGATGCAAAGAATTCATTTAGTTTCTCCGCAATGGCCTTATCGTCCTGAAGTGCTCCTTTAGCACCTCGATTGTCTAGTGGCCCCACCGGTTGTTTAGCAGGCTTCCTGCTTCTGATGTACTTTAAAAAAAAATTGCTATTACTTTTTGAGTCTTTGGCTAACTGTTCCTCAAATTCTTTTTTGGCCTTCCTAATTGTATTTTTACATATCATTTGCCAGTGTTTATGCTCCTTTCTATTTTTCTCACTAAGATTTAACTTCCACTTTTTAAAGGATGCCTTTTTGCCTCTCACTGCTCCTTTTACTTTGTTGTTTAGCCATGGTGGCTCTTTTTTGGTTCTCTTACTCTGTTTTTTTAATTTGGGGTATACATTTAAGTTGAGCCTCTATTATGGTGTCTTTAAAAAGATTCCACACAGCTTGCAGAGATTTTTTTTTGGCACTGTACCCTTTAATTTCTGTTTAACTAACGTCCTCATTTTTCACGTTATCATGAATATGTGCTGTCGTCATCATGAATAAGTTGGAATATGAACAAGAGGCTGCTAGACAGCTCTCTAACTCCACATTCTACGAGCCATTATTCTCTGATCCCACTGATGATTACCAAAAGAAACTACACCATCTGCTCAAGAAACTCCCGGAGAAAGCACAGGAACAGATCTGTACAGACACATGCCTAGAACCCCGACCAGGTTTATTCTATTTGCTACCCAAGATCCATAAACCTGGAAATCCTGGACACCCATCATGTCAAGCATTGGCACCTTAACAGCAGGATTGTCTGGCTATGTGGACTCTCTCCTCAGGCTCTACGCTACCAGCACTCCCAGCTATCTTCAAGACACCACTGACTTCCTGAGGAAACTACAATCCATCAGTGATCTTCCAGAAAATACCATCCTGGCCACTATGGATGTAGAATCCCTCTACACCAACATTCCACACAAAGATGGACTACAAGCCATCAGGAATAGCATCCCCGATACCATCACGGCAAACCTGGTGACTGAACTTTGTGACTTTGTCCTCACCCACAACTATTTCACATTTGGGGACAATATATACCTTCAAGTCAGTGGCACTGCTATGGGTACCCGCATGGCCCCACAGTATGCCAACATCTTTATGGCTGACTTAGAACAACGCTTCCTTAGCTCTCGTCCCCTAACGCCCCTACTCTACTTGCGCTACATTGATGATATCTTCATCATCTGGACCCATAGAAAAGAAGCCCTCGATGAATTCCACCATGATTTTAACAATTTCCATCCCACCATCAACCTCAGCCTAGACCAATCCACACAAGCGGTCCATTTCCTAGACACTATTGTGCTAATAAACGATGGTCACATAAACATCACCCTATACCGGAAACCCACTGACCGCTATACTTACCTACATGCCTCCAGCTTCCATCCAGGACACACCACACGATCCATTGTCTACAGCCAACCTCTAAGATACAACCGCATTTGCTCCAATCCCTCGGACAGAGATAAACACCTACAAGATCTCTATCAAGCATTCTTAAAACTACAATACCCACCTGCTGAAGTGAAAAAACAGATTGACAGAGCCAGAAGAGTACCCAGAAGCCACCTACTACAGGACAGGCCCAACAAAGAAAATAACAGAACGCCACTAGCCGCCACCTTCAGCCCCCAACTGAAACCTCTCCAGCGCATCATCAAAGATCTACAACCTATCCTGAAAGATGATCCCTCACTCTCACAGATCTTGGGAGACAGACCAGTCCTCGCTTACAGACAGCCTCCCAACCTTAAGCAAATACTCACCAGCAACCGCATACCATACAACAAAAACACTAACCCAGGAACCTATCTTTGCAACAAAGCCCGATGCCAGCTCTGTCCATATATCTATTCAAGTGACACCATCATAGGACCTAACCACATCAGCCACACCATCAGGGGCTCGTTCACCTGCACATCTACCAACGTGATATATGCCATCATGTGCCAGCAATGCCCCTCTGCCATGTACATTGGCCAAACTGGACAGTCTCTACGCAAAAGAATAAATGGACACAAATCTGACATCAGGAATCATAACATTCAAAAACCAGTGGGAGAACACTTCAACCTCTCTAATCACTCAGTGACAGACTTGAAGGTGTCAGTTTTGCAACAAAAAAACTTCAAAAACAGACTCCAAAGAGAGACTGCTGAACTCGAATTAATATGCAAATTAGACACAATTAACTTAGGTCTAAACAGAGACTGGGAATGGTTGGGTTATTACACTAATTGAATTTTTTTTCCCCCATGTTAAGTTCTCCTCACACCTTCTATGGGTCATCTCGATTATCACTTCAAAGTTTTTTCTTCTGCTGCTACTGATAGCTCATCTCAATTGATTGGCCTCTTACAATTGGTATGCGTACTTCCACCTTTTCATGTTCTCTGTATGTATAAATATCTTCTGTCTGTGTGTTTCACTCTATGCATCTGAAGAAGTGAGCTGTAGCCCACGAAAGCTTATGCTGAAATAAATTTGTTAGTCTCTAAGGTGCCACAAGTACTCCTGTTCTTTTTGCCTCATTTTTGTGTAGTTGATACTGGAAATATAATCTTGGCATAGTCCTTATGCTTACTGGGCCTGATTTTTCATTGCTCTGAACCTTGTGTAGTCAATTAGACCTGTGCAAAGTGAATACAAAATGAGTGTAAAATTTTATCATTTTAATTCTGGGAGTGCAAAGACTCTCATTATGTCTGGTTTCTGTCCCAGAGAGGTAAAGAAGGAAAAGAGGACTCTTGTGCCCATTCTCTCCCTTGAATACACAGGCAAGAGCATAATCTGGACCTAAAATAATAACTACAACATTTTACTTTATAAGGCACCTGTCACACTGTCTGGAATGGTTCACAACCATGAGTGCCAACCTCATGGCAGACTGTCAAAAAGCAGGGCCAAGTCAATACTTAGTGTTTTTTCACAATGTTTCATGCTTCACACTTTGCTAACAGCCACACAAATCATTAGTCAAAAGGGTAGCAGCTAATATTTTTTGCTTGAAACGACAGCAACAATGAGTCCCATTACTCTTCCTAACAATTCCCAAACATTTTGGGCCACCTGTGGATATAAAGATACTGTGAAATCTTGCAACGGACTTACAAAAATCAGTTGCTTAATGGAGACTGTCTTGTCATAAAGGGGAAGCAGAACTGTATTCAGTGCATTGGGGAATACTTTGGGGTGGTTCCTTAAGATAGAAGTTTGCTTAATAAAGATGGTGCCTTGTACAAATTTCATCCTAGTAAATCAGAACAAAGATCAATGACTAATAATTAATTTACTTATGATTTTTTTTGTCTATCTAGATTTCAATAGCCACAAATCCCTGCCTGACTCACGATCAATTTTCTGTTGGTGTTTTTTGGAGCTTCCAGCTGAAATGACACCAGTGGGAAATGGTGGAGAGTACGGCTCAGAAGAAAAAAAATTTAGGCTAAAATTTGATCTAGATTATGTTCTTCTTTGATTCCCATCTGTCAACTCAACAATGATGATGAGGATGAGTGAAATCTTTTCCATTCTTCATTTGATCTACGGCCTAATATTTGCCAAGTGTATGAGCATAAGTCCTTGGCATGCACGTGGCATGTGCCCTTCACTTGCACTTGTCACTGCTAGCTACCCTCATTAGCTTTAGCATGCCAACCAAGGCGAGGTCCCAGGGCCTGGCATTGTGGTACACATGCAGCTACTTGGAGTGAGTTGCTGGGACCAACTGCAAGCAAAACCACCCCCCTTACAGGTGTGGCTGTTTACTATGCAGAGAAACTATCTGTGTAACTCACCCCATACAACTCCTAGATTATGTTAAGAATGTAATAAATTGGTGAGGAATGCTCTTCCAATTCTAAATAGCATATGACAGAAAAACAGATGGTTTGCATTGGACACAGAATGTTTCTTAGTATGTCCTGCTTCTGCAGAAACAGGCACAGACCACAGTTCATAATCACTGCTGCCTCTGGATGGGAGTAAAGAGCTTCTTACTCATTTTAAATCGTGAACCTATATTCAAAGTAGTCAGGGTTCTCCTCCACCCTATCACAGGCCTTCTTTGCTATTTAAAAAGCAGAATACCACAAATGTATTTTGTAATTTGAATAGCCCTATGATTCATATTGTCAAATGTCTGTCCCTTTATGAACAAAGTTTGACCTTTGTTGATACTGGAAACATTGTTAGTGAAATTAGATTTTGTATTCCCTTTTTTTGTTACAAAATCTAAATTAATCCCTGTCCCCTGCTTCCCTCCACTACAAAGTGCTTTGAAGCAAAAGTGGGATTCTGACGTTTTTAGTCCTTTTTCGTACAGTTTGTCAGTTACTGCCTGTTGAAGGCCCCAGTAGAAAATGCAGTGGCAAGGTCTTTTGAACTGAAGGGCAAGGAGTCAATAGGAGGACTGCAAAATTTTTTAAAATTCCAGCAGGAAAATGATTGACTTATTTAATGCGAAGTACATCCAACAAAGTGGCCCGCATTTGGCAGATGTACCGTATTCATGTTGCCTTCAAAGGCATGTGTGCAACATAACTGGCTTGGGTAAGACTGTGCATTTATATGCCCTGCAGAATTTCTTCTGTTGCAACAGTAGCTAGGCCAGCAGAGCCAGCTGTGGATTTGTGGGGGGCAAATTCAAGTAGGAAACCTGGGTTTGTGTAACACAGACAGACCCTGTACATTGGCGGGCGGGATGGAACCTGGGGCCTCTGGAGCTTAGTGCATGCGCTTCTACTGCATGAGCTAAAAGCCAATTGGCTATTAGCTAAGGCTGTAGAGCAGACCCATTTTCTCTCTCTCTAAGTGGTCTCAGTGCCACTAGATGGGACAGAAGAACACACCCAGGAGGTGTGTGGGTTACATTTGCAGTCTGAGGACTTTTATTAGGGAGATTGGGGGTGGGATTGAGAGGGGTCTGGGGAGCAGGGGGAGTGAGGGAAATTGGGGGAGGGGAGGACCAGAGGGCCTTCAAGAGGAATAAAGGATTTGGTAGAAGTGAAGGGGGATTGACAGGGTCGGAGGCGGGGGAGGTGCTGAGGCGATGTGGGGAACAGATGAAGCCAGGGAATGGGGCTAACTGGGATGAGGGAAGTGAGGGGATCGGAGGGAGGGAGTGGACGGGGGATTCTGGGGAAAGGGCACGCTGCTATCTCTGCCCCACCAGCGGGGTGCGGTCACTGGGCACCTCGCCATGCGCGCTTTAGGGCTTTGCGCTGGGTCAGTCGGCGTTGGGCAGGGAAGGCTCGAGCGGGAAAGAGAGGACGCCATCCCATTGGCTGCCGTCTACTTCCACCTCCTGATTGGCGGCCGGGTGCCCTCCTGTGGCGCAGTCGTTGTCGCCGTTAGCGCTGAAATGGCGGCTGCGGACAAGGGCGGCTGTGTCTGTCTGGGTCGGAAGCTTTCAGTCACTACCTCTGAGCCGGCTGGGACGCTCCCTTGTTCCGTTCCGGAGCAGGCGCGTGGCGCCGGGACCGCGTCTCCGCTCAGTAGCGCCGAGACCTGGCCGCTCAAGCGCTATGGCCGCTTTATCTCCCCGGGAGCCCCACCCTGTGGGGCGGGAGCTTCGGCCTCCTGGAAGGTGAGGCCTGGTTTGTGCGCTGGGGCTGGGTGCCCCGGGCGGAGCTGCACCCGCTGTCACTGCCCGGTTCCCGGAAGCCTCAGTACTTGCCCCCAAACGGCCGTGTATCCGCCCCATCTTGCGGGGCCCCACCTTGTCTCCCGGGCACCCGCACTCTGTGCCCCAGCTTCTCTGGACACTCCAGTCTCTTGTATACCCTCAGTCTGTGCACCCAGGCACCGTGGCAACCGAGTCTCTCTCGCATCCCCACTTTGTGGTCCCCTGTCACATCCATAAATTACATTTAAACATAAATATCTTAAAATTAAACAGTATTTGTTACCCACTGACTTTATGGATGGTTCCAACTTGAATGGGAAGCAAAAGGATGGACATGAAGTGTGGGAGAGAGAAATCTGCAGAGGACATGGTGGTGGGGAGGAGATAATGCTAAGGGGACTTAGATCATAAGACCCAAATTCACAGCTGTGAAAAATGTGTTATGGACCATGAAATCTGATCTCTCCATGAAAGCTGGTGCCCAGCCAGGGGCTCCTACCCCGAGTTCCAGCTGCTGCTAGTCCTGGCTGAGATGGGGAGGGACCAGACTTCCTCTTCCCCTTCTCCTTCAAGGGCTCAGACCCGCCTCTGGTCTCTCCCCCAGCTGCAGGAGGACCGCGGCTCGAGGTGAGCTGTCACCTCCCCGCGCTGGCATGGGACTGCCACGATCTCCGGACATATGGTAACCCACCCCCCATATCATATGACTTTCACTTTGGCATTGGCGGTGGCGTTGGCTTTAGAGTGGGATGCCTGGCCAGCAGTCTTCCTCTCTGCCTTCCCAGCTCTGAAGACAGTGCCTCTGCCAGCAGCAGTGCAGAAGTAAATGTGGTAATCCCACAACCTTCCTACAATAATCTTGCGACTTTCACCCTGTCCACCTTTTGGGTTTGGAGGGACGCCCATGGTTACAACATGTGAAATTTCAGATGTAAAGATCTGAAAACATGAAATTGACTAATTTTAAAACCCACTGGTTGTGAAATTGACCAAAATGGACCATGAATTTGGTATGGCTCTACTCATAAGCTTTTTAGAACTGGGACTTGAAGTTGTTCTGTTTGTACAAACCAAGCATACCAGTGACCTTGTCTATGATTGGGACTCCTAGGAGCTACTGCAGTACAAATAATGAATCATAATACTAGGGTTCTTTGCCAGCGTCTCCAACTCTTGTGATTTTTTGTCACAGTGGACGAGAAGCTGGATATGAGTCAACAGTGTGCTCTTGTTGCCAAGAAGGCTAACGGCATTTTGGGCTGTATAAGTAGGGGCATTGCCAGCAGATCGAGGAACGTGATCGTTCCCCTTTATTCGACATTGGTGAGGCCTCATCTGGAATACTGTGTCCAGTTTTGGGCCCCACACTACAAGAAGGATGTGGAAAAATTGGAAAGAGTCCAGCGGAGGGCAACAAAAATGATTAGGGGTCTGGAGCACATGACTTATGAGGAGAGGCTGGGGGAACTGGGATTGTTTAGTCTCCAGAAGAGAAGAATGAGGGGGGATTTGATAGCTGCTTTCAACTACCTGAGGGGGGGTTCCAAAGAGGATGGAGCTCGGCTGTTCTCAGTGGTGGCAGATGACAGAACAAGCAGCAATGGTCTCAAGTTGCGGTGGGGGAGGTCTAGGTTGGATATTAGGAAAAACTTTTTCACTAGGAGGGTGGTGAAGCACTGGAATGCATTACCTAGGGAGGTGGTGGAGTCTCCTTCTTTGGAGGTTTTTAAGGCCCGGCTTGACAAAGCCCTGGCTAGGATGATTTAGTTGGGAATTGGTCCTGCTTTGAGCAGGGGGTTGGACTAGATGACCTCCTGAGGTCCCTTCCAACCCTGATATTCTATGATTCTATGATTGATTCTATGATTTTTATCATGAGTTTCGTGATATTGGGTTGCTTTCTCAAAGCCTTTAGAGCAGGGGTGGGCAAACTTTTTGGCCTGAGAGCCACATCGGGTTCCGAAACTGTATGGAGGGCCACACCCAGGTAGGGAAGGCTGTGCCTCCCCAAACAGCCTGGGCCCCGCCCCATCCGTCCCTCCCACTTCCTGCCCCCTGACTGCGCCCCTCAGAACCCCTGACCCATCCAACCCCCCCTGCTTCTTGTACCCTGACTGCCCCCTCCCGGGACCCCACTCCATATCCAACCCCCCCTTCTCCCCGTCTCCCTGACAGGCTCCCCAGGACTCCCATGCCTATCCAACCGTCTCTGTTCCCTGTCCCCTTTCTGCCCCGACCCCTATCCACACCCCCTCCCCCTGACAGGCCCCCCGGGACTCCCACACCTATCCAACCGCCTCTGTTCCCTGTCCCCTTTCTGCCCCGACCCCTATCCACACCCCCACCCCCTGACAGGCCCCCCCGGACTCTCACGCCTATCCAACCGCGCCTGTTCCCTGTCCCCTGACTGCCCCCTGGGAGCCCCTGCCCCTTATCCAAACCCC
>NW_020664418.1:7020165-7047270 GCF_002925995.2 Terrapene triunguis | reverse complement strand
CCCCCCCCCCCCCCCCCCCCACACACACACTCCCCACCACCTTACCATGCTGCTCAGAGCACCAGGACTGGCAGCCGTAAGTAGTACACTGTAAGTAGCACATTCCTACGGGGAGCAATCTAATACACTAGGAAATTGCTCCCCGTAGGAATGTGCTACTAATGGTGTACTACTTGCAGCTGCCAGTCCTGGTGCTCCATAAGTAGCACATTCACACGGGGAGCAATTTAATACACTACAGCCGGTGGCTCTTGCAGCCCCGCTGCCCACAATGCTGGTGGCACGGCGAGCTGAGGCTGCAAGGGAGGGGAGCTAACCTCCCTGGCCAGGAGCTCAAGGGCCAGGCAGGACAATCCCACGGGCCGGATGTGGCCTGCAGGCCGTAGTTTGCCCACCTCTGCTTTAGAGTTACATGAATATGCTAGAATCTCAGCTTTTATTTAAAAAAAAAAAAATTCTAGCCTTCATGGTTGTGGAGATAAGCTTGAAAGCACAAACCCCTAAAAGTGCAAAAGCGAGAAGGAAAACAAAAAACACTACATGTCTTATTTTTAAAGCTAATCATGATTTTGGGATCATCATAGAATCATAGAAGATTAGGGTTGGAAAAGACCTCAGGAGGTCATCTAGTCTAACCCCCTGCTCAAAGCAGGACCAACCCCAACTAAATCATCCCAGCCAGGGCTTTGTCAAGCCGGGCCTTAAAAACCTCTAAGGATGGAGATTCTACCACCTCCCTTGATAACCCATTCCAATGCTTCACCACCCTCTTAGTGAAATAGTGTTTCCTAATATCCAACCTAGACCTCCCCCAAATCATGACCTATGATTTGAATACTTGGATTTGGCTTCACTGAGGTGCAGAGCTAGAGGGTACCTCTTCTGGGTTGCCTCTGTGACTAGGCTTCCTAACAGGCTGCTTCAGCAGTGCTGAAGTGCTGCAATATGTAAAACTTGAAGTTTTGAAACCATCATTCTGTGAAAAAAATTTAGATAGAAATTTAATAGCACACTGCCATTATGTTGCCTAGGAATATCTTGAAAACCCAGGTTAATTTTGTACTTAGTGTTGTAAGTCCTCAATGTACCAAAATCTCTTTTAAGAGAAAGAAACAAACAAAACCAAACTCTTCTGTACCACTACTCAAATCAGGTAGTCCAATCAAAAGGTGGGAGAAGGGGACTTGAATGTAGGATTCATAATGGATGTCTAGTTGCATCCGTAAGTATGGAGTTGCTACTGATGCTGCCATAATAATTTGCAAATAAAATGAGAGCACTGGACTTGCTTGAAAGTGAAGTAAATCGGAGTCTGAAAGAGATAATTGGGAAGTATATAGGCAGGCCTAAACTTTGATCAACCTGTTCATTCCTTGATACAAAACACATGCAGGAACATTGTTTGGGCTTGCATGATGTTAAACCTCTCTTCCTGCTGCATCTTTTTGCTCTTTGCATGTATTCTTAGACATAATATTTGGTTTATTCCATGACTTTTGTACAGTGTCTTTTTTTTATTCTACTGGTTTGAAATTTTTTAATGATGGAAGCTTATCCTTTGCATTAAAAGCAAAAATAAATTAGTTTTTTAAGGCTCTGAAGATTCCCAAGGGATTTCGTTCTATTTAGGTGATTTTATCCTTAAAAATGTTCACATTTAAAATAAACAGTAAGGACATAGAATGATTGCTCTACTTAATATTTAAAATTAAATGTAATGGGACTTGTCCTTGAAAAGAAATAGGGGCTTTGACAGTACAGAAATATACCCTGGATGCTCTTAACAAATAATTTGAAATAGCCTTTTATGATTTAAAATGAAAAGTATTGGACTGGATTTTCCATTGCCCAGCACTTTGGGTAGTAGTCATTCATACCGATAGAAAGGGTATGGAAAAGGCTAGTAAAACAGAATGGCAATGATTTATACAGACTTTGCATTGGTGTAAATAAATGCACAAAAGAAGTGATGGGTTGTTTATCCTGTATCAGGATACTTGAGCTGTCTGAACTAGTGGTTCTCTTTGTACAATGATTTATCCTTGTAAAATCTCTTGTGGTCTTAAGTGTAGCAAAATATGGTAGCTGCAGCTACAGTAGCTCTTGATTGAGAGTCTTAAGATTTAATGGAACTAAGATTTGATTATAGAATCATAGAATCATAGAATATCAGGGTTGGAAGGGACCTCAGGAGGTCATCTAGGCCAATCCCCAACTAAATCATCCCAGCCAGGGCTTTGTCAAGCCTGACCTTAAAAACCTCTAAGGAAGGAGATTCCAACACCTCCCTCGGTAACCCATTCCAGTGCTTCACCACCCTCCTAGTGAAAAAGTTTTTCCTAATATCCAACCTAGACCTCCCCCACTGCAACTTGAGACCATTACTCCTTGTTCTGTCATCTGCCACCACTGAGAACAGCCAAGCTCCATCCTCTTTGGAACCCCCTTTCAGGTAGTTGAAAGCAGCTATCAGATCCCCCCTCATTCTTCTCTTCTGCAGACTAAACAATCCCAGTTCCCTCAGCCTCTCCTCATAAATCATGTGCTCCAGCCCTCTAATAATTTTTGTTGCCCTCCGCTGGACTCTTTCCAATTTTTTCACATCCTTCTTGTAGTGTGGGGCCCAAAACTGGACACAGTACTCCAGATGAGGCCTCACCAATGTCGAATAGAGGGGAATGATCCAGATGATTTTTTTTTTTGTATCAGTGTTCATTTCTGTTGCACAATATGCAGTTTGTACTGCCTTCAGGTGTGTAATCAACTTAGAAGTAGCCCATGTTGTTGAATTCCACAGTACTGAGAGATGATCAGGAATCAGTTCTGGGTCCGGTTCTGTTCAATATCTTCATCAATGATTTAGATAATGGCATAGAGAGTACACTTATAAAGTTTGCGGCCAATATCAAGCTGGGAGGGGTTGCAAGTGCTTTGGAGGATAGGATTATAATTCAGAATGATCTGGACAAACTGGAGAAATGGTCTGAAGTAAATAGGATCAAATTCAATAAAAACAAATGCAAAGTACTCCACTTCGGAAGGAACAATCAGTTGCACACATACAAAATGGGAAATGACTGCCTAGGAAGGAGTACTGCAGAAATGGATCTGGGCGTCATAGTGGAGCACAAGCTAAATAGGAGTCAACAGTGTAACACTGTTGCAAAAAAGCGAACATCATTCTGGGATGTATTAGCAGGAATGTTGTAAGTAAGACACGAGAAGTAATTCTTCCGCTCTACTCTGCGCTGATTAGGCCTCAGCTGGAGTATTTTGTCCAGCTCTGGGCACCACATTGCAGGAAGGATGTGGACAAATTGGAGAGAGTTCAGAGAAGAGTGACAAAAATGATTAAAGGTCTAGAAAACCTCTGAGGGAAGATTGAAAAAACTGGGTTTGTTAGTCTAGAAAGGAGAAGACTGAGTGGGGACATAACAGTTTTCAAGTACATAAAAGGTTGTTACAAGGAGGAGGGAGAATTTTTTTTTCTTAACCTCTAAGGATAGGACAAGAAGCAATGGGCTTAAATTGCAGCAAGGGAGGTTTAGGTTGGACATTAGGAAAAAACTTCCTACCTATCAGGGTGGTTAAGCACTGGAATAAATTGCCTAGGGAGGTTGTGGAATTTCCATCACTGGAGATTTTTAAGAGCAGGTTAGATAAATAGGTGTTGGGGTGGTCTAGATAATACTTAGTCCTGCCATGAGTGCAGGGGACTGTACTAGATGACCTCTCACGGTCCCAGCCCTATGATTCTGTGTAGGGAATGAATACTTTGCAAACAATTTCATGTTGGATGGTGCTGTTAACTTCACCATAATCAGAAATGATGTTTTGTGTTACATATGTCATTAAGAATATGGACACAGATGTGATTTCATAAACCAATATTTTGCTGTTTACACTGTTTCACACACTATATATTTAAAATAAACAAAAAAGGCATTAAACTGGGGGGAGAAGTTTAAGAGACCTAAGCCTTCCTTTTATATGTCTGTAAATCTTTTTGAACAAAAAGAATGTCAGTGGAATAGCTACTACTTTTCTTTTTATTTCAATTGATCTGAAAACCCAGTCATGATCAGTAGAATTTTGTCAAATGTCTCTATTGTTCAGGATCTTCCTAAATATACACTGGGAATGTAAACTATGTGGGAATGGACTGTGTCTTTCTTTTTATTTTGTACGGCAGTGAGCAAGCTGCACAGGGAGAGCCATCTGTCTGCATTCAATATTCATTCTTGCATAAATGTTTAGTTTTATATCTTGGAAAATTGGAGTTTAAGTACTACAAGTCTCATAATTTAGCAGGATGAAAGCAAAACCAACCCAGAAGCAGTAAGGCATTTTTAGAGTGGCAAAATTAAATGCAAGAGAGGGCTCAGGAGAATCTGAATATAAAAAAGATTTGCTGGAGTATTGTGTCCATCAAAAATCATAAAGTTTAGAAAACCTAACCTGTGAGGAAAGGTTAAAAAATCTGTACGTATTTAGTCTTGAGAATAGAAGACTGAAAGGGGACTTGATAAACAAATATGTTAAGGGCTATTGTAAAGAGGATTGTAATCAATTGTTTTTTATGCCAACTGAAGGTAGGAAAAGTAGTAACGAGCTTAATCTATAGCAAGGGAGAGTTAGGTTAGATATTAGGAAAAACTTTCTAACTGTAAAGATAGCTAAGTACTGGAATAGACTTCCAAGGGAGGTTGTGGCATCCCTTCCATTGGGGGTTTTTAAGAACAGACACCTAATGACAAACACCTATAAGGGATTATGTACGTATAATTGCCTCAGCATAGAAGGCTGAACTAGATGACCTGTTGTCATCCCTTCCTTCCATACATTTCTAAGATTCTGAAATCTAGATCAGTGGTATAAATATTGATTGCCTGAAAAATTAGCCATAAAAATCTTTGAAGTATGATCGTTGCTGAATCATAGAATCATAGACTTTAAGGTCAGAAGGGACCATTATGATCATCTAGTCTGACCCCCTGCACAATGCAGGCCACAGAATCTCACCCACCCACTCCTGTATCAAACCTGTGTCTTTATTAAAAGAATCTGGGTGAATCAACTGGCTTAACTTCCTTTCATGTGAAAGAAAATAAATGTTATATACTGTATCAAGCTCTTTGCATGACAGGAAATTGAGGGTTCAAGGGAAGAAAGTCAATGTGAATCTTGCTTACTGCAGCTCTGCTTATTATAGAGTTTGTCAGTACTCCAAAGGACTTTAGAACTGAACAGCAGTACAGCGGAAGATTGACTTGTACTATCATTATCTTGTTGCATAAAATTGATTAAATTGAGCAGCAACCTCTGTATTTAAATATCTAAATGCATCATTACCGCTTTAGACTGAATTGTTCATGAAATCATGATTAATTGTTAAACATAAATATTACAATTAATAAAATAGTGGTCCATCATTTTTCCCTCTTTCGCAAGTTGTTTGTGGTATCAAGAATGCTGAGAACCACCCTTTCAGAAGAAAAATTTCAAACTTCGTTACCTATAGTTGGGTATCTAAATCTATATTTCGGTGCCTAAATAAGAGGTCCTTTTCAGAATTAGTGAGCATTCTCAACTCCCATTGTTATCAATAGGAGTGGAGTGCTCACTATCACTGAAAACTAAGCCGCTTCTTTAGGTGCCTAATTTCTGGCACCCAAGATTGAAAACTGGCTTTACCTGTACCCATTATACTGGCAGTGGGATATACAGGTTTCATGTTTATAATTGATTGCTCTCTTGTGTGTGTTTTTTGTCTTTTTTTTTTTTAAAGGTTTTGGAGTCAAATGAAGAATCAGGCCATCTTATTCTCACCATTGTTGTATCTGGTCATTTCTTCATTTCCCAAAGACGGGCAGTACAGGTAGGTTTTCAGTTTCATGTACTTAAACATATTTCTCAACTCAAGTTAGTAATCAGTCTTGATTCTTTTGTCCTTCCTCAATTTAATGAGGTCTGTTACTGAAAGAAAGCTATACCAATTTTACTTAGCACATGCAAATTCACATGGTGGAAGAAGTTCTCTAAACTTATCTCTATAATACTTAAAGTGCACTTTTCTTTCCCTATTGAATAGTAGTGTTTTTCTTGTGTGACTGACAAACTAAATTTAAAAAGTGTGGTGAAACTGTCCCACTGGTGTCAAAGAATGTCATTGTCAGCAATATGCTGGATACTTTCAACATGTATAGTTCACCTATTTGAGTAGATCAGGTAAAAATGTAATTGAAAAATAGTTACATAAAATACATCCTTAATGTGATAGATTAACAGAGATGAGATACGGTTTAAGTGGCATTTAGAGTTATTCCTCGATGATGGGAGTGCGGGGGAATTGTGTTTTTAAATGGAGTGAGCTGATATGATTTAAAACACACCTTACCACCATGTGTAGACAAGTAGACTTTGAAATTGTTAGTTGATTGTGCTGTAGCCTAGGTTACAACACAGCCAGCTTGTATGATTTTAATGAAGTCACAGTGACACCAGAAAAGCCAGCATCAGAGTCTCAGCCAGAATGAATTGATTCTGTGCCAGGAGGAGCTTGCAGAACTCCTGATAGGTAGCTTTAGGCATGACTGACTGGGTCTGTGCTGGGAACTAGGATCAGGCATGCTCAGTGTATGCAAGAAACTGACCAAATCGTGCTCTAGATTGTGCAACAACAGAGTAGAAACACTGCCTGGTGAATTTTTGCCATAGAAATCCTGTGGTCCAAGGCATTGCTGGGTGAGATGCTCTTCTAGAAAGGAACTACATGTTCACCTAACATCTGCCATGCCCTTGATGCTTAAATTTGGCTTTTACAGTTTTGCTTTAGTTTTACACTTCTTGTGCTCCCCTTTAAAGAGTTACACAGCTCTGGTCCACATATGTACTACTAATATGTACTAATTCTGCTTCCATTAGTTTATTGTTCATTGCTTTCTCTCACACTGCTCCTTAGATCTTGGATGATCTACATCTCTTCCCTAAAAGTTTCCTCTTTCCGATATCTTTACAACAACGACCGCTCTTCTACACCAACCTTATAAAATCTAAATTAACGTTTGCACAATGGGTTTCATGCTAAAACAATCTAATATTGTTTTATTAACCTCCCTCTTGATGCATTCTCTCCTTGTGTCATGTAATATCTACTCTATATTGTAAGCAAATATTAAAATGATTAAACAGCTGCACTTAAAAAAAATTTCCGTGGATTAAATATGGTTGATCTTGAAATACCTTTATGGTTTGTCATCAAGATGTGTTCCAGTTCTTGCACAAACTATTTTGGATGTTGCAAAGTTTATTTAGACTGAAGTGACATTTTTGTTTGCAGTATCATCTTTCTGGAGAACATCAACTGGAACCTTTCCACATAGTTTTCTGTTTTGTCTGATTTTCCTGAATTAAATGCCATAGAAAATAGCCCTTATTTAGATTCTAGAACCTTTTTGAAAAATCATGTTTTTTGTCTAAGGAGGACCTTAAGGAATCACAGAACATAGGATTATAGGAGTTACAGGATGGATTTGATTTTAAATCAAATTGATTTAAATCATGAGTCAGGAAGACTCGATTTAATCATGCATTTCTACATAAAAGTGCATTCTCGTTGGTTGTTATAACCTTAATACATATTCTTCACAACTCAGAGATAGATGTAGGTTTCATTTTTAGAAGGTACACACTATACATTTTTAAAGCGATTTATTTTGAAAACTTTTCAGACTAGTTTTACAGCTATATCAGAAAATGAATGATTGTTTGGTTATTTCATTTTTCAAAAGGTAATTGAAGCAGAAATTTATTAAGTCATTGGGAGGTTGTGACGTTATTGACACGAACTGTGACGGTATAGACCATTGTTGCAACCAAGATCCTGTAGTGGCACCAAATCTTGTACAAAGGAGGTCAAGTAAGGTGTCTAAGACAAGGTTATGGTTTGCTGGTTATGATTATACTATCTGTATGCATGTATCATTTTTGTCTTTAAAGTTATAAGTATTGGCTCTATACTGTCTGTATTTCAAACTTGTGCTATGCTTCTGTGTGATGCCCTAGACAATTTGGCGTCAGTACTGCCTAGCCTGCTTGATGGCCCATTAAGGACCATCAGCTATACAACTGACCCATTGAGAGAAGGCAGATATACCTTGTGACTCAGCAAGGCATGCAGGGACATGCCTATGGACAGAACTCTAAGGTTTTCCATGCCATGTGCTGGATAGCTTGTCTTTGGAACAAAGAAAGCAGAGGCCACATGGCAAGGGACTATAAAAGGTTGCTGCATCTCCTCCATCTTGTCTTCAATCCTGCTTCTTACTTCTGGAGGAACCTTGCTGCAAACTGAAGCTCTGAACAAAGGACTGAATGACCCATCCCAGCTGTGGATGTACTCTAGAGACTTAATTTGAATGTGCAGTTTATTCCATCACTGCTACAAGCCTGAACCAAGAACTTTGCCATTCCTGTATGTAATTGATTCCATTTAACCAATTCTAGCTCTCATCTATATATTTTTTTCTTTTTATGAATAAACCTTTAGATTTTAGATTCTAAAGGATTGGCAACAGCGTGATTTGTTGGTAAGATCTGACTTGTATATTGACTTGGGTCTGGGGCTTGGTCCTTTGGGATCGGGAGAACCTTTTTTCTTTTACTGGGGTATTGGTTTTCATAACCAGTTGTCCCCATAATGAGTGGCACTGATACTGGGAAATTGGAGTGTCTAAGGGAATTCCTTGTATGATTTATGGTTAGCCAATGGGGTGAGACTGAAGTCCTCCCTGTTTGGCTGGTTTGGTGTGCCTCAGAGGTGGAAAACCACCAGCCTGGGGCTGTGACAGCCCTGTTCTAAACAATTTGTCCTGAATTGATACTCTCAGTTGTGTCCCACCAGAGGCAGCATCGTTACAGTGGCATAGTTGGCAGGAGCCACAGAATCAGGTCAGTTAAGCTTTGGATCAGAACCCCACGCCATCCAAATTGGAATTTCGGTATTGAGAGTTTTGTTGGTTAAAGATCAGTGACCATGAGCCAGAAAGCATCAGCAGAAGCAATGAGACTGCAAGCCCTGAGAGACAGCCTGCAATTTGAACATAATCAAAAACTGGCAGAAATTTGAATGAGAGAGAAGCAAGCCTTGGCCCAGCTGGAGAAGGAAGCTAAGGAAAGGAATGTTGAATTGGAAGAAGAAGCTGCTAAAGAGAGGAAAGGGCTCATAAAAGGCAAATGGAACAACTGGCTACTGAGGAGAGGATTGCCAGACTTAGGCTCCAAGTCAAAAAAGCAATTGAAGAACAGCAGAAACTGTATTCTCTTGGAAGTCCAGTTTATAACAATGTTGGTATGCTATATTACTCTGAGCAGTTTTCTGTATTTACCCATTATGCTGTGACCAGGGGGAGGGGGACCCTAACCTGAGAAAGGTGGCAAATAGCTGTTTGTCTGTGAAGGAAGTTTCCGAATGGCTGTCTAATGTCTCAGAAGTGAATCTGGAATTAGATCAAGCACAGAAAATGTTTCTCAGGAGCAGATTAAAATTCATGGTCAGGTTAAAGCCCTAGCTGAGGAAGAAAAGGGTAGATTTTTGATGGGAGAGGAGGACAAAGAAAGTTAGGATGAGCCTAGGCAGCCTTGTGAGCTGATGGCTTTGTCTAATCAGCAGTTTGTTAAGGCAAGAATAGTGGAAGATGAGTGTCCCTATACTTTACCTGTTACCAGGGCTGGATTAACTTTTTGTGGGCCTGGGTCCAAACATATTTGTGGACCCCCTTGGGGAATGATTGTAAAAGGGGCCGGGGGCAAAAGCACAGTGGGGCGGGAGCTAGGGTTGGTCCCTGGAGCAAGGGAGGGGCCAGGGGTAAACTGCAAGCGCAGCAGGGCTGGGGAGGGGGTAAACAGGATCTCCCCCGCTCCTGCCCACATAGAGCGGGTACCTACCTTCTCCCTGGTTCTAGCCCATTCTCTTTGTCTCTCTCTGCACTGAGCTGCCCCTCCTCCAGTGTGACAAAGTAGGAATATTCTTAATGTTTTCTCTGAATAGTGTGTGGGTGCCTCAGTTTCCCCTATGCATTTCTTAAGTATTTAGGTGGTGGGATAAGGGTGTGTGATTGTTGCAGAGCCCTAGGCAGGTGTGATGCTGTCTGCACAGAGAATGGCTGACACCATGTCTCCTGGCAACTGATGGCCTGGGCCCCTCCCATGCAAGCTGCCAACTGAAGGTGTTGGAGAACAAAGAGGTCAGGTGGCCTCCTGGCCCGGGAAAGAGACAAAGGACAGAGCAGGGGCTGGAGGGAGTTGCAGTTTGGAGCTGGTTGGGGAAACGGAGGGAGGCCCAGCACTACAAGCTCTGCTTTAACTGTGTTCCTGTCATCTAATAAACCTTCTGTTTTACTGGCTGGCTGAGAGTCACGGTGAATCGCATGAAGTGGGGGGTGCAGGGCCCTGACTCCCCCACACTCTGTGACATCCAGCAGCAGCAGGACAGGTTCTCTTCCAGCCCTCTGGGGTGGGTGTTGAGAGTGGGAGGAGTGGAGGGTAATGTGGTTACTCCTATAACCGGACTTTTAGTTTCCAGTCAGCACTGCTAACCGGACACCCAGGTCCCCTTTTCTATTGGAGTTTCCAGTCTAAAACTGGATACCTAGTAACAGGGGTGCCAGAAAAGCCTGAGAGGGGTGGGGGCAAGCAATCATTTTTAAAAGTGAGAGGGATAAGCCTTAAGCGGTGGGAAGCAAGGGGTGGGTGCAGGGGTGAAAGTAACTTAAAGGACTTACCGGTACGCCGGAGTCCTGAGCAGGGGCATGGCCTCAACAGGAAGAGGCGTGGCCTTTCAAGATTTAAAGGCCCTGGGACTCCAGCTGTGGCTGGGAGCCCCAGGGCCTTTAAATCACCCCGGAGCTATCAGGGATGAATTAAAGGGCCCAGGGCTCCGGCCGCCATGGAGCTCTGGGCCCTTTAAATTATCACGGGAGCCCTGCTGCCGCTACCCCAGGGTGGCAGGGCTCAGGCGGGGATTTAAAGGGCCTGGGGCTCCTGCCACTGCGGGAAGCCCCGGGCCCTTTAAATCCCCGCCCAAGCCTGGCTGCTGGGGCCCCGGGGCTCCAGCAGCCAGGCTCGGGCAGGGATTTAAAGGGCCCAGAGCTCTTGCCACTGTGGGGAGCCCCGGGCCCTTTAAAGCACTGCTGGAGCCCTGCCACTGCTGGGGTAGCGGCGGCAGGGCTCTGGCGGTGATTTAAAGGGCCCAGGGCTCCGGCCGCTGAGGGGAGCCTGGGGCCCTTTAAAGCACCGCCGGAGCTCCAGAAGCGGGGCTTGGGCAACACTTTAAAGGGCCCGGGGCTCCCCACAGAGGCCAGAGCTCCAGGCCCTTTAAATCACCGTTGGAGAAGCCGGTCCAGTCCGGCACGGCGTACTGGCTCTTGCCGGTACGGCGTACCATGCCGTACCAGCTTACTTTCACCTCTGGGTGGGTGGGCTAGGGAGTGGAGAGGAGCTAATGGGCAGGGCCATGTCTGCTGTACTGCCCAGGTAGGTTGGAGACTGTGGAGATCAGCTGACACAATATCCACAGCCCAGGTGACGTGACAGCCAGTGGTGGATTTAGAGTTAGGGGGGCCCCCCAGCCCTGTGCTCAGCTTCATTTTTTGGGGCCCCTCCTTGGGACCCAGCCAAGAAAAAGAACGTTCTCTCTTATCTCTCCCCACCTCCATTTTTCATTCTTTTTTTCTTCATCCTCCTCCTATAAGTAATAGCAAGTAAATGAAAATAAAGTGAGGTACCTAGATTGTTCTTGTAGTCTAACTTATTTTTCCACAGACCACTTGAAAATCGCGGATCTCGACGGACCACGTAATGATCTTTCCAAATATTGTAAAAAAACGTTGGGGTGCAGGGTCTGGCCAGGAGCTAGGGTGAGGGACGGGGCTCAGGGTTGGGGCAGGAGGTTGGGGTGTGGAGCGCTTACCTGGGGCAGCTCCTGTTTGGTGCGAGTGGTGCAGGTGGGAATGGGGTATGTGTGTGCAGGAGCTCCCGTTTGGTGCTCGGGGTGGGGGTGGGGGGGGGGTTCAGGAGTCAGGGCATGGGATGTGGGGGGGGCTGGAGGAGTCAGGGCAAGGGGCTTGGAAGGTGTGAGGGGGGTGCAGGGGTCAGGGTGGGCAGGGGGCTGAGAGTGTGTGGGGGGGGTGCAGGAGGGGGTGCAGGGGTCAGGGCAGGGGGCTGGGGGCGTGTGAGGGGGTGCAAGGGATTTGTGTCTGCTAGGGAGAATGGCACTGTAACTAGGTTGCATCAGTTAGTGTCATGGCAAAGTCCCAGAGACCAAACAATTCTGGTGCTTATATTTTGCCTGTTGCTAATGTGTTGCTGGGAAAGGGTGTAGCAACTCTGTCTAATCAAGTTGATACCCTCACCAGGGCACAAGTAGAGCCTAAAGGTAATTTGATTGTATTACCCACTGATGGTGTGGAAACTTGCAACAAGAAGGAAATAATTCCTAAACTTGTGTATGTTGAGCCTGACAGCTTGCATGTCGCCAGTAACTGTGAGGAAAGTTGCAGAGGGAAAGAGAGTACCTCTAACCTTTTATCTAGTAAGTCTATGAGTTTTCCTGAAAGGGGATTGTGTAGAAATCCGCCTGATGAGCCAAAGGTAATCCTGGATGTAAGTGAGACCCCAGAAAGAATCTATTGTTGCTCAGGAAAGTGTTCCTTTAGAGCAAGCCCTAGGTGAAGAGGGTAAGGGCAGAATTTCTGTGAGGGGTGAATTGTTGCTTAGAGAAGCTCCTAGGGAAAGGAATCCTCATGGTAGTCTTTGCAAGCAGTTTACTGCAACTGAAGGGTGTGGAAGTGATTTAATCAAGGAAATTTCAGTTTCTAACAGCCAGAAATTTTCTGTTGTGTATGGATCCACTGACTTTCCTAAGCTATGTAAGGTGTGGATAGCTTTAAGAAGGGCTCAGATGAAGTAAAAGCTATTAAGAAAGTTGAACAGCCCTATAACCAAATGGTTGTGCTCAACCAGTTTATTGGGGAGACAAGGTTGTTGAGAGAGGAATGTCTCCATGCTGATTCTTTAAGTAAG
This sequence comes from Terrapene triunguis, assembly GCF_002925995.2. Taxonomy (NCBI): domain Eukaryota; kingdom Metazoa; phylum Chordata; order Testudines; family Emydidae; genus Terrapene; species Terrapene triunguis. The sequence continues at coordinate 7,034,190 of NW_020664418.1, read as the reverse complement.
CAGTCTTTGTTTCAGGGTCTTTGGGTATGTCTACACTACGGGATTAATCCGAATTTAGATAATTCGAATTTGGGAAACAGGTTGTATAAATTCGATTGTGCGCGGCCACACTAAGCACATTAATTCGGTTTTTAACCACATTAATTCGGTGGTGTGCGGCCACACTACCCCATTAATTTAACCACATTAATTCGGTGATGTGCGGCCACACTAACCCTAATTCGAATTAACAAAATCGATTTTGGCGCTACTCCGCTTGTCGAGGTGGAGTACAGAAATCGATTTTAAGTGCTCTTTAATTCGAATTAACTGGCTCTGTAGTGTGGACGGGTGAAGGGTTAATTCGGATTAACGCTGCTAAATCCGAATTAAAGTCGTAGTGTAGACCAGGCCTAAGGACAGATTTGGTTACTGGTGTTTCAGAGCAGAACAGTTTTATGGCGGAATGCTTAAGAATGCAGGGGAAAGCAAGCAAACTCTCACCCTTAGGTACTTTGAATTGGTTTAGTATCGCTTTAAAACAGAATCCAGTCTCTAAGTTGCTCGGGGTGGTAAATTCACAAGCAAGCAGGGAAAAGAGCGTCTGTGTAGATGTTCAAAGCACAGAGGTATTGCTTGTATGACTTATGGTTAGCCAGTGGGGTTAAACCGAAGTCTTCTCTGTTTGGCTGGTTTGGTGTGCCTTAGAGGTGGAGAACCACCAGCCTGGGGCTGTGACTGCCCTGCTCTAAGCAGTTTGTCCTGAATTGATACTCTCAGTTGTTTCCCACCAGAGGCAGCATTGTTACAGAGGTGAACTATCTCCAATTCAACAGGTTAATCATTAATATTTGGAGGATTTTCTTGCCATGCTGTATTAATAAACAGACATTTAAATTATTTTATTTAACTAAAACAACAATGTTATGTATTCTGGATGTTTTTCTTCAACGGCAAACATATAATATTTTAACAAAGCAAGCATATGATTTTTTAATTTAGTTAAACATTCAAGTTTTTTAAAATCAGGTTTGTTTTTGTTAAAATTGTTTTAACTAAAATAGTTAAATGAAATATTTTTTTTAAAAAAACAAATTAAATCGACTGTCAGCCAGGTCAATATGAGAAACTTAAAATATTGGCTTCTGCAGCTAACTCAGTTATCTTCACCTTCATTTTCCTATTTGTTCATAATCTGGAAAAGAAAAACAAGCTTTCCTGCTTTTTCAGGTCCCAAATGATTTCTCAATTTGGAATGAATTAGTCCAAAGGAAGAAAATATTCTTTCTACACCGGAAGAAGAAGCTATTGCTGTTAAAAGTGAGATGATCACTTCAACAATCTCTGAATCCAAGTGCTTAAGTGACTTCCACCAGTTCACTGGTGTGACTTTCTTTAAAACATCATCAGCAAACATATATTTCTTGAATGGTTCATCCTTAGCGCTGAAGTTTATTATAGTTGGCATTATGGAGGGATGATTGCTGGATGCCCATGTCATAGCCAACTCCTCTTCTTCAGCAGTTAAGGTTTGACCCTGGTTCCGAGTATTGAGAATATTTGCAAGAAAATGAGCTGGAGATAGTGCTTGTCCCATTTGTTTTTTTAATGCTTGTAATTTAACTCTGTCATTGCATATTTCTCTTTTTAAGATCTCACTCAGTTCCTTCCAAATTTTAACAGCATCAGCAATAAAACAGCTATTTCCCTGCATTTTGTTCAAGGCTACAGAAATAGGCTTCAGGGTACTCAGCATGTGTTCAACATTTCTCTTAAGCCCAATGTTGAGAACTTTGGCTGTGACAGTGCCATCTATTTTTTCACAATTTTGTTCATAAACTGTCATCCGATTAGGCCAGTTCTTAATATAGTGCTCAAAACAGTCCACTACTGAGTTCCATCGCACGTCTTGTGGGAGAGTTAGCTTGGGTCCTTCCCCTTTTTTCAGAGCAGCTGCTGCAAAGTGGTTGTTATGGAAGTATTTTGCAATTTCAACAACATTAGCCTTTATTTCTGGAACACTGAAGTCTTTGGCTAGGAGGTTCATCAAATGAGCACTGCAATGATATGTTATTAGCTTGGGACTCTCTTCACTCTCTTCTAAATTTCTTCTCATCTTGGATACATTTGCAGCATTGTCTGTGACCAATTTTTCCACAGTTTGTTATAGCTTTTACTGCTACTTCTTGTAAGTATTCTGTGTGTGCCTTTCCTGATGTATCAATTGTTTCTGTAAGGAAGACATTCCCTTCTTCTGTTGTCACACAAGCACATACAACAGGATCATTGTGGACAATGCTCCACCCATCAAGACTCAGGTTAACAATTTTACCCTCTAGACCTTTTGCACACTGCTCAATTTCTCTTTCATACACTTTATCCAGCAATTTGCCTGCAACATCTGCTTTGTTGGGTGGACTGTATCCTGGTCTTAATGACTGAACCATGTTAATGAAGTGTGGGTTCTCAGTCATATAGAAAGAAGAGTCAAACCGGGCAATTTTTTCATCCATTACCTCTTTTTGTAATCTGTTGGTTCTTATCACAAATTTAGCTATGGTTGTTTCTAGATGATGGAGATTTTTTTCTTTTCTTTTAGCCACCATATATCACCTGTAGCAATGTGACAAACATGATGTGACTGAAACACTATCATTGGCAGATAACTCTGAAACTATAGAAAATGATAGTGATCTTGAAGGTGGATAGTCTTCAGAATCCTGTATGGTGAGAATGGATTCTCCTAAACAAAATAAGTCTATGCAATTATTTAATTATTATTACCATACTTCTCATTTAGTATTACTCATTGCATTCACTGGCACTCAGTACTACTTTAACGGTGAAATTGTAAAAGGAAGATCTGCCTATTTCAGCTATTTATTTTTTATCACAACTGCATCTGAAATGATAGTACCACAGAGTAACAACTATAGTTTTTGCTCAGACATGAGAATTCAAGAATAGTGTAGAAGGAAGACAGGCAGTCCTTAAGAAAGAAGTATGAAATGAAAAAGTTTACCAACCTGAAGATCCTGCATGTTCAGACATGTTCCTTTCATCATCTTCAGCCCAGCTTTCTCCTGAGAAGGAACACTTCTCATTATGTTGTTTCATTCGGGAAACCCGGCCTTGCATTTCTTTGTTGCACTGTTTGCATTTTGCACGGATGCCTGTCTTACCCACAGGTAGAGGAACTTCATTAAAATATTCCCAAACTGGGTCTCTTATGGCCTGCTGCCATTATAGGTTTTCCCTTCTAGTGAGAGAATGGTATGGTAGATCTCAAATCAATGAAGGCTACACTCAGAAAGACCTCAAGACTTCTGGAATATGCTGCTCAAACAGTTTCACTTTTCTTTCTACTGCCTGTCCCTCCCTTCTCACATTTATCTGCTTGTCCAAATCTATTCCGCCCCCAACAATCTTCTGTTAATTGAACTTTTGAAACTTTTCACTTTTAGAGAGAGGTAAGGGATTGACTCTGTGTACACAAATTTGCAGAGGGACAATAGGGTTGAGGTCTGTATATTATATATTATATATTATCTATCTATTTATTGATTGATTGATTGGATTTAAAAACATTTTTGCTGTTAACAAGCATGTTATCTCTGGAGACACAAATCCAGAGTTTGAGAACTGCAAAACTAAGCATCTCTGATGGTATCTTCTAGACTGAGCACTGAGTCCCATTGGGTAGACAGAAGGATTAACCTAAATAATCTATACCAGGGGTCGGCAACCTTTCAGAAGTGGTGTGCCAACTTCACTGTAATTTAAGGTTTCCCGTGCCAGTAATACATTTTAACGTTTGTAGAAGGTCTCTCTCTATGTCTATATTATATAAACAAACTATTGTTATATTTAAAGTAAATAAGGTTTTTAAAATATTTAAGAAGCTTCATTTAAAATAAAATTAAAATGCAGATCTTATCAATTCAGTGTGATCCTTGCCTGGGATCCTTGTCTGGGGTTCCAGCCACCAGCCCCGCTCAGCCCACTGGCAGTCTGGGGTCCAGCTGCTGGCCCTGCTCAGCCCGCTGCCGGTCTGGGGTTCCATTCACTCAGCTGGCAGCGGGCTGAGCGGGCCGGTGGTGGGCTGAGCGGGGCTGGCGGGGGGCTGAGTGGCTCAGTCCGCTGCCAGTCTGGGGTGCCGGCAGCACTCAGTCTGCTGCTTGTCTGGGGTTCCGGCTGCTGGCCCCATGCCAGTCGGGGTCCCAGCCGCCGGCCTCGCTCAGCCTCCTGCCGGCCTGGGTGAGCAGAACCCCAGGCTGGTAGCGGGCTGAGGGGGGCCAGCGGCCGGGACCCCAGCTGGCAGGAGCTGGTGGCCGGAACCCCAGGCTGGCAGCGGGCTGAGCGGCTCAGTCTGCTGCCGATCTGGGGTCCCGGCCACCGGCCCCGCTCAGGCCGCTGCCAGCTGAGTGAATGGAACCCCAGACCGGCAGTGGGCTGAGCGGGGCTGGTGGCTGGAAACCCAGACAAGGATCCCAGGCCCTGCTCAGCCCGTTGCCGGTCTGGGCTGAACAGGGCCGGTGTCAGGCTGAGCGGGGCCGGTGGCCGGGACCTCAGACCGGCAGCGGGCTGAGCGGCTCAGTTTGCTGCCGGTTTGAGGTCCCGGCCGCCGGCCGCACTCAGCCCACTGCCAGCCCTGGGGTTCCATTCACCCAGACCGGCAGCGGGGTGAGCGGGGCTGGTGGCTGGGACCCCAGCCCGGCAGCAGACTGAGCCGCTCAGCCCGCTGCCAGTCTGGAGTTCCAGCCACCAGCTCCTGCCAGCTGGGGTCCCGGCTGCCGGCCCCCCTCAGCCCACTACCAGCCTGGGGTTCTGCTCACCCAGGCCGGCAGGAGGCTGAGCGGGGCCGGCGGCTGGGAACCCAACTGGCAAGGGGCCGGCAGCCGGAACCCCAGACCGGCAGCAGGCTGAGTGCTGCCAGCACCCCAGACTGGCAGCGGACTGAGCCACTCAGCCTCCCGCTGGCCCCGCTCAGCCCGCTGCTGGCTGAGTGAATGGAACCCCAGGCCAGCAGCAGGCTGAGCGCGGCCAGTGGCCGGGACCCCAGACTGGCAGCGGGCTGAGCGGCTCAGCCCGCCTCCACTCTGGGGTTCCAGCCACCGGCTCCTGCCAGCCGGGGTCTCAGCCGCCGGCCTGCTCAGCCCGCTGCCAGCCTGGGGTTCCTTGGGGGTCCCCAGGCCAGCAGCAGGCACTGAGTGGGGCCGGCGGCCGGGACCCCGGCTGGCAATGGGGCAGCAGCCGGAATCCCAGAGCGTGCCGATCCCTGATCTGTACAGAAGCCCCTGGAACCCCATAAGATTGGGTCCCTAATCCATGAACTATTGGAACACATTTACAAAACTTTTCTTAAACATTACATGAATATATTGTCTCATACTATAGAATTAGAATTTATAATCCCTATTCCATGATGAGATATCTTTGAACTATAATGTATCTTAATATAACCTATCTTTAGATAGGGTTTTTCCTCAAAAAGCATTTTATAAAAAAAATCCAATTTAAATTAAAAAATCCAAATTTTTTGATTTTTTTTTTAAAAAATCATTGATTTTTATCCACCCTGAGGAGTTACCGTACTCAATTGGACCATGGGTGCCTCAAGATCACTATCCGTCTCAAACGGGGGGCAGTTGTTTTAGAGGCAGGTGCCAGAAACCCTGCAGCAATTCCAGGAGAGGGAGGCAGGCCAGTCCTCGCTTACAGACAACCCCCCCACCTGAAGCAAATACTCATCAGCAACTACACACCACACCACAGAAACACCAACCCAGGAACCAATCCCTGTAGCAAACCTCGTTGCCTACTCTGTCCCCATATATACTCTGGCGACACCATCAGAGGACCCAACCACATCAGCCACACCATCAAGGGCTCATTCACCTGCACATCTACTAATGTTATATATGCCATCATGTGCCAGCAATGCCCCTCTGCCATGTACATTGGCCAAACCGGACAGTCCCTCCGCAAAAGAATAAATGGACACAAATCGGACATCAGGAATGGTAACATACATAAGCAAGTAAGTGAACACTTCAATCTCCCTGGTCATTCTATTACAGATTTAAAAGTCACTATCATTGAACAAAAAAACTTCAGAAACAGACTTCAAAGAGAAACAGCAGAACTAAAATTCATTTGCAAAATTAACACCATTAATCTGGGCTTGAATAGGGACTGGGAGTGGCTGGCTCATTACAGAAGCAGCCTTTCCTCTCCTGGAATTGACACCTCCTCATCTATTATTGGGAGTGGACTACATCCACCCTGATTGAATTGGCCCTGTCAACACTGGTTCTCCACTTGCGAAGTAACTCCCTTTTCTCCATGTGTCAGTATATAATGCCTGCATCTGTAACTTTCACTCTATGCATCTGAAGAAGTGAGGTTTTTACCCACGAAAGCTTATGCCCAAATAAATCTGTTAGTCTTTAAGGTGCCACCAGACTCCTTGTTGTTTTTGTAGATTACCTGAAGTATCCTATCCTTCCACTAGTCTCCTGACAGCATCTCTATAGACACACTTTTCTAAGGAACTGGGAAGAGTCAACATGTTACATAAAAGGAGTCAAAAGAATGTGCTAGAAATGGAAGGAGTGTGCTACAAAGCTCCTAATGCTGAGACTTAGAGCATCAGGAAGCTAGGACTCATACCCAATCAGGAGCCTATCTAGAAGGTGTTCCAATATATCTAGGCTTGGAAGGGTTAGATTTTTATTGGTAAATGTGAGTAAACATCAATTTTGCCATACACACACAAACCTATGAAAAAATATTTCCACTGACGATAATCAAAATATACAGCTAGGCAAAGTAAGAAAAATGCTGCTTGAGAACTTATCAGACTTTGATTTAAGGATATTTACTTTGTAACATTTTGACATGTAATGTGGACAATTTGTATCTTAATGGTTATAAAGCTAACTTTTTATCTCAACATCTACTGTCACTAAGTATTGTCTGACCCCACCTATTGTCTGACTCTCCCATAATTTCCCATAACCATGAAAAATTTAAATTGATAAAAATAAAAAAAATACTTAAAACCCATAATTTTGTGTAATCCACCCACCTCTTGGGTGTGGTATTCTGTCCCATCTAGTGGCACCAAGACCACTTAGAGAGAGAGAGAGATTAATTAGTCTGCTCTACAGCCTTAGCTAAAAGCCATGTGGCTTTTACAGTTAGAAGTAGAAGTTCATGAACTAAGCTCCAGAGGTCCCAGGTTCAATCCCACCTGCTGACAACCGGGGTATGTATGCATTACATTTGCACAGCTGTAAAAATTTAAATTGATTAAAAAAAATTAAAAATGCTTAAAAATAAACATTGACATTATCAGTCAAAATAATAAAAAAAATCAAAATTCTGCCAAGCCTAATAACAACTCGGGTTGCAAGACAAAATAGGATTCTTGTTTTCTCAAGAGCATCATGAAGATCAAGTTCTCTGAGTCCCAGATTTGTGGTTTCTACAGTTGAGCAGGAAGTCCATTAGCTATCTTGAATACTCATGTTCCAGAAGGTAAAACCTCTTATGTTCCCAGACAAGAATCTCAGGTGCTGTAGGTCTGGGGGTATGAAGATCTTGGAATAGAAGCTTCCATCAATCCAGGAAGTTCAAATATGCTGAACTGACACATGTAGGAATCTGAGATACTCTGGGTGCCTGGACCATCGATTTGTTAACTATTTGAGGACTTGATGATTTAGTTCTCATTCTCATGCATCCGACTGGTGCTTAGTCAACCAGCTCACAGGCTCCTCTTTTGCTCAAATGTGGGTTGTTATAGTAATTAGATGCCTTATGTTGTGAGCACCTCAAAGCAGAGACAGTCTTTAATGAAGACTTGGTAAGCTCCTAGCAAATACCAATACGAACAATACAAGTAATAAGTAACCAACAAAACTGCCTGTCCAGCAGTAAGAGATTTCCCTTGCTTCATTCAGGATTTTTAACTATACTTTCTCATTTTATCCTGGAAGTGCAAGTATGCCACAGAGGCCCTATTGCCACTTTACATCTGAATGGCAACTACCAAACGCAGAGGGAAGCATAAAACTATCCTCTTAACTGCTTGTAACTCTAGAAAGTTGTTCTGATGAGCTGCCTGAGACAATCATTTGTCTTGAATTGAATGGGGCTCCCTCAGTAGTGCAGCAGATAATCTGGTTCTTGAAACTGATAACTCCACTGATGAGCAGCATAGTTTGTAGGATAGAGAGATGCATAATACCACAGAACAGTTTCCACAAAGTGAGTGAGGTCCCTGGTAGGCAAATACTTGAGGAGGTCCTAGAAGAAATACAATTTGTGAAATCTTTCCTTCGGCAAGATTGGACACGAAGCAGGAAAGTCTGATAAAAGTAGATCAACTCCTGAGAAGAAACTAAGTAGCTTCTCTGAAAACAGAAGTCAAAGAACCTGAGCAGTGTCTAATCTGTGACACTGATTAGATGTCACACTTTGAAACATCTAATCAGTGTGTACAGACACGATCTCATGTGGATGGGCTATCAACACGTCATCTATGACCTTTCTGTTGTAGACTGGCCATCAGAGATTCCCCTGGGCTGGAGGAGTCAAAGGGAAAGCTAGGCCATGATGCACAAATCCAATTTCTCTAGGTCCTCATATCCAGATTGTCTAAACCTTGCCAATTTTTTTCTACATAACATGTCAAACATTCAGCCTTTCCCTATCCATTCACACAGCTAAAACTTTTGTCCAAGCTCTCATCTTGCATCTCGATTATTGCAACAACCTCTTCTCTGGCCTTGACAAATGCTATTTTGTCCTGCTCATATTCATTGAAATACTGCTACAAAGATCATTTTCTTAGCCCATCAGTTTGACCATTTCACCCCTTTCTTTGCATCCTTCAACTGGCTCCCTTTCTCTATTGCACCAAACATAAGCTAGTTGTCTGCACTTGCAAGGCCTTTCATGGCCTAACCCCATCTTTCTATCATCTCTCATTCAGTATCAACATGTCAACTCCCACCTCTGATGGGCCAACAATGTTAGCCTCCATTGTCCACTTGTTAAAATTTCAAACATGCTTCCTCCCGTACTGCCTCTCTCCCAGGGAAGGAGCTCCCCATAAACATCTGCAAAATGATCTCATCCTCTTTCAAACCCCTTCTTAAAAGTCTCCTTTTCCATGCCACTTACAAAATACTTGCAACTGTTAGGCTGTGGTCTCAGCATACCAGTGGCATATCATATTGACCAATACTGTCTCATTGTTCCTTGTACTCCCCCATGTGTTATCTGTATCTATCTGTTGTCTCAATCTATATTAGACTGTAAGTTCTTTGAAGCTCTTTTTTTGTATTCTCTGGTATGCAGCAATTAGACATACATCAGGGTGGATTGATTTAAATCAAAGTGGAAAGCCTTGATTTAAATCACCAATTTTAATCTTTTCCATTTGTACTTCAGTTAGAATCTAAAGAAAGGTGCATTTTCATTGGTTGATATAACCATTGTTTCCATGGTGGATGGAGTCAAATATTCATAGTTTGAGAACTGAGAGAATCAGAACTCAAGTAGGGAGAAGCTATAAGACCTGACCCTGATGAGATACATGATGTCTCCCAGAGTCAGAGACTGGGTCCCAAGGCCTGTGATGAATCTGCCAGTCTCTTATACCCAGTAGCACAGTCCCTGTGTTCTCCACAGGATCAAGCCCTGAATACAGCACATGACATATTATGCCATAGTTATAAAGCTTGACATCAAAAGTTACATATTTTTCCTCTAATTCTTTCTTTATAAAGAAATGCTGCCTTTAACTCCAAGTTTTTGATAGAGGCTCACCATATTTACTTTTATTTACAAGTCTTAAGAGATTATAATAAATTTAGACCTTAACATATTTTGTGTTAAATTCAGATTTCATTTAGACAGGCTTGTTTTTAAAAAGAAAAATTATAATTGAAATACAAATTTTAAAAAACATTATTCTGATTTTTTTGAAAAAAAATCATCAATTTTTATTCACCTTGACATCTATAGTAAAAATATGTTGTAAAAAATATTACCCTGTGTAATTTGATTCCAGATGAAGAACTTCATATTGGAAAACCTGGATTTGAATCACAATTTAAGAATTTTCTGTTAATTACAGAATTATAATACAAATAAAACAGGTAATCATCCTGCCAATTCATGGAACCTCCACTTACCCTCATTTAGGGTCTGTTAGACTCTTCTGATTTCAGACAATTTTAAAAGGAAAGTGACTGTCCTGTGTTATTGTGCAGACAAGATGGGTGAGGTAATGCCTTTCATTGGACCAACTTCTGTTTGTGAGAGTATGTTATTGTCGGTAGACACAATCAAGTCTTGGGCAAAGCCATACAAGAATGTGTACAACAACAAAAAACTGATTTATTTGGGCATAAGCTTTCGTGGGTAAAAACCTCACTTCTTCAGATGCATAGAGTGAAAGTTACAGATGCAGGCATTATATACTGACACATGGAGAAAAGGGAGTTACTTCGCAAGTGGAGAACCAGTGTTGACAGGGCCAATTCAATCAGGGTGGATGTAGTCCACTCCCAATAATAGATGAGGAGGTGTCAATTCCAGGAGAGGAAAAGCTGCTTCTGTAATGAGCCAGCCACTCCCAGTCCCTATTCAAGCCCAGATTAATGGTGTTAATTTTGCAAATGAATTTTAGTTCTGCTGTTTCTCTTTGAAGTCTGTTTCTGAAGTTTTTTTGTTCAATGATAGTGACTTTTAAGTCTGTAATAGAATGACCAGGGAGATTGAAGTGTTCACTTACTGGCTTATGTATGTTACCATTCCTGATGTCCGATTTGTGTCCATTTATTCTTTTGCGGAGGGACTGTCCGGTTTGGCCAATGTACATGGCAGAGGGGCATTGCTGGCACATGATGGCATATATAACATTAGTAGATGTGCAGGTGAATGAGCCCTTGATGGTGTGGCTGATGTGGTTGGGTCCTCTGATGGTGTCGCCAGAGTAGATATGGGGACAGAGTAGGCAACGAGGTTTGCTACAGGGATTGGTTCCTGGGTTGGTGTTTCTGTGGTGTGGTGTGTAGTTGCTGGTGAGTATTTGCTTCAGGTTGGGGGGTTGTCTGTAAGCTAGGACTGGCCTGCCTCCCAAGGTCTGTGAGAGTGAGGGATCATTTTCCAGGATAGGTTGTAGATCGTGGATAATGCGCTGGAGAGGTTTTAGCTGGGGGCTGTATGTGATGGCCAGTGGTGTTCTGTTATTGTCCTTGTTGGGCCTGTCCTGTAGTAGGTGATTTCTGGGTACCCGTCTTGCTCTGTCAATCTGTTTCCTCACTTCCCCAGGTGGGTATTGTAGTTTCACAAATGCTTGATAAAGATCTTGTAGGTGTTTGTCTCTGTCTGAGGGGTTGGAGCAAATTCGGTTGTATCTTAGGGCTTGGCTGTAGACAATGGATCGTGTGATGTGTCTTGGATGGAAGCTGGAGGCATGTAGGTATGTATAGCGTCAGTAGGTTTCCGGTATAGGGTGGTGTTTATGTGACCATCACTTATTTGCACTATAGTGTCCAGGAAGTGGATCTCTTGTGTGGACTGGTCCAGGCTGAGTTTGATGATGGGGTGGAAATTGTTGAAGTCCAGGTGGAATTCTTCAAGGGCCTCCTTTCCATGGGTCCATAGGATGAAGATGTCATCAATGTAGCGCAAGTAGAGGAGGGGCACTAGGGGACGAGAGCTGAGGAAGCGTTGTTCTAAGTCAGCCATAAAAATGTTGGCATACTGTGGGGCCATGCGGGTACCCATAGCAGTGCCATTGACTTGAAGGTATAAGTTGTCCCCAAATCTGAAGTGGTTGTGGGTGAGGACAAAGTCACAAAGCTCAGCCACCAGGCGTGCTGTGGCCTCATCAGGGATACTGTTCCTGAGAGCTTGTAGTCCATCCTCATGTGGAATATTGGTGTAAAGTGCTTCTACATCCCTGGTGGCCAGGATGGTGTTTTCAGGAAGAACACCAATGCATTGTAGTTTCCTCAGGAAGTCGGTGGTGCTAGTATACTCGGGGAGATTTTCTCTGTATTCAATTTTTTCCCAGCTGAGGTGATTCTCAGGCCTGCCGTGCAATTTTCTATCCCCAAAAACTGTTTTTTACTTGAACCAGTTTATTTATCTGTTAAGAATGCCGGAGACACAACTCAGTTTATGTGAACCAACATGGCTGTTGCATCATACTTTCTTTTTAAGCAAGAGATACCACACACTGCAAACTGAAGGCCAATGTTAAGTGCATTTCACTTGTTAATCCTGAAGTTGGACACTGCTTTCAAACAAGACTGGCAAATGCTTGCTATCTTTTGGGGAAAAAACTCAGCTGATTCTCTAGAAGCATGTGGTACAACATTGAAAGACTCAGCAGTTGAAAAAGTGAAGAACTCTCTCATCATATTAAAAAAATGTGCATACATGGCTGATGAATGCACCAAAGAAAATAGGCATCAAGTATTAAATCATTGCGTATGTTATCTTGATGTCCGTGATAGGCCAGTAGATGCATTCTAGATGTTCAGGTTATAGAAGACACATCAGCTGCATCTGTGACATCTTAGAAGAGTTAAATGCTTGTAAACTGAACCCCAAAGAGATGGCTGCTTGTGCATTTGATGGAGCTGCAAACTTCTCTGGAAGACATGGTAGAGCACAAGCTTTACTCAGAGAAAAGCATAATCCTAATCTCTCCTATACACACTGCAAAGGCCATTTACTCCAGTTAGCCAGGGCTGGCTTTAGGCCGATTCGGCCGATTCCCCTGAATGGGGCCCCGCGCCTAGAGGGCCCCGCGCAGCTGTCCACCCTGCCCCCGGCCCACTTCCCCCTCCTCCCCTGAACGCTCCGCCCACTTTCTCCTCCCCTGCTTCCCGCGAATCAGATGTTCGCGGGAAGCCTGAAACAAGCAGCAGGCAGGAGGTAAGCTGGGGGGGGGACGGGGGGGGGGCGAGGAGAGTTCCAGGGAGGCGCAATGCGGCCCAGTCCGGCCCTGGCCGAGCACGCGGCTTCTTCCGGCCTGGCCCTGGTCGAACACCCCCAGTCCGGTCCCGGCCGAGTGGCTCTGGCCCGGCCCGGCTCGGGCCCCGCGGCGCCGGTCTCGGGCCCGGACCCAGAACCGGCCGAGCGGCTCCGGCCCAGCTCGGGCCCCGCGGTGCCGGCCCTGGCCAAGTGGCGCCGGCCCGGCCTGAGAGGCTCTGGCCCAGCCCCGCAGCCCCGGGCCCGGGCCCGGCCCGGACATGGACCCGGCCGAGCGGCTCTGGCCCGGCTCAGCTTGGGCCCTGCGGTGCCGGCCCCAGCCGAGCGGCGCCAGCGCGGACCGAGAGGCTCCGGCCTGGCCCTAGCCCAGCGGCTCCGGCCCAGACCCGGACCCGGCCCGGGCCGAGCGGGCCCAGGGCCGAGCGGGCCCAGGGCCGGACCGGCCCCGGGCCCGGACCCAGGCCCGCTCGGCCGGCCCCGGACCCGGCCGAGCGGCTCCAGGCAGCGCGGTAAGGGGGCAGGGAGCAGGTGTTGGAAGAGGGCAGGGGAGTTCGGAGGGTTGTGGGGGGGTGGATAGGGGTCGGGGCGGTCAGAGGGCAGGGAACAGGGGGATTGAATGGGGGCAAGGGTCCTGGGGGGGCAGTCAGGAAGGAGCAGGGGTTGGGTTGGGCGGTGGGGGGCAGTCAGGGGCAGGGGTTCCAGGGGCAGTCGGGGACAGAGAGAAGGGGTGGTTGGATGGGGCAGGGGTCCCAGTGGGCCATCAGGAATGAGAGGAAGGGTTGGATGGGGGGGGCAGTCAGGGGACAGGGAAGGGGGGTGGATGGGGCAGGGGTCCCGGGGGGTGTGTCAAGAACTTTAGGTAGGCTTAGCATGCATCCGCATACATTACGCAATGTATGTAATATATAATTTTGTTATTATTTATATAGTTATGGAAAGTAAATAATTCATGGAAGAAATGAAAGGTGTTTTTTTACTTTTTTTTTTTTTTTTTTTTTTTTTTTTTTTTTTTTTTTTTTTTTT
>NW_020664418.1:6991081-7020065 GCF_002925995.2 Terrapene triunguis | reverse complement strand
GGGCCCCGCACTTCCTAAAGCCGGCCCTGCAGTTAGCGCTAGTACGAGCTGCAGAATCTTCAAAAGACATTAAAAAGCTATAAATTTAATGGCTTTGTCATACTGTTTTTTTCAGCAAGAGTCCAAAAGGACTGAACGGCTTGGAAACAAATAGAAGATACAGTGGGACTGAAGTTCAAATTAGTCCAACCTGAGAAAACCTGCTGGCTTTCTCATGAGCGATTCTTGGCTGTTGTCTTAAAATTACTGCAACCGCTATTACTGGCTTTGGAAAGTATCCAATAAGATAGGACAGATCTAAGTAGTGAGGCTGGTGGACTACTTTTGTTACTAAGTTCAGAGAAGACTATCGCCATGCTCTCTCGTAGGTCTACTGTTGAAACCAGTTGGGTCATTAAACAACATCATCCAGGCATCTGCTACAACAGTAGTAGATCTCTGTCCAGCAATAGAAGCTACCTTGGCTCAATCAGAGATATCCATTGAAAACGTACTGGACGAAACAAAAACTTCAGTCCAGAAGTTGACTAATGAAGGTACTTATATTGACTCCATAAGTGAAGAGGACAAGAAGTGTTTGTTAAGCCAGCTGAAAAAGTACAGAGACTTGATTCTTACAAATCTACGATAGCGATTTCTGGATTCTACTCAAGCTCCACGTATCTTTTACAGATGCCTGTCTTATAAAACACCTACAATTGTGTGAAGTGAAGTACTACCAGCAATGGGGCTGCCCTGTGATCAGGACAGAATAGAGAATTTGAACAGAGTGGAATATCATACAATGAACTAATGAAGATTTAACTTCAACTTCTTCTTTATCATCACTAGTAGTTCGACCCAATCTTTGTGCTATGTTTCCTGGGATGAAAGAAGTAGGAATTCATCTCTTGCGACTCCCGGTCACAACAGCTACAGTTGAGCATTCTTTTTCCTCATTGAATAGAATTTTGTGTTCTGAAAGAAATCGCCTTCTGCCTGATCATGAGCATATCATGGAGGACTGGATGTAATGGACACACAAGAAGACACCAAAGAGTTGTGCAAAAATTACAACAAGAAACCAAGAAGGATGTAGATGTCATGCTTCATAGTAGGCTTAAGTAGCCAACTTTAATTTCTGTGATGATTTTAAAATGAGTTAAATTTAATAAAATGGTCGTGAAACATTTTTCAGTTTTTATTATGGTGCCATACAGCCCACCTTCGCCCTCATGGTCTCAACCCTCGTCGACCCTCACCCGAACACCCCTCCAATTTCAATTCCTGGGGAAAACACTGGTCCAGATTCAGGATATTTCAGATAAAAGGGGGAATGAGTTCCAAAGCTGAGGGCCCTCACAGAGAATGTATAGCCAGCAGCCCCTCTTGTTTATACCAATGGGTCTCAAGCTGAAGTGCCTCTCTTAATCATGTCAGTATATAGTTTATTGTACAGGTCTGTCTAACGCAGTGGTTCTCAAACTTCTTTGATAGGGACCCCCTTCTTTGTGTCTGTAGTCGTTTATGCCCCCCCCCCCCCAAGTACATATACCGCCACCCAGCTCTGAAGGCAGAGAGGAGAGCAGCAGCTGCTGGCTGGGCGCCCAGCTCTGAAGGCAGCGCAGCGCCATACCAGCAGCAGCATGGAAATAAGTGTAGCAATGTGAAAAGTGATATTTGTCAACATTACTTTTCACAGCAGATTTAGCGCCCCATTGCCATCCTTACTTCTGCACTGGTGCTGCCACCCCAGGGCTTACAGCCAGAGTCCCGCCGCCTCCAGGTGAGAGATTGCGGGGAGGGTGGGGGTTAAAGGAAAGCTCGAGCCCAGGTAGCAGGGCTCTGGTTGTTCCCTTTATCCCTAGCTCCTGGGTGTGCATGACTTCTGCACAAGCCCCAGTCAACCAGGGCTGACGGCCAGAGCTCTTCAAAAAAACCCAACAACACACAGCTCACACCTCCCTTGGCATAGTCCTGCCCCTCCTTTGGGAGGCCCGCCCCATAGTTTGAAAACCATGGGTCTAATGAAAGTGTGAATTTTTATATCCACAATAATGTCTAATTCTCTTTAGAACTGAACTAATTTTGGGAAGCGGGACAGAGAAACCTTAATCATAAAACAGGTGCAAAAATCCATGATTTTTGGAGAGCTGAGTATTTCAAACAATGCAATTCATGACCATATTTCTTTTTTTTTTAAAAGAAACACCGTTCTTCTTCAAGTGATTGCTCATATCGATTCCAATTAGGTGTGTGCGCGCCATGTGCACAGTCATCGGAAAGTTTTTCCCCTAGCAGCACCCGTCGGTTCAGCTGTGGAGCCCCCTGGAGTGGCGCCTTCATAGTGCTCAATATATGACCCTGCCGACCCGGCACCTCCTCAGTTCCTTCTTACCGCCAGTGATGGTCGTTTGAACTGTGGTGACTTGCTTAGCAAGCTCTCCTTGTTTTCCCTAGCTTTCAGTTTAGTTTAGTTCACAGTTATTCCTAGCCTCGTTCAGTTTAGTTTTAGTGTTTTTGGTTGTTACAGCAGATAACTGAGAGTGGGGGTTTTCCCTTTCACCCCTACTGCGTTCCCCATTGGGACTTGGGGTATGCCTAAGTCCCAAGGGTTCAAGTCCTGCAACAAGCGCATGCCAATGGGTGACCTCCATGACGCTTGCTTAAAGTGTCTGGGGGAAGCACAGCAAGCGGACAAGTGCAGGATTTGTAACGGGTTTTGCCCCAGAACAAAAAAGGAGTGAGACTTTCGCCTCAAGCAGTTCCTTATGGAGGCGGCACTTAGACCGCAACCTACATCAGCGGGGCAAGACCCGGCACCGAGCTCATTGGAGCGCAGGGCCCCGGCGGCAGTGGTAGAAGCAGCACCATGGAAGGACTCTGGGAGAGACCTGCGGCACCGCTGCTCCCCAGCACCAAAACCGGCGGGATCAACCTGGCATCATTACCATTCCCTGATGCAGAAGCGGCTCCGGAAGCAGGGGAGGAATGGTTCTCCAATTCAGAGACCCACCCTTTTGGAGCCAGCCAATGGGGCGCGTCCCAGAGAGGAGCACCCACGGCTGAAGACTTTGGAGCCAGCACCGTCGACTTTGGCCCTGCAAGGGAGACTGTTGAGTCCAGTGCCGTTGTACTCCCCAAGCCAGGTCATTGAGGAGGTGGAATTGCCACCCACCCCAGACACCTTTGAGGCCATGAGGGACCTCATCGCCATGACGGTACCATGGTCCCCGGTCCTTCGAACCAAGCCTCCGATACCACAACATGTGGCACCATCTCAAGGCAAATCAGTGATGCTTCGTCCCTTGGCGCCGGTTGGACTTGCAGCGCTAGTCAGAGTTGCGGCAGTGCTCCTGATTGCGACGCTGATCCCCATTGTGCAGCAGGTCCTGCTCCTGGCACCGGTCATCCTGGCACCGGTCAGTGTCCCTGCACCGCTCCAGATCGCGGCACCGCTCCCCAGCCTCATGGCACCACTTCCCAGTCCAGCTCCGCTCAGCATCGTCCTGGCCATCGCGGTCCCAGTCCCTGTTTTTGGACTCAGAGATGGGGTCCAGATACTCGAACCAGGGCCGGCACTGGTCAGGCTGTGGAAGGCCTGAGGTGGGGGTAGGGCCATGGCCTGCACAATGGCAGGGACCAGCGCAGTGGCCATTTTGGACCCCATGGGTGTATCACCAGGCCCAGGGCGCCCAATCCAAAGGTTCCCATTTGGCGGACTCTGAACCGAGGGTGCTGGAGGCATCAGCCAGTTGCCCCACCCCTAGGGGTGCCGAGGAGGTACCAGTCACACTACCTTCCCTGGAACCAACCCCAGTTCCTGAGCCTGATCCAGGTGTAGTTGGCACCGACAGAGAGGCGGGACAGGAGGCCCCTGGAGACCAAGAGGGTCAGGAGGACCGTTCCCCCATTAGCCTCCTCGTCATCCTCCCAGGACGAGGCGGTTACAGGCACCTCTGTCTCTGGACCACCCCTCAGACAGCTGTGCCCACCAGGACCTCCTTCGCGGGATGGCGCGAAATATGGGCCTGCAGGCTGACGAGGTGGTGGAGTCAGAGGACCCGATGTTTGACATCCTGGCCCTGGAAGGCCCATTGGGGGTGGCTCTACCCCTCATCAAGACTATACAGGCCAGTGCTAAGTCCATTTGGCAGACCCCGGCCTCCATCCCTACCACCACGAAGGGTATAGACAGGAAGTATTTCATCCCATCTAAGGGGTACGGATACCTCTTCACACACCTGCAGCCTTGCTCATTGGTGGATGCAGTAAATGAAAAGGAGAGGCAGGGACAACAAGCCCCAGCGCCTAAGTCCAAGGATGCCAAGCGCCTAGATTTCTTTGAGTCCAGGGAGGAGTTCGGAGCGATAGTGGAGGAGGGCAAGGCAGTGGCACGGACTTCTTTACAAGCCTCACTGGACTCTGCAGACTCAGCGGCATGCACCTTGTCCTCCAATATCACCATGAGGCATAGCTCATGACTGCAGGCCTCGGGACTCCCGCCCGAGGTTCAACAGACCATGCGGGACCTGCCTTTTGATGAGGCAGGTCTGTTAGCAGAGCAGACTGACTCTAGGCTGCATAGCCTAGAGGATTCCAGGGCTACTATGAAGTCCTTGGGTATGCACACCCCAGCAACCCAACGTAAACATTTAAAGCCTCAGCAACAGCAGTGCTCCAATCCTTCTCAGCTGAGGCAGGACTTTTATAGGAGAAGGGGCAGGAATGGTAGACACAAGCCTTCCCACTCCAGCCTGGGCAGGGCCAGGGCCCGACTAAATCATCGTCGTGTTCAAAGCAGGCCTTTTGAAAGTGCGCCCTAGGACGGTGCACCAGCCACAATTCCGGATCCTTTCCCGTCTTTCTTGAATCGTCTGTCCCACTTCTACCATGCTTGGTCCCAAATAACTTTGGACCACTGGGTTCTCCATATGGTAGAAGTGGGATATTCTCTCCAATTCTGCTCCTACCCTCCCTCCCACCCCCGTTCCCCATCCCTCTTCAGGGACCCTTCTCACGAGTAACTCCTTATCCAGGAGGTGTGGGTGCTCCTTGCCATGAGAGTGGTGGAGGAGGTTCCTCAGGAGCTCAGGGGCAAGGGATTCTATTCCCGATATTTCCTAATCCCCAAAGCCAAGGAGGGGTCTCAAACCCATTCTAGATCTGCGTGGACTCAACAAGTTCATGGTAAAGTTGAAGTTCCGCATGGTCTCCCTGGGCACAATTATCCCTTCTCTGAATCTGGGAGTCTGGTACACAGCCCTTGACATAAAAGACGCGTACTTCCATATAGCTATTCGGCTTGCACACAGATGATTCCTATGGTTCGTGGTTGAGCACAAACATTAAAAATTTACGATCCTTCCATTCGGCCTCTGAACAGCGCCCCCAGTGTTCACCAAGTGCATGTCGGTCGTGGCCGCTTTCCTCCATCGGAGGTAGGTGCAGGCTGCTCAGGGGCTGCACTAGGGGGCAGGTGGAGTCTCAAGTCCGATTGGTCAGATCCACATTCGAGAGACTGGGTCTCCTCTTCAACTTGAGGAAGTCAACCTTGTCACTGACCCAAAGAATAGAATTCATCGGGGTGGTGTTGGACTCGGTTCAGGCAACAGCACTTTTGTCAGAGTCCCAATTCCAAGCCATGACGGACATCATTCAAGGCCTCAGGCAATACCCGACCACTACAGCAAGGAGATGCCTGAGTCTCTTCGGCCACATGGCAGCCTGCATGTACATGACCCGGCATGCCAGAATGAGACTCAGGCCTCTACAGGCGTGTCTCACTTCGGGCTATCACCTGGGACGCAACAGCCTGAATTCAGTGGTCATGGTGCCGGGGCAGCTACTCAAGTCACTTCAATGGTGGCTCGACCCTCGGACATTGTGCGAAGGAGTCCCCTTCAACGGCTCTCAGCCCTCCTTGTCCCTAGTAATGGACGCATCAGCTCTGGGATGGGGAGACCTACAAATGCAGGGCCTTTGGTCGCAGGACGAGCTCTCCCTCCATATCAATATCAAGGAGCTGAGGGCCCTGTGACTAGCATGCCAGACCTTTCAGGCCTGACTACAAGGTCAGTTCATAGCAGTTCTGATGGACATAACCACTGCCATGTTTGGAGTCCGGTTTTCTCCCCTATGTCGGGAAGCCCTCTGGCTGTGGGAGTTCTGCATAGCCCACTCTATTCACCTGGAAGCAACCTATCTACCAAGAGTTCAGAACGCACTGGTGGACCACCTCAGCAGGTCCTTCCGCAATCACGAGTAGTCCATCCAGCCGGATGTCATATACACTTCATCTTCCAAAGGTGGGGGTTTCTCCAGGTCGATCTGTTCGCCACCTGGAGCAACAGAAAGTGCCCAATGTTCTGCTCCTTCCAGAAACACAGCCGAGGCTCAATCACGGATGCATTCCTGCTACCCTGGGGAGGCTGCCTGCTTTACACGTTTTCCCCACCTCCTCTTGTGCACAGGTCTACTCAAGCTCTGCAGGGATGGGGCAGAGATAATTCTGGTGGTACCAGCATGGGCTCGACAACATTAGTACACCACACTCCTGGAACTGTCAGTGGACACCCCGATCACGTTGCCTCACGGCTTGGAAGCTTCATGGCTGAACCCCATGGAGCTTCTGTGCTCAGAACAGGTAAGGGGGGGGGGTCCTACTCGGCAGCAGAAAGCCCTCCGCTAGAGCCACATATCTGGCAAAGTGGAAAAGATTTACTTGTTGGTGTGACCAGGGTTGTACACCCCCTCTTCAGGCACCTATACCTCTCATCTTAGAGTACCTTCTGCACCTGAAACAGCAAGGCCTGGCAGCATCCTCCATAAAGGTACACCTTGCTGCTATCTCGGCTTTCCACCTGGGAGCATCTGGACGCTCCGTCTTCACCAACCCTATGGTTGGTCGGTTCCTCAAGGGTCTGGAATGGCTACATCCCCAGATCAGACAGCCTGTCCCCACATGGGACCTTAACCTGGTCCTCTCCAGGCTAATGGGGCCCCCTTTGAACCGCTGGTGACTTACTCCCTTCTCTGTTTGTTGTGGAAGGTAGCCTTTCTGGTCGCCATTACATCAGCAAGCAGGGTGTTTGAGTTAAAGGTCCTTACCTCAGACCTACTTTATATGGTTTTCCACAGGGATAAGGTGCAACTCAGACCTCACCTGGCCTTTCTTCCTAAGGTTGTGTCACACTTTCACACTAGTGAGGACATTTTCCTGCCTGTTTTTTATCCTAAGCCTCATGCCAGTAGCCGTGAGCAGAGGCTACACTCCCTGGATGTTTGGCGAGCCCTAGCCTTCTACATCGAGTGCACTAAGCCATTCAAGAAGTTGAACCAGTTGTTCATAGTGGTGGCAGACCAGATAAAAGGACTCCCGGTCTCATCTCAAAGAATAACTTTCTGGATCATGTCATGCATCCGCACATGCTCCCAACTGGCCAAAACACCAGCCCCAGCTCTTACAGCACACTCCACAATGGCTCAGGCCTCGTCAGCAGCATTCATGGCCCAGGTCCAGATACAAGAAATCTGCAGGGCAGCAACTTGGTTCTCGGTAAATACGTTCACATCTCATTACACCATCATCCGGCATGCCAGAGATGATGCAGCTTTCGGCAGAGCGGTGCTCCAATCAGCGATTCCATAACTCCGACCTTACCGCCTAGGTAAGGCTTGGGAGTCATCTAATTGGAATCAATATGAGCAATCACTCAAAGAAGAAAAAACGGTTACTCACCTTCTCGTAACTGTTGTTCTTCGAGATGTGTTGCTCATATCCATTCCAAACCCACCCTCCTTCCCCTCTGTTGGAGTAACCGGCAAGAAGGAACTGAGGAGGCACCGGGTCGGCAGGGTCATATATTGAGCGCCATAAAGGCGCCACTCCAGGGGGCTCCACAGCCGACCCAACAGATGCTGCTAGGGGAAAAACTTTCCGACGACTGTGCATGTGGCGCGCACACACCTAATTGGAATGGATATGAGCAACACATCTTGAAGAACAACAGTTATGAGAAGGTGAGTGAGTAACCATTTTTTATCCAGCTCAGAACACAATTTTGTAATGTATGTGAACATTATAACACGTCCATTTAGAAATGTTGTTGGTCCTTGTGAATAAAACAAATATATATAGGGAATAAAACTAATATTTATAGTTTTGGAGGAAAATATGAATGTTAAGTATTGTCCTTGGATACATTAAAACTAATTTTGTGATGGAAACTGAATTTACAACTACTTTAAAGTTGAAGAGCATACATTTCTTGGGCTGCTTTTTCTTACTTGGTCTGTGCTTATAGATTTTTGTTCTTATAGAATGTTAGCTGTAAAGAGTTTTGAAGGCTTAACTTTTGTCCTTTTTTTTTTTCCTTTTCTTCAAGCTGGACACTTGAGAGAGAAGTGTCTTAGGGTACGTCTATACTTACCTCCGGGTCCAGCGGTAAGCAATCGATCTTCTGGGATCGATTTATCGCGTCTTGTCTAGACACGATAAATCGATCCCGGAAGTGCTCGCCATCGACGCCGGTACTCCTGCTCCGCGAGAGGAGTACGCGGAGTCGACGGGGGAGCCTGCCTGCCGTGTGTGGACCCGCGGTAAGTTCGAACTAAGATACTTCGACTTCAGCTATGTTATTCACGTAGCTGAAGTTGCGTATCTTAATTCGAAGTGGGGGGTTAGTGTGGCCAAAGGGCTAGATGAAATATACCGTACTTATCCTAAAACCAAATACAGGAACTCCTCACTCAAAGTCATCCCGGTTAACGTTGTTTCGATGTTAAGTTGCTGATCAATTAGGGAACATGGTTGTTTAAAGTTGTGAAATGCTCCCTTCTACCTTCGTTTGCCAGCCACCTGTTTTGTCCACTCCTCGCAGGAAGAGTAGCCCCTTGCAGCTAGCTGGTGGGTGGTTGGAACCAGGGTGGACCAGCAGCCCCCCATCAGCATCCCCTATCAGCTCCCCACTCCCCTAAGTTCCCTGTGCAGCAGCTGTCCCTCCCCCCACTGCCATGTGCTGATCCTGCCCTCTGCCTTGGAGCTGCTTCCAGAGACTCCTGCTTGCTGTATGGGGGGAGGGGAGGAAAGGGGGGCTAATGTCAGGGTGTCTCCCCCTTCCCCCTGCTCCTGTACCCCGCTTACCCCATCTTCCATAGAGCAGGGGGGACACATGACAGAGGGAGGGAGCTTCTAGGCAGTAGCTGCTGTCTCAGGTCTCAGCAAGCTGATTTAATTAACAAGACAGTGTACTTAAGCCTGGGGTCAGCTACTTAAATGGGAAATGTGCATTTTTTCTCTCACACACAGGGTGTGTGTCTCTGTCTGCCCTCCCTCCTTTCCTGCTGCCTTGTAGAGTGTTGTGAGAGTTAACCCTTGAGGGCTCAGTCAGTTGCTAGTTCATTTAGCAGTAAGGCATTCCCTGGGAAATATCCCACCCTCTGACTCCTCCACCTCAACCAAGCTTCACAATCATCATCACTGGGTACCAGTATTAAATTGTTTGTTTAAAACATAGTGTGTGTGTGTGTGTGTGTGTGTGTGTGTGTATATATATATATATATATATAGTGGCAAAATACCTTCTTCTCCTCAGCAGGCTCAGTCCTTTTTAGCCTTGGAGACACAGGCTTGGGCAAGGCAAAACCTTGCAGGTAGCACAGGGTTTGGCTATTCCTTTTCTCAGTCAGCCCCTTGTGCTTGGTTAGCTTTCCTTCTGGGGACAGAGTGCAGCCTTCCTTGCAGGAAGGGTTCAGAGCCTTGCTGCTCCTAGCTTACTGGCAGCTTCCCTGGTTCTCTCCCGCTCTCTCCCCCACCCTTCCACGCTGGGGAGGGTTTAAAAAGGTCCCAAGCAGTTGGAGCCAGCTGAACCTAATTAGTTCCCTGGTAACCCCTTGTCCAGCTGAACCTTATTTCCCCATGGTTCTCTCTCCTCAGTGGCTTGGGAGAGGCCTTTTTAACCCCCTGGGACTGATTACTACCCCCCCCCCCCTTTGTAGCTGTTTGTCCTGGGTTTGCTACTATATATATATATATATATATATATATATATATATATATATATGTCCCTGGAACCTAACCCCCTCATTTACATTAATTCTTCTGAGGAAATTGGATTCGCTTAACATTGTTTCGCTTAAAGTCGCATTTTTCAGGAACATAACTACAACGTTAAGTGAGGAGTTACTATAGTAGTTTTTTATATTGATCTTGGAAAATAGATATGATGTACAGAAATTTCTAGAAGACATTTAAATGACTTTATTAACCACATCTCTTTAAGGGCCTGATCCTATGAGCACCTCTGGAGGAGTGTTGTGTGGGAGAGGACACTCAGCTCCTGGGAGAATTGGGTCCTCAAAGAGGATCTCTCCCTTCACCAATAATTTTGTACTGCTATAGAGCTTTTTATCACAGGAATTCAGCATGCTTTAGAATTTTCATAATGTCTATTTTACAGAACAGTAAAATTAGGTGAAATGTCTTGTCTATGGTCCTACATCATTATCTTGTGTATTTCAGTTCCTATCATACATGAATACTAAGATGTTATTCTGTCTTCAGTCTTCTAAACCAGTCAGATCCTTGGAACTATAACCCAAACATCTAGCCTGCTACTGAAGATCTCAAAGAATGAAAAATAACAGGCAAGGAAAATTTCCTCTACTGCAGGTGCTGGTCACAAGTCAGTAGTTGAAAGTGTGATTGGAGTTTCATTCTAAGCCTAATGTTCACAACTCCTAAGTTTACACAAGAATGAGATTTTCCTTTGGAGCCCTCTGTGATTAATGTGAAGACAACATTTTCTAAAATATCAACAGCACAGAAAAAATATTTTTCAAATAATATTTGAACTTAAAACTTAAGAACTTAAATAACTGTTTGTAACAGAGGTCTCTGTCTCCAAGTGCAGCCCAACAGACCACAGCTATGCCCAAAGGGTAGGAATAAATAGTCAGTTTTCAGAATGGAGAGAGGTAAATAGTGGTGTCTCCTAGGGGTCTGTACTGGGCCCAGTCCTATTCAACATATTCATAAATGATCTGGAAAAAGGGGTAAACAGTGAGGTGGCAAAATGTGCAGATGATACAAAACTACTCAAGATACTGAAGTCCCAGGCAGACTGCAAAGAGCTACAAAAGGATTTCTCAAAACTGAGTGACGGAGCAACAAAATGGCAGATGAAATTCAGTGTTGATAAATGCAGAGTAATACACATTGGAAAACATAATCCTAACTATATATATAAAATGATGAGGTCTAAATTAGCTGTTACCACTCAAGAAAGAGATCTTGGAGTCATTGTGGATAGTTCTCTGAAAACATCCACTCAATGTGCAGCAGCAGTCAAAAAAGTGAACAGAATGTTGGGAATCATTAAGAAAGGGATCGATAATAAGACAGAAAATAAATAAATAAAATCAATACCGGTGTGCCTCTATATAAATCCATGGTATGCCCACATCTTGAATACTGTGTGCAGATGTGGTCACCCCAGCTCAAAAAAGATATATTGGAATTGAAAAATTCATAAAAGGGCAACAAAAATGATTATTGGTATGGAACAGCTGCCATATGAGGAGAGTTTAGTAAGACTGGGACTTTTCAGCTTGGAAAAGAGATAACTAAGGGGGGATATGATAGAGGTCTATAAAATCATGACTAGTGTGGAGAAAGTAAATAAAGAAGTGTTATTTACTCCTTCTCATAACACAAGAACTAGGGGTCACCAAATAAAATTAATAGGCAGCAGGTTTAAAACAAACAAAAGGAAGTATTTCTTCACACAATGTACAGTCAACCTGTGGAACTCCTTGCCAGAGGATGTTGTGAAGGCCAAGACTATAACAGGATTCAGAAAAGAACTAGATAAATTCATGGAGGATAGGGCCATCAATGGCTATTAGCCAGGATGGACAGGGATGGTGTCCCTAGCCTCTGTTTGCCAGAAGCTGGGAATGGGCGACAGGGGATGGATCACTCGATGATTATCTGTTCTGTTCATTTCCTCTGGGGCACCTGGCAATTGGCCACTGTTGGAAGAGAGGATACTGGGCTAGGTGGAACTTTGGTCTGACCCATTATGGCCTTTCTTATGTTCTCTCCTGGAGGGTCTCAGCAGTTACTCCACTGGCACCTTTTTAACATAAAAAGCACCCCCGTTGCATGTTTATTTGTTAGTATTCTAAATAACTCTGCCCACAGTCTTAAAGCAAACCTTAATGTCACAACTTAAAGTTCGCTGTCAACCCGTTCTTCTCTGCATTAGGTTCTTCCAGTATTGGCTGGTTTGAACTGGAGTAAATGGTGGAGTCTCTGTAACTTGAAGTCTTGTAAATCATGATCTGTGGACTTCAGTACCTCAGCCAGAGGTTATGGGTCTATTACAGGAGTGGATGAGTGAGATTCTGTGGCCTGTGATGTGCAGGAGGTCAGACTAGATGATCACAATGGTTCCTTCTGGCCTTAAAGTCTGTGAGTCTAATAGACTCCCTGGTACTGGGCACAGGCCCTCAGTGTTCCTTCATAAATGAAACAGTCAACCAAAATGATATCCTCCCATCCCAGGGTAATCACAGTCTTTTTGTAGCTTCCCAGTGATTGCTTCAGTCTTTGCAGAAAGGTAAATTCTGATTAGATACTTAACACAATTGATATTAACAAGGGAGAATGAACACAAGCCAAAGTAGGGAAAGAACAGATTAAAAAATATTTAGATAAATTAGATGTATTCAAGTCAGCAGAGCCTGATGAAATTCACTCTAGATATTTAAGGAACTACCTGAAGCAGTTCTCAGAATCATTAGTGATGATCTCTGAGAACTCATGGAGGACAGGTGAAGTCCCACAGGACTAGAGAAGGGCAAACACAGTACCTATCTTTAAAGAGGGAACAAAGAGGACCCAGAGAATTATAGACCTGTCAGCCTAATTTTGATATCTGGAAAGATACGGAACAAATTATTAAACAATTGGTTTGTAAACACCTAGAGGATAATAGGGTTATAAGTAATACCTATTATGGATTTGTCAAGAATAAATCATGGCAAACCAACCTAATTTCCTTCTTTGACAGGTTACTAGCCTAATGGAAGTGGGGGGAAGCAGTAGACAGAATGTATCTTGATTTTAGTCAGGCTTTTGACACAGTCCCACATAACAGTCTCATAAGCAAACTAGGGAAATATGGTCTAGATGAAATTTCTATAAGGTGGGTGCATAGCTGGTTGAAAGACTACTCACAGTAGTTATCAATGGTTCACTGTCAAACTGGGAAGATGTATCTACTGGGGCACCACATGGGTCTGATACTATTCAATACTTTCATTAATAACTTAGATACTGGAGTAGAGACGATGTTTATTAAATTTGCAGATGACACCAAGCTGGGAGGGTTGCAAGTACAGTTGCCAACTTTCACGCAGTAAATAAACACCCCAACTTTCACAATAAGCGAAAAATCAAGCTAATCCCATTTCAAAATAGGGCCAAAACAAGCCAATACCTAAGAACCTCAACACTCTATAAGACTAGATCCCCCGGAGTGCAGTCTGGGACTGTGGTGGGCCCGCTGTGCACCCCTGACTCTCTCTCCCCCCTTGCCCCTGCTTGCTGGGAGCCTATCAAAAAAAAAAAAAAAAAAAAGAAGAAGAAGAAGAAG
Organism: Terrapene triunguis; assembly: GCF_002925995.2. Taxonomy (NCBI): domain Eukaryota; kingdom Metazoa; phylum Chordata; order Testudines; family Emydidae; genus Terrapene; species Terrapene triunguis. Next base: position 7,006,425 of record NW_020664418.1, on the reverse strand, counting down.
AAGAAGCAACAGGCTGCAACAAGCCAAACAAGCAACAAGCTACAAGTCAAAAACTAGCCAACAAGCAAATCACAAGCCAATAAAGCCAAAAGCAAGCCCAATTTCTGCGTTTTTTTCACAGGTTTGGCATGTCTAGTTGCAAGCACTTTGGAGGACAGGATTAGACTTCAAAAGACCTTGACAAATTAGAGAATTGGTCTGAAATCAACAATTCAGTAATGACAAGTGCAAAGTACTAGGCTTAGGGAGGAAAAATCAAATTCACAACTACAAAATGGCTAGGCAGTAGTACTGCTGAAAAGGAACTGGGGCTTATAGTGGATCACAAATTGAATGAGAGTCAACAGTGTGATGCTGTTGTGAAAAAGGCAAAATCATTCTCAGGTGTATTAACAGGAGTGTGGTATGTAAAACATGGGAGGTAATTGTTCCACTCAACTCAGCACTGGTGGAACCTAAGTGGACAAATTGGAGAGAATCCAGAGGAGAGCAACAAAAATGATAAAAGGTTTAGAAAACCTGACATATGAGGAAAGGCTAAAAAAACTAGGCATGTTTATTCTTGAGAAAAGAAGACTGAGAAGGGACTGAATAAGTCTTCAAATAAGTAAAGTGCTGTTGTAAAGAGGATGGTTATCACTTGTTCTACATGTCCACTGAAGGTTAGACCAGAAGTAATGGGCAGCAAAGAAAATATAGTTTAACATTGTCTGAATTTTGTTCAAACATTTAATTAAAAAAATTATGTGCACATAGTATATTTTTAGCCAGTAAGTTACTAATACTTCTCCGTATTCAGTGCTAAGTAATACTTTGTATTGTGGGTCAATTTCTACATAACTGAGAACATAATTAGGCTGAGTATCTCTGAGTACACTGTACAGTGTACAGTTAACTTAGAAATACTTAATGTAAAATGCTACCCAATATTCTAGAAGTTTTGGGGGTATTTTTATACCGTTTACGGTAGGTGTTGTTTTAATCCATTGCATCTCAGCATGTAAATCTTATCTTCTCCCCAGTGGGTCAAACAGAATGAATATAAATTAGGATATTCAAAACATGTACATGTCTCAACTTAAAATGTGTTTGGAAATTTGGCATACCAGAATGGATACATTGGTAATCTCCTACTACTTCTGTATACTTTAGAGAGAATTGTGTGACCACTAACTGCCTAGGATTAGCAAGAAATTTCCTCTGTGGGCACATTATTTTATTATTGTCCATTATGGAGATTTTGTGCCCTGTTCTGAAACTGGCTACTGCCTAAGATGGGATGGTGGATTAGCTGGATCATTGGTCTGATCTGGTATTGGCAATTCTCATGTTGCCAAATGATAATTAAACCATGTGAAGTGTGCCCAAATGCAACAGTTTGGGGCTCTTTAGAAATACTGTATGTGTAATAACATGGCAGGAATTCAAGAATACCATATTCAATTAAATCAGAGGTAGAATTGTAGATATGTGGACTGTAGTTACCAAAATTGAATTTAGCCAGTATTCTCTGGAAAAGTGTCATGGTATCCTTAATGACTATAATAGGTACTCAGCATTTTGGTTTTAAATTTTATCTGAGGCATGGTACATTGGTTTAGCTCTCACTTGGAGAAAAGAGTGCCATCTACTGACTCCCCAGTACAACCTAATAACCTACAATGCAGGAATGGGAGTAAGGGGTGAGGTAGTTGAAGTACTGACCAGTTCTGATCAATAAGACCCGGCAGGTGTTGCTTTACTTCATGTCTTCTGAGATATTCATGTCATTAGGTATATAAAATCAAACCTATTTATATATAGTGAAAAAAGGTAACTCAGCTACCTCTCTCTTAGCTGATGTTGAAAGCACTTTTTTTTCTTTGGGGCAGAGGGGTCTCTCACCCTCCACTGGATTTCTGGGTTTCCCTTTTCCCTCCCTTTATTTCTTTATCTCTACCCTCAGTTTCTCTACATCCACTTTTTTTGGCTTTCTTCCCTTTTATATGCTGTATGCAGCTGTGAAGTTATTGGCATAAACTGGGACCATATAGATCATTGTTGCAACCAAGGTCCTGTAGTGGCACCCAAATCTTGTATAAAGGGGGTCAAATGGGGTGTCTAAGACAAGGTTATGGTTTACTGGTTATGATTATGCTGGCTATATGTGTGTATCAGTTTTGTAGTTGAAGTTATGAATATTGGCTCTATACTGTCTGTATGGCAAATTTATGCTATGCTTCTGGGTGACATCCCAGACAAACTGGGATTAGCTCTGCCTAGCCTGCTTGATGGCCCATTAAGGACCATCAGCTATACAATGGACCCATTGAGAGAAGGCAAATATGCCTTCAGACTCAGCAAAATATGCAGGGACTGGCCCATGTGACTCCAGGCTCCATTTTGCTGTAATTTTCCACAGTAAGAACAAAGAGGTGTTCGTACACCTGGAAAAGACTATATAAGGGTGATGCCTCATCTCCATTTGGTCTTCAATCCGGCTTCTTACCTCTGGAAGGACTTTGCTACAAGCTGAAACTTTGAACGAAGGACTGAATGACCCATCCCAGCGGGGGATGTATTCCAGAGACTTAATTTGAACCTGCAGTTTAATTCTATCACTGCTGCAAGCCTGAACCAAGAACTTTGCCATTACTGTATGTAATTGATTCCATTTAACCGATTCTAACTCTCATCTCTATCTTTTTTCTTTTATCAATAAACCTTTAGATTTTAGATTCTAAAGGATTGGCAACAGCATGATTTGTGGGTAAGATCTGATTTGTATATTGACCTGGGTCTGGGGCTTGGTCCTTTGGGATCAGGAGAACCTTTTTTCTTTTACTGGGGTATTGGTTTTCATAACCAATTGTCCCCATAACGAGTGGTACTGGTGGTGATACCGGGAAACTGGAGTGTCTAAGGAAATTGCTTGTGAGACTTGCGGTTAGCCAGTGGGGTGAGACCGAAGTCCTCTTAGTCAGGCTGGTTTGGTTTGCCTTAGAGGTGGAAAAACCCCAGCCTTGGGCTGTAACTGCCCTGTTTGAGCAATTTGTCCTGAGTTGGCACTCTCAGTTGGGTTCCGCCAGAACCGCATCATCACAGCAGCTATTGCTGAAAATTAGCAATCAAGGATGATTCTATCAGCGACCCCATCCCAGCTGCCTTTTCCAGCTAGCAGGATTCAAAATCCTATTCTTGAAGGGAAGAAACAGTAATAAAATTGTATGTTGGTCATGACAAAACTCATTTTGTGGTCTGACATTTCTGTTGTTTGGCTTCTTGGTGACTCATACCAGCCAGTTTGGTTCAGGAATTGCTTCTGCATCTGATATTATGATTTGTTGTTGTTTGCTAGATTGTTTCTACTTCCTTATTTTTTGTAGTTGTTTCCTTTTGACTTATGTTTGACTCCTGAGCGGGCTGTTCTCAAACTGTGGTCTGTGAACTGCTGGTAGTCTGAGGAAAGCTGGCTGGTAAAATGGTGTTGGCTCTCTTCCTTGTTTCTGGTTGCTGCTCTTCATTGAAAGGTAGCTAAAATACAATAAATCCTTTCCTGATATTACTTTTGCATGTAAGCAACTGTAGTAGTTGCCACAAGCATGCTATACATTCAAGAATGGGGGAAGAGATTGTCTCATGGACCATCTCTCTATTAAGATATGGTCCTCACTGAGAAAAGGTCTGAGAACCCTAGTTCTAGGGGATTTATGCTATTTCAGTAAATATCTATGTAATAAACTCAAATAGAAACACTTGGCTTGAGTCAATAGGCCTACACTTGGTACAGTTTCAGATCATGTACAGCTCACATCATGCTTAGCTAACTCCCTTTTTGCTGTTTTTAACTCTCTTCCTCCATCTTTGCCTTCATTTCATCTTCCTTCTGCCTCTCTAAATATTCTTCTGAGCTTTGTCATTGCCATTTGTCCCGTTTGAGATTTTCTCTTATCTTTGTCTGCCTCAGAAATCCTTCTAGGGGTCCTTCAAGCTCCTCTAAACTGTTTGTGATGAATGAATAAAAACTGTTCAATTGAGATCCTGCTGACTTATTTATTGAGCAATCTAAATTTATTTACAATACATAGCTATTTCACATTAATTCTTTTGCCAACACAGCTTTTAAAAGATGTAATCTATATAACTTAAATAAGTACATCACTTCAACTTTTTCATTGCTATATCCCAAGAAGCTAATGGGCAAGGGAAGTCTGTGATTAGGCAATAGCTTGGAGATAATAGATTGACCATTTCCCCCCGCTAGAGTATTTCAGGTGATGTTTAAACTTTTTTTAACCTGGATAGTAGTGTACTAGAGTTCCATGGTGGAAGTCTAGTGCTGAGTATACAACACTCCGTGAAATAGCTTTGACATGCATAGCCAGTGTGTATGCTATATTTGTACAGTCAGCTTATCAGTTTCCTAAATTAGTACCACACGCTAAACTTTGTAGCTTAATGTACTGCTAATGTGAGGAGATTCACAGTCAACATAATTGGAGCATAAGCTTTAATAATTTGATAGAATGTTTTTGTTTTCTTTAAGTATATCTTAAGAAGATACCTAAGTATCTTTCTCAGCTTAAGACAAGCCCACTGGTATCACATTCTCAAAACTTGCATGCCGTCTGCTGCCCTCTAGGGCTACTGCATGGGATTTGTGAGTAGAATTCAAAGCTCTTTGTGGAAGGCATTATATAGTACAAGTCAAATTGCCTTTTATTATGTATGAATTGTGAAATATATTTAAAAATAAAATTTTAGTTTAATGTACTGGTACTGCTGTAGATATATTTTTAAACTTAATTCATACTGAGGTAAAAACAAATGAAATCCTGGAGATTTTATATTGTACATGTAAATATGTGTTATGTTTATGTATGATATTGTTTATTATATATTTTGAATGAAAAATATTGTAAGATTTGTTTTTACATTCTTTATTTCTGAAAGAATTGCTTCTGCCTTAAATTCATGTTGTAAATATTTTCGCATTTACTGACCAGGGTCAGTTTATTAGCTTGCATAACTGGATCCTTCTGCTTTACAGGTTTTCTGTACAAGTCACTATTTTTTTGCTTAATTTCAGGAAGGTTTTTCATTAATTGATGCCCATAAATGGTTGAAGATAGTAAGAAGAGCAGATTGTCTGTTGTTTGGTTCAAAGTTAAAAGTAAGTTGCATTGTTGTTTCTGCTATTAAAATCTGGATGTCATGTATTGACTTAATATCTGCAATGTCATTTTTTGTATTGATTTTGGTGAAATTCAAGGAAGTTCAAAGGTACAGTGAGTTATTTGTATGCTTAGGATGAAGATGAAGGAACTCCTTTCCTTTCCTCAAGCTGATGACCTATGGTTTTGTTACTTGTATTTCTTTGCAAATAGATGGTTTGGAGCCTAGATACTTTTGGATTCATCATACGTGACCATGGATAAAATTTTAAAATACATGTGCTTATTTGATATAGTTAAAAGTGCTCCAGATTGTCCTAGACATCTAAACAGGTTTTTCAGTAGAAAGCACATCAGTTTCCTAGGATCTGTAAGTCTGAAACTCAGAACTGAGTGCTGTGTTATGGAGCATGGATTGTGCCTCACCCATTCAGGTGCAGAATAGTTGGGGCATAAGAATGCCCCATCGATTCTTTGACCTGCTCCAGCATACCATATTTCCAGGATCATGTAGGGGAGGTGTAGAACTGGCTAGTATGGCTGTAAGTGAAGGAAGCAATGTCTAGCATAGCTCTTGCTTTGTTCCGTATGAAAGATTCATGTGGACCCATCACAAGACTGCTTAACAGTCAGTGATTGCATTTTGTTTTTATATAGGTATGTTTGATTTATAAACAGAGAAGTAGTATTCTACAATTTGCAGGGGAAAATACCTTATTGTCTGCAGAATGCTAGGAGACTCGAAGAATAACAACAAACATTCTTCTTTGAGTGCTTGCTCATATCGATTCCAATTAGGTGTGCGCGCGCTGCGTGCACGATCGTCGGAGAATTTTCTACCCTAGCAACACCCGGTGGGTCGGCTGTGGAGCCCCCTGGAGTGGCGCCTTCATGGCGCTGGATATATACCCCAGCCGACCCAGCGCCCCCTCAGTTCCTTCTTACCGCCCCGTGACGGTTGTTGGAACTGTGGAGCGCGGCATAGCTGTTCTCCACTCCCCCTAGCTTTACTCGTAAGTTCTTGTAGATAGTTGTTGGTTATATTCTTTAGATTAGTAATGTGTTGTTAATAGTTTTGTAGAGTAGTTATAAATAGTTTTAAATAGTTAGCGGGGGTTAAGGGGGCTATTATCCCCCTTTTCCCCCCGGCGCGCAGCTGGGCTCATGCCCAAGGCTCCTGGCTTTAAGCCGTGCGCGACCTGTGCTAAGCCTATGCCAACGGGAGACCCTCACGACTCTTGTCTGAAGTGTTTAGGGGAGTCTCACCAGACGGACAAGTGTAAGATCTGCAAGGCTTTCAGGCCCAGGACCAAAAAGGAGCGGGACTTTAGACTTAAGCAGCTCCTTATGGAGGCGGCACTTAGCCCAGATCTCCCTTCGGCGCGCCAAGTTCCGGCACCGAACGCCTCGGTGCGCAGCACCCCAGCGGCACCCTCCGGTACTGCACCGCGAGCAGACGTGGATAAGGCCCCACGGCACCGTCCTCCCTCGGCACCGCGTCCGCCGCAAGCCCCTGGGCGCCGTTCCCTGTCTCCGGGACATAAAAGACCCCGTAAGACCCAGGATGCTGCCGTCCAACAGGCACTGGCTCCCCCCGCACCAGTGGTAGAGCCGCGTCCAGCTTCGGAGCGCCAGAGGGTGCAGGCTTCATCAACACCGTTGACTCCGGCACCGGGTGTAGGGCCGTTGAGTCCGATGCGGACTGGCTCACCGCCTCATCCTGTGGCTGAGCCCTGTCTCCCTTCTACACCGGAGACTTTTGCAACAGCGAAAGACCTCATCGCCCTCACGGAGCCGGCGCTGTCTCAGCTCACGGCACCGCATCCCCTTCGCACGGTGCAATCCAGGGGCAAACCTACCCTGATACGCCCCCCCGTCTCCGAGCGTGGACTCGCGGCACCGCTCCCGGACTCGGAGCAGGTCCCGACGCCGCTTGCAGTCCTGGCACCGATCTTCATCTCAGCGCTGGTCATACTCACGGCCCAGATCTTCCTCCCGGCACCGGTCTACTTCTCGGCACCGGCCTGAGCATCGGTACCGGTCGGAGTCCAGACGCAGTTCCCGGCACCGGTATGAGCGCCGCTCCCGTTCGCGAGGCTGCTCCCGGCACCAAGTCTACAGACGGTCTTCATCTTCGCGATCCAGATCTGGATCCCGGTACCGGCATGGCCATCGGCACCGTTCTTGATCCCGGCACCGCTCACTGGCACCGCGCAGAGACCGCTCGCCTGTGGACCGGCACCGCTCGGCACCGTACCAGGACGAGCCCCTGCAACCACGCTCGGCACCACCCTGGCCCTCAAGATCGGCGTCTCGCTCGTTGGAAGGGGCTTCCCGATCAGCATACCCTGCTCAGGGTCAGGCTGCAGACGACTTGGGTCATTGGCAGGAGGGGGCAGAGGACCCTAGACAGGACCCTGCAAATTGGTCCTTCTGGACCCCATGGGCATATCACCAAGCTCAAGGGGCTCCACCAGCGGCCTCTCGCTCGGCACACTCTGAGCCCAGGGTACCTGAGGCCACCATCTCCCGGCCTCCCCCAGGGGGCATGGAGGCTCCAGTGCCGACACCCACGCAGGCCCCAGACCTTGGTGCAGGGGATCCTGCACGTCAGGGACCCTTGGAGCCGGACCCTCATCTGGATCCTTTACCCCCTGAGGCGTCCTCCTCATCCTCCCCAGATGAGGCGGTGGCAGGTACAACATCCTCAGGCCCACCTCCAATAGACCTCCGTGCCCACCAAGACTTGTTGCGTAGGGTGGCACGGAACATGGACCTACAGGCTGAGGAGATAGTGGAGGTGGAGGACCCGGTGGTGAGCATACTCTCAGCTGATGCCCCATCCCGGGTGGCGTTGCCCATTATTCGTACAATCCAGGCTAATGCTAATGCCATATGGCAAACCCCGGCCTCCATCCCTCCCACTGCCAGAGGTGTAGAGAGGAAGTACTTTGTCCCCTCTAAAGACCATGAGTACCTCTATACACACCCTCCGCCGTGTTCACTAGTAGTCTCCTCAGTGAACGCAAGAGAGTGTTATGGTCAGCAGGCAGCAGCGCCCAAATCGAAGGATGCCAAACGCTTCGATTTGTTTGGGCGCAAGGTTTACTCAGCGGGGGGTCTGCAGCTCAGAGCCACAAACCAACAGGCGCTCTTGAGTCGGTACAATTACAACTCATGGAATTCCATGGGTAAATTTAAAGAGTTGGTCCCCCAGGACTCGAGGGAAGAGTTCGGGGCCCTAGTGGAGGAAGGTAAAAAGGTGGCTAGGACCTCCTTGCAGGCCTCCCTGGACATAACGGACTCCGCCGCCAAGACACTAGCGTCTGGGATAGCCATGAGACGCGTCTCCTGGCTCCAGGTTTAGGGGTTACCGCCAGAACTGCAGCAGACCCTGCAAGATCTGCCGTTCGAGGGCCAGGGGTTGTTCTCGGACAAGACGGACTCTCGGTTGCAGAGCCTCAAGGACTCCAGAACCATCATGCGCTCCCTGGGGATGCATGTCCCAGGTCCCCAGCGCAGGCCCTTTAGGCCCCAGCCACAAAGGTTCTACCCTCCTCCTCCTCGTCCGAGACAGGACTTCCCCAGAAGCGGGGACGAGGTGGTAGACGGAGGTCGACCGGCCCCCAACCCGGTCAGAACCAAGACCACCTTCAGGACCTAGGCAAAATTTTTGAAGGTGCGCTCGAGGATGGCGTGCCAGCCACTACCCAGGATCCATTTCCTTTCTTTCGGGATCGCCTCTCCCGTTTCCACCGTGCTTGGTCCCTTATAACCTCGGACCGTTGGGTCCTTCGCACGGTGGAGAGGGGATACGCTCTCCAGTTTTCTTCGTTCCCCCCCTCCCCGTCCCTCTTCAGGGACCCTTCTCACGAGCATCTCCTTACACAGGAGGTTTTTGGGCTCCTCTCTATGGGAGCCATAGAGGAGGTTCCGCCAGAGTTAAGGGACAGGGGGTTTTACTCCCGCTACTTCCTGATCCCCAAAGCAAAAGGGGGTCTGCGACCCATTTTAGACTTACGCGGACTCAACAAATTCATAATAAAGTTGAAGTTCCGCATGGTCTCCTTGGGGACCATCATCCCTTCCCTGGAGACTGGTACGCCGCCCTAGACATGAAGGACGCATATTTTCATATAGCTATCTACCCCCCACACAGGCGCTTCCTTCGATTTGTGGTAAACAATGTGCACTACCAATTTGCCATCCTTCCCTTCGGCTTGTCCGCAGCTCCAAGAGTGTTCACCAAATGTATGGCTGTCGTGGCAGCATACCTTCGTCGACAAAGGATACAGGTGTTCCCATATCTAGACGACTGGCTGGTGCGCGGCCGCACCAGGGAGCAAGTTCAAGCTCACGTCCAGATAATACTACAAACATTCCACGAGTTAGGAATTCTGCTCAACAAAGAAAAGTCCACTCTGGAGCCAACCCAGAGAATAGAGTTTATCGGGGCAGTCTTAGACTCCAGACTCGCCCGAGCTCTTCTGCCAGACACTCGGTTTCACACCATCACAAACATCATCCACGGACTCCAGGTCTTCCCGATCACCACAATAAGGACGTGCCTCAGCCTGTTGGGACACATGGCCTCTTGCACTTACGTAACCAGGCATGCCAGACTTCGGCTTCGCCCACTTCAGGCCTGGGTATCGTCGGTGTACCGTCCTTATCGGGACAACCTGAACATGGTGGTCATGGTTCCGAACTCGGTCTTGACCTCTCTCACCTGGTGGCTGGATCACAAGGCGGTTTGCGCAGGAATGCCATTTCATGCCCCACAACCCTCCCTGCACCTGGTCACGGACGCTTCATCTCTAGGTTGGGGTGCTCACCTCGGGAAGCACCATACCCAGGACCTGTGGACCGCATCCCAACTAGCTCTGCACATCAATGTTCGAGAGCTGATGGTGGTGCGCCTAGCCTGTCAGGCATTTCTCGGTCTCCTACATGGCCATTGCGTGTCAGTCCTCACAGACAACACCACGGCCATGTTCTACATCAACAAGCAAGGAGGAGCCCAGTCGTCTCTCCTATGCCAAAAGGCCATTCGCCTGTGGGAGTACTGCATTGCCCACTCGATACATCTCATGGCATCGTTCCTCCCTGGAGTCCAGAACACTCTAGCGGACCGTCTCAGCAGATCCTTCCAGACGCACGAGTGGTCGATTCGCCTGGATGTCATTCATTCCATCTTCCAGAGGTGGGGATTTCCCCAGGTCGACCTGTTCGCCTCACGAGCCAACAGGAAGTGCCACGTGTTCTGCTCCCTCCAAGGGCGATCTCCGGGCTCCCTGTCGGACGCTTTCCTCTTATCATGGAGAGACCAGCTGTTCTATGCTTTCCCTCCATTCCCACTGGTCCACAGGGTACTGCTCAAGCTACGCAGAGACAAGGCACGTATGATTCTAGTCGCTCCAGCTTGGCCAAGACAGCACTGGTACACCACGCTTCTGGAGCTATCGGTACAAACTCCGATCACACTTCCCTTGTGCCCAGACTTGATCTCTCAGGACCACGGCCGACTCTGTCACCCCGACCTGCAATCACTCCACCTTACGGCGTGGATGCTCCATGGCTGAATCGGGCAGAGCTACGATGCTCACATCCCGTGCAACAGATTCTGCTGGGAAGTAGGAAGCCCTCTACATGGACCACTTACTTAGCCAAGTGGAAGCGTTTCTCCTGTTGGTGCGAGCAGCGAGCCACGCCCCCCTTGCAGGCGTCAATTCCACTTATACTTGAATATCTCCTATGCCTAAAACAGCAGGGCTTGGCGATATCTTCAGTCAGGGTTCACCTGGCCGCTATATCGGCGTTCCACCCAGGAGAACACGCTTCCAAAGTCTTCTCTAACCCGATGGTCGTCAGATTCCTCAAGGGCTTAAACCGTCTATACCCACAGCAACGTTAATCGGTTCCGGCGTGGGATCTTAACCTGGTTCTCTCCAAGCTCACAGGGCCCCCGTTCGAGCCATTGGCTACCTGCTCACTCCTTTACCTATCTTGGAAGACAGCCTTCCTTGTAGCCATCACTTCAGCAAGGCGTGTTTCTGAAATCAGGGTGCTCACGTCTGAGCCTCCATACACAGTCTTCCATAAAGACAAGGTGCAGCTTCGCCCCCACCCTGCCTTTCTTCCCAAGGTGGTATCAGCTTTTCATGTGAACCAGGATATATTTCTCCCGGTCTTCCATCCTAAGCCGCATGCCACGCGCCAAGACCAGCGAATGCACTCCTTGGACGTACGCAGGGCCCTTGCTTTCTATATTGAGCGTACGAAGCCGTTTAGGAAGACGACGCAACTCTTCGTTGCAGTGGCTGACCGGATGAAAGGCTTACCAGTCTCCTCGCAACGTCTCTCCTCTTGGATCACGTCCTGCATTCGTGCTTGCTACGACCTGGCCAGTGCCCCAACGTCACACCTCACCGCCCACTCCACGAGGGCCCAAGCCTCCTCAACTGCCTTCCTGGCTCCCGTCCCGATCCAGGACATTTGTAGAGCGGCAGTTTGGACATCGGTCCACACCTTCGCCGCTCACTATGCGCTTGTACAGCAGTCCAGAGACGATACTGCAGGAAGCTGCCGGGGAGAGGGGATCTGCCCGCCAGCTGTGGAGCGCTCGGCCGCCGAGCCCTGAGCCGCTGCAGGAGGCGGCCGCGGCTGCGATGTTGGGGCCGCGCTGAGCGTGGGGCACGATGGCCGAGGAGCCGGCCCCTTCGGTCCTCTGGCCGCGCCCGTCGCCCCCTCCCCAATGGCTCTTCCGGAGTCCAACCGTGCTGCCCCCCCACTTGCCTGCAGGACCCCAGCGGTGGCCCGGCAGGCGCCGCTTTTGAAAAATATACTGAGGGGAAGCGGCTGTTTCCCTTGAACCCCCCTAGCTATGCTACTGAATGCTCACTATCTTTCTGCAAGAAACTCAGATGACTGGCTCAAAGCATATGGTGCAACAGTGAAAGACTCAACCGTTGAAAAAGTGAAGACCTCTCTCATCACATTCAAAAAATTTGCATACATAGCGGATGAATGCACCGATGCAAATGGGCAAGTATTAAGTCATTGTGTACGTTATCTTGATGTCAGTGGTAGGCCAGTAGATGCATTTCTAGATGTAAAAGTTATAGAAGACACACCGGCTGCATCTGTGACAACCCACATCTTAGAAGTGTTAAATGCTTGTCAATTGGACCCCAAACAGATGGCTGCTTGTGCAATTGATGAAGCTGCAAACTTCGCTGGAAGACATGGTGGAGTACAAGCTTTGCTCAGAGAAAAGTGTAACCCTAATCTCTCCTATACACACTGCAGAGGCCATCTACTCCATCTAGCGCTAGTACAAGCTGCAGACTCTTCAAAAGACATTTAAAAAGCTATAAATTTAATGTCTTCATTATATTCTTTTTTCAGCAAGAGTCCAAAATGACTGAATATCTTGAAAAATATAGAAGATACACTGGGACTGAAGTTCAAATTAGTCCAACCTGGGAAAACCCGCTGGCTTTCTCATGAGCGATCCTTGGCTGTTGTCTTAAAATTACTCCAGCCATTATTACTGGCTTTGGAAAGTATTTACCAAGATGGGATGGATCTAAGTAGTGAGGTTGGTGGATTACTTTTGCTACTACGTTCAGAGAAGACTATTGCCATTCTCTCTCTCGTAAGTCTACTGTTGAAACCACTTGGGTCATTAAACAATGCCATCTAGGCATCTGCTACAACAGTAGTAGATCTTTGTCCAGCAATAGAAGCTACATTTGGATCAATCAGAGATCTATCCATTGAAAAAGTACTGGAAGAAGCAAAGACTTCAGTGCAGAAGTTGACTAATGAAGGCATTTATATTGAATCCTTAAATGAAGACGACAAGAAGTGTTTGTTAAGACAACTGAAAAAGTACACAGACTTGATTCTTTAAAATCTACAACAGCGACTTCTAGATTCTACTCAACCTCTACATAGGTTTTACAGATGCCTGTCCTATAAAACACCAACAGTTGAGTGGAGTGAGGCACTACCAGCAATGGGGCTGCCATGTGATTAGGACAGAATAGAGAATTTGAACACAGAGTGGAATATCATACGACCAATGAATGAAGATTTGACTTCAACTTCTTTTTTATCATCACTAGTGGCTCGACCCGATCTTTGTGTTCTGTTTCCTGGGATGAAAGAAGTAGGAATTCATCTCTTGCTACTCCCAGTTACAACAGCTACAGTTGAGTGTTTTTTCATCATTGAATAGAATTTTGTGTTCTGAAAGAAGTCGCCTTCTGCCTGATCATGTGAATGAACTAATGAGCATATCAATTGAAGGAATGGAAGTACTGGACACATGAGAAGCAACTAAAGATGAACGTGTTGCATTCAAGAAGTTCATTAACAGAGTTGTGCAAAATTACAACAAGAAACCAAGAAGGATGTAGATGTCGTGCTTCATAGAATGCTTGAGTAGCCAACTTTAATTTGTGTGATGATTTCAAAACATAAGTTAAATCTAATAACATGGTCATGAAACAGTTATCAGTTTTTACTATGGTGCCATACAGCCCCCCCTTCATGGTCCCACCCCTCATCGGCCCTGACCGCCCCCCCGGAAATTCAAGCACCCCCCTAATTTCAATTCCTGGGGCAAACACTGCCCACCCTCTTTACTCTCCTTACCATCTGTAGCAACAAGATTAAATCTGGCAAAAGGGTAACCTACTACATTTCTCCTAGCCTCAAACTCATCTCTTAGAAATAGTTTGATGAAGAAATACTGGAGCCAGCCAAGGAGCTCTGGCAAAACTGAGTTATTCTCAGCTTGTTTAAATAGAGGCTGGATAAGTGAGATCGGGTAGCTCCAAAATTTTTTGAACATTTTTACTCCCACCAAATCCAGTATCATTGGTAGTTGCAACAGTGCAGGAAAACTCAAAACAAGGCATGCCCAAGGACTGGGAGGCCAAAAATCTAGACCTGTCTGAGTGCAAGGCCTCTTCTCTGCCTCACTGGAACTCTGTGTGGCAAACTACCAGCTGTTCGCCAAATATAATTTGACATGGGACAGGGTGATGCCCTCCTCCTGCTGAAAGGGGCAAAGGATTCCAGGGAAGAGTTAAAGGAGACCATTAGAGAAGGCCAGATGGTGACCAGAATAGCCTTACCCATTTTGTTACTCTTTTTATTTATTGATATTTTGTAAATATAATTAAGGGAATCAAATAAGGATAAATGTTTTCATAATTTCAAAGGAAAAATGAGTAGCCTTATCAAATTCCACTAAATCTACCAAAAGGTACAGAAAAAGGGAAGTAAAAAGAGAAATGTTAGCAGTTCAAAGTCAAGATCAATTGCATATACTGTTCCATGTGAGATAATGAAGAAAGAATTGTCCAAAACATCCTCCTTGGGATCTATATCATCAGTCTAGAAGATACCATCAGAGATGCTTAGTTTTGCAGTTTTCAAACTCTGGATTTGTGTCTCCAGAGATAACATGCTTGTTAACAGCAAAAAATGTTTTTAAATAGATCAATTTATAGAGGTGAGAAATAACAGATCTCAATCCTATTGTCCCTCTGTAAATTTGTGTACACAGAGTCAATCCCTTACCTCTCTCTAAAAGTGAAAAGTTTCAAAAAGTTCAATGAATAGAAGATTGCTGGGGGCGGAATAGATCTGGAAAAGGAGAAGTCTGGAGATAAATGTGAGAAGGGAGGGACAGGCAGTAGAAAGAAAAGTGAAACTGTTTGAGCAGCATATTCCAGAAGTCTTGAGGTCTTTCTGAGTGTAGCCTTCATTGATTTGAGATCTACCATATCTAGGGTTACCATATTTTGAGTGTCCAAAAAGAGGACACTCCACGGGGCCCCGGCCCCGCCCCCAGCCCCGCCCAACCCCCTGCCCCAACTCCACCCCTTCCCCAAAGTCCCCACCCCAACTCCGCCCCCTCCCCTGCTTCCCGCGAACATTTGATTCGCGGGAAGCCTGAAGCAGGCAGCAGGTAAGCGGGGTGGGGGCAGGAGGCGCGGCCCAGTCTGGCCCCCGCCGGCGGCCGGCCCCGGCCCCGGCGTCTCCAGCCTGGCTCGGCTCAGGCCCTGGGGTGCCGGCCCCGGGCCAGCCCCCGGCCGAGCACCCCCGGGCCAGCCCCTGGCCGAGCACCCCCAGGCCAGCACCGCCGGCCCCCGGCCCGGGCCCCAGCCCAGCACC